>NC_137674.1:93577331-94177331 GCF_963989245.1 Nansenia antarctica | reverse complement strand
ATGGGGAGGCAAGATGCAGTGTAACCACTAATGGTCTTCAAAAATCCATACATGCTGCACAAGCAATATTTTGACTTTCAATGAAATGAATATAATTTAATCTATCTGTGTTTTGAGTCGGCAGAGCAAGGCCTGCCCACTTACTCAGATGCTAACTCAAGCATGAGATCGATCTCCATAAGCAACAAAATAAATAATACAACTGGTTGGTCTGTTATGACATCTTCCTGGTGCTACCTTTGAGACTTTGTTGTACACACACACACGCACGCGCACACACATACGCACACGCACGTGTGCGCACACACACACACACACACACGCACGTGTGCGCACGCACACACACACACACACACACACACACACAGACACAGACACAGACACAGACACACACACACACACACACACACACACAGACACAGACACAGACACACACACACACACACACACACACACACACACACACACACACACACACACACACACACACACACACACTATACTTGATTCATCTATCTAGAACATATTCAGCAACTTGGTAAATACGTTCCTGAAGACACTCTGTGGGCTTGCATAAAAGATGGTTTGGACTATAAATAGACTAATGGATAGATGGATGGATGGATGGATAGATACAGTTAGGTCCATATATATTTGGACACAGACAGAATTTGTGTTATTTTAACTGTTTACCAAAACATCTTCAAGTTACAGTTATATAATGAATATGGGCTTAAAGTGCAGACTCTCAGCTTCAGGGTAAGGACATTCACATCCAAATTGAAGGAAGGATTTAGGAATTACAGCTCTTTAATATGTAGCTCCCTCTTTTTCAAGGGACCAAAACTAATTGGACAATTGACTCAAAATGACTCAAAATGGACCAGTGTGGGCTACTCCTTCATTATTTAAATTAAGCAGGTTTGTTTGTTTGTTTGTTTGTTTATTTGGATCCACCATTAGATACAGCAAATATGCAGTAGCTATTCTTCCTGGGGTCCTCATACCAATTTTTCATCTTAAACACTTAAATACAGACAATACACTTCCATAACATTCATAAGCGCTATTATTTTAAAATTTTTAAGACAACTTAAAGACAAAATAAAGAAAAATAATACAGAAAGAAAAGTGGAGAGACAAAAACATAACTCTCCTTACCCTTGGGATCACAAGATAGCTCAATTCACCAGTGAGAAACACTTAATTGTTTTCAGGGTATCCCGTATGTAAACAGATACATCTTTAATTTTTTGTTAAAGCAACTTCTGTTGCTATCTGAAACTAAAAAGCTTGGTAATGAATTCCATGCCACCATTGCTCTGTAGTGAACCGTTCCTTTTGCTACATTTGTTCTGCATGGAGGCAGCCTGAATCTACCTTCTGCTGCCTGCCGAGTACAGTACTGATGTTCATCTGAGAAGAATGTTAGTTTATTATAGAGTACTTCTGGGATTCTATGTAGAATAATTGTTTTAATGAAAGACACAAGTGAGTGATGTAATTTACTTTTGACATTTAACCAGGTGAGTTGATTATGCATTGCCATGCCACCTGTTCTATATGGACAATTCAGAGCTATACGAGCTGCTTTGTTTTGGGCTACTTGTAGCTTGTGCAAATTACTTTGTGTTGTATTAGACCAGATGACTGCACCGTAATCTAGATGTGATAGAACTAGCGCCTGAGTTAATTGTTTAATCAGGTGTCTGGGCAAATTTTTTTTTACAGTGTCTTACTACTGCCATGCCAGGTAAAAGGTCTGAGTTGATTCCAAGTGTCGCATTTGCATTTGGAAGCTGTTGCTGTATACGCACAACATGCAGTCAACGGAGCTCTCAATGCAAGTGAAACAGGCCACCCTGAGGCTGCAAAAAAAACTATAAAATCCATCAGAGAGATAGCGGGAACATTAATAGTGGCCAAATTAACTGTTTGGTACATTCTGAGAAAAAAAGAACGCACTGGTGAGCTTGGCACCACAAAAAGGTCTGGACGTCCATGGAAGACAAGAGTGGTGGATGATCACAGGATCCTTTACATGGTAAAGAAAAACCCCTTCAACATCCAGACAAGTGAAGAACAGTCTCCAGGAGGTAGGCATAAATTATCCAAGTGTACCATAAAGGAAAGACTTCACACAAGCAAATACAGAGGGTTCACCACAAGGTGCAAGCCATTCATAAGCCTCAAGAATAGAAAGACCAGATTAGACTTTGCCATAAAACATCTAAAAAAGCCAGCCCTGTTCTGGAACAGCATTCTTTGGACAGATGAAACTAAGATCAACCTGTACCAGAATGATGGGAAGAAAAAAGTATGGAGAAGGCTTGGAACGGCTCATGATCCGCCACATAATCTGTAAAAAAAAAACGTGGAGGCAGTGTGATGACATGGGCATGCATGGCTTCCAATGGCACTGGGTCACTAGTGTTTATTGATGATGTGACAGAAGACAGAAACAGACGGATGAATTCTGAAGTGTTTAGGGATATTCTGTCTGCTCAGATTCAGACAAATTCAGCAAAGTTGATTGGATGGTGCTTCACAATACAGATGGACAATGACCCAAAATATACTGCGTAAGCAACCCAGGAGTTTTTTAAGGCAAAGAAGTGGAATATTCTGCAATGGCCAGAGTCAATCACCTGGTCTCAACCCGATCAAAAAATGCATTTCACTTACTGAAGACAAAGTTAAAGGCAGAAAGACCCACAAACAAACAACAACGGAAGACTGCTGCAGTAAAGGCCTGGCAAAGCATCACAAAGGAGGAAACCCAGCATTTGGTGACGTCCATGTGTTCCAGACTTCAGGCAGTCATTGCCTTCAAAGGATTCTCTGTAGTATTAAAGTATTACAAATTAACATTTTATTTATGATTATGTTCATTTGTCCAATTACTTTTGAGCTCCTGAAATAGGGGACTGTGTATAAAAATGGTTGCAATTCCTAAACGTTTCATACAATACTTTTGTTCAACCCCTTGAATTAAAGCTGAAAGTCTGCACTTCAATTACATCTCAATTGTTTCATTTCAAATCCATTGTGGTGGCATACAGAGCCAAAATTATGGAAATTGTGTCACTGTCCAAATACTTCTGGACCTAACTGTACATACAAGTGTAAGTGAAGAATCTTCTCTTCTATTGTCTCTACACTCTAAACGTTTGGATTTGAAATAATTTAGGTGAGGTTAAAGTGGATATTCTCAGCTTTTATTTTGATAGTATTTCTGCACAGATTGGTTTCACTGTGCAGAAATGACAACACCAAAGTACGTAATGGTACAGATCATGTGTATTTGACCGAACAAACTAAATGAAACAAACCAAACTCAGTCCATAGGAGGTGGTCTCAGCACTTTTGCCAAATGAACCGCATATGGTTCAATTTGATTCTGCTAATTGTGAACAGCAAGTGGGCTTGGTTTGGATGAGTTACATAGCATCGACAGAACCTGACAGTTTTCAGTTAGGATTCTCACCCACCCGCAGCTGGTCTTGCACTTCCACTCACTCAGAAACCCAGCAAACAAATATATTGAAAGGAATTACCGGATTTATTGTCAACATTAGTTTGATCAAATGTACCTGTACAAGCTAGATAAAAGAAAGCTCTTTGATGATGCTCTGACTGACAGACATTTCCCTGTGACAAGTTTTGTTTACTAATGATGCTATTTGAAGTTTTAGCTGAACGTCCTGTTCTGAAACATCATGTAGTCTGGATACTCAAAGCTTGTGAAAGTGACAGACCCACGTAACATCCTGAAATGCAATGTTCTACAATTAAATCTGAACAATCAAACATATTCAAACAAATCAAACTCAATCTGAATGAACCGAACTAAACACAGTCTGAATAGGCCCCAAGAGTTATGAAAGTTCCAGGCAGTTACAGCAACAATGCTCACAGAATGTTGCCCTTAACCTTACAACTATGTTAACACCAGAACAGCCGTGCATATTAACACTAGAACAACCGTGCATATTTTACCTACTATAAGAGAGGGTCAAATGACCATAGTCTTTACAATGGAAAGCAGTTATTTACACACTACGACCACTAATTGGCTTCTTGTAAATTAGCCTGCCTCCTAGACAGAAAAACTGCAAAATAGCTTTATACTAGCTTATCCTGATGTGATTTTGAAAATGTAAGGATACTGGGTGGTAGAACGCACATATCTAGGACATGTCATGAAAGGAGGGTCCTGAAATTTGATCGAGTGCATAAGATATAAAAAAATATGTTATCACCGGAGTCAAATGACCCCACCCATGGCTGTTCTAGTTGAATGGATAGGAGTTCTTGAGTTACAAAAAGTTTAGTAGTTGAAAAAGTTAGTAGGTATCAAGGTATTAATAGGTATCAATCAATAGGTATCAAAACCTAAAGTCATAACCAAGTTAGACCTCTCTGCATGTTGTAAAGTTGGATTGGTATGTTGGTACTTAAAAGTTACGGTGGGGAAATGTTGAAAGATAAATAATAAGTATGACGGGTAATTGAGGTCTACATAAGTCCAGGCAAGACACTTCAAGGAGATGTGTCAGAAGACAGCTGATTCTGAACCTACCTATGAATGGAAGAGCGGAGTGCCCACAATCCCATCATGGACAGGGAAGTTGAACATTTGTTTCCTTTCTTGTTACTGTCCTTGCAGGCTGAGGTTGCTAGGTGGAATGGCTTAAATGTCTGTACTCTGGGAGTTGTTCTGACTCAGACAAGCGATCAATGACGCAAACAGCGTGAGCCAATTCATTGTCGCATGGTCATTAACCTAAACGAGCCACTCTCGCATGCTTGTTAAACTAAACTGTTGGTGGGGTGGAAGTACTATAAAGTGTGTGAGACAGATGTCACATCAGGGCTCGACATTAAGGCTTGACCGCTTGTCCGGGAAAAGTACCTTTTATGTTTGGACAAGTGGACTTCCTCCTGCAGTTGTCCGATGGACAATTCATATGTATTAATTCATATTCATGTATTCATTAATATGTATATGTATTATTATTATACAGTTGTCCGATCGTAAAATATTCTTGTTATTAGCAAGCTATGCCGCGCCTTCTCGCAGCCTATGACGCGTAGCTTCTATCAGACATTCTAAAATGCTATTGCGTGCGCGTGACCACAGTGTTGCCAACTTGGTGACTTCCAATCACAACAATGATTTTGTACAGTTCAGTATAACATTTGTAGATATGTTTTTGTTTAAATAATATTCAGTCTGTCTTCATTGTCTTTCAGTTTCACACTCAAAAATCCCTCAAATGGTTCACTCTGTCTAGTCAGTCAATCGCACCCTCTCAGTCAGCTTAGCTAGCTATCATAGCTCAGCTCATTAACCATAAAGGCCTGCTCAGCCTTTTTAAATTAATTTAGCCTTTTGATTACGTCATATAACTACTTCTAGCTACTTTTGGGAGAGCCAACAGCTACTTCCATTACAGAGGAGTTGGCAACGCTGCGTGACCGTTATAACCCCACTGCCCGCGAAAGTGTCAACCTCCTTGACCGCGAAAATCGCTTGTGCAAATGTTAAATGTTGAGAGAAAGATTTGAAGTATTTTAAGTCTTGAGAGAAACCGGCATGTTACTCAAGCCAGCAAGAAAGATGTTTCTTCAAGCACCTAAAACTGGCCAGGTTCCAGGAAAAGTGGGGAAATGCAAAATATCATCAGACGAAACACCGGCACCATTGTGTACATTACAGGTCGCCTATCACGTGAACATTCACGTGAACGCACATTCACTTCTTCTCAATGCCGCTTATTTTAATTTAGTTCGATGTGATCGTATTTTAGGTTTTAGGTTTTAAGACAGTAGTGATACGCTTTTCAGAACGCTGGCATCACTGGAGGGAACGTGTGGTGGGATTTGGCAGCGATGGGAGCAGGTGTAAATGTGGGCTGCAGGAGTGGTGTAGCAGCGTGTCTGAAGCAGGAGATTGGGCACCTGGCATCCACTGTATTGCCCACCATTTAGAGCTGCACCGTGTTATCAAGGCACTTAAAGGTTTGCATTAAAAAATAGCATTTAAACACATATTTGGTGTTCATAACATTACTATTTGACCAATGGATAGGCTACTGGCAACATAGTAATGTAGGCCTGCTATCCATAGACATGGGCCTGCTATCCACCCCCCGTACCAACCTACGGACCTTTGGGGACAGAGCCTTCAGCGTGGCCGCACCTACTCTCTAGAACTCCCTCCCCACAGTGATCTGCAACGCCCCCACCCTGGACTCCTTCAAACTAGCCCTCAAAACCCATCTGTTCTCCAAGGCATTTGGCCCCTAGTCATTGTTTCAGTTTTTGCTTTGTTTTTAATTGTGCCCCCCCGGCCCCCCTCGTCGACGCCCTTGGTCCCCTGAGTTCTAACCTCTCCACCTCAGTTAGGAACCTTGGAGTCATTTTTGATAGTGCTTTTAAATTTGAAAAGCAAGTCAGCTCCGTTGTAAAAAATAGTTTTTATCATCTTAGACTCCTGGCCAAGACAAAGGCCTACCTCTCCCAGAAGAACCTGGAGAGTGTGATACATGCCTTTGTCACTACTCGCCTGGACTACTGTAACGCACTCTACGTGGGGATCGACCAGTCCCTGCTCCGCCGCCTACAACTCGTCCAAAACGCGGCTGCGCGCCTCCTTGCGAGGACGGCTGCTGCACCTAAACTCTGGAACAGCCTCCCCCTCCACGTACGGGCCGCTCAGACCCTGGAGATTTTTAAATCTCTGCTTAAAACACACCTGTTTTCCCTAGCCTTCCCCCCCACCTAGCTATCGGTCCCTGGCTTTTATTATTTCATAGTTTTTATTGTAAGTCCCTGGCTCTTATTGTCTTATTGTCTTATTGTTTTTAGTCCTTTTTCTTCTCTTTTAATTTTACCATATTTTGTATTACATTGTATTGTGTTTATTGTGCTTACTTATTTCCTGCATTTATCTATTTTTACTGTGAAGCACTTTGGCTCAGCATTGCTGTACGTAAATGTGCTATACAAATAAAGTTGACTTGACTTGTTTGTTTTCAGTTTTGTCTGTCCGTTTCATCCCCTTGTACAGCGTCCTTGGGTTTTTGAAAGGTGCTATATAAATTAAAGTTATTATTATTATTATTATTATTATTATTTGTTCTTCTGTGGAAGGCCCTCCACTGGAGATTTGAGGCAGAAATGGTGGTCTATAGGTGGTGGACGTGCTGGAGGAAGACTTCTTAATTTGAATAAAGGATACTATAATATATGTAGGAAATAAGATTGCTTCCATTGGGGAGGGAGGGGTGGAGTGGGGCGGTGTACAAAGCATTTTTGGTAAATACATTCATGCATATTGTGGCCAATCTTAATCTAAAGGAAATTGCTGATCACCCCTTCATAATAATTTTTAATAATTACATAATATTGTTTAATTAATAGATTTTTAAATAAAGGATATATCACCATCAAATCAATAGTAGTCACATTTGTTATTTGCACTAACATATATTGCTTTTACAAAACATTGTATTTGGACAAGTAACTTGAGCTTTCGGACAAGTAAAGTGAGTTTGAAAAGCTGACCGCGAATGAGAAGAAAAAGGCAGAAACGGCCGCTAACACAAACCACTATAGAGACCAACGCGTATAACTCTGCGTAGTTTTCCGAAATAAATTATGTATGTCATACTCAGAGATAATGCCTGAAACATGCTCAAATCAATGCAAGACACAGGATTACCAAGTCTGGGATGTATGGCCCACACGCTGGCTGTCCACGATGGAGTGCTGTCACAGCGCAGCATAAGTGATATCATAGCTACAGGGAGACACATTGTGGGCCACTTCAAGCATTCTGCGCTAATAATAATAATAATAACTTACATTTATATAGCGCCTTTCACAGACCCAAGGTCGCTTTACAAGGGAATGGGATAAACAGAACAGAGCCAGAGAAACAAACACACAAAACAAGAAACAGTGAAATAGCTACTAAAGGTTGAATGCAATGGTGAAAAGTTGGGTTTTAAGGGCAGCTTTGAATATGTCCAGGGTTGGAGAGTCACGGATATCCTTGGGTAGAGAGTTCCAGAGGGTCGCGGCTGCCACACTGAAGGCTCTGTACCCAAAGGTCCGGAGTTTGGCGCTGGGTTGGATGAGGAGGCCCGTGTTATGGCGCTTTTCCATTTTCCATCCACCGGTACGGCTCAGTACGGCACACATTTGTATCCTACCCATACCATACTTTCAGAAACGCTTCTCCATTATACACAACAGACCTGGAGCGAGCCGGGACAGTAGGGGGAGTTAAGTGTCATAAGAGCACTTCACTTTAATAAGTGCCGCTATACAGCTCAACGGGGGGGAATGCGATAAGAATCATGTCAAAATGCAGCACTATCATGTACAGATCAGCCTTAAAACATGTAACGTTAGATATATAACGTTAGACAGGGAGCGATGTATTTCTACGGAAAGGCTGTGCTTGACGCTTCCATTGGACTGACGCCGGGGCGCTCATACAAACTCCGCGTTTGTTTGTTACGAGTGCTCCGGTGTCTTGCTGGTAGTCTTTATTTATACAGCATATGGTTGTTACGTGCCTGTTATTTGCCGCTTTCATCATTTTATTTAGCCTATATAGCACAAGTCATGCATTGAATGTAACCTCAAGTGCAGCTGAACAGTATTAAGTAAACCACAATACATGTGTGGGTGTCCGTGTCATCGTTATCGAAAAACGCACCCAATCGCCGACCACACGACTCCAAAAACGATACGGCAAAACTAAATGTTGAAATAGCAGTAATACCACGTTCATTGACATAAGGGATGGAAAGGGGGGATGGCCGTTTTAGAAGGGGGATGATGAAGCGCGCTGGACTGTGGAACGGTCTAGCATAGGCACAGCATACCACCATAATAGCGATTTTTTTTGTTATGATTGTTGTAAAGAAAAGTTCTATGATGCATTGAAATGGCATTAAACTAAGATAATAAGATGGTTATCATAATTTTTCTAATCTTTATTAATAAGTAATTACAGAAAAAGTTAATTACATTTTCCGAGAGCGAAATCTGTTAGCGGTGAACTCTATGAACATGGGATGACAATGTTGTGACGATTTCCATTGACTAATCAACGGTCTGCATTGTCACACGTCACACACAGCCTAGCACGGATAGTACCTTTCGCTTGGTCAGAAAGTGTAGCTAAAACCAGCACGGGTACTTCGGTTGTCAGTGGAGAAAGCAAAACAAACCGGGCTCACACGGTACGGTATGGTGATACGGTAGTGGAAAAGTGCCATTAGAGGACCTCAGAGTTCTGGATGGGGTGTAGTGGTGGAGGAGATTGTTGAGGCACTGGGGGGCCAGGCCGTGGAGGGATTTGTAGGTGAGCAGGAAGAGTTTGAATGTGATGCAGTGTTTGACTGGGAGCCAGTGCAGACGGGCAAGGATGGGGGTGATGTGCTGCCAGGGCTTGGTGCGGGTGAGAACCCTGACAGCGGAGTTATGCACGTACTGGAGCCTGGCTAGGGCAGTGTCTGGTAACCCGGACAGGACTCCATTACAATAGTCCAGGCAGGAGAAAATGAAGGCATGGATGAGTATCGCACAGAGTCTCACAGAGATGGCCGGAGTCTGGAGATGTTCTTGAGGTGGAAGAAGGCGGATTGAGTGAGTCGATTGAGTGAGTCCTTGCAAAATGCAAAAAAATATTCATGGGATGAATTAACGTTAATTTGAATGAATCTTAAAAGATGAAAATGGCAACGTTAGTTAATGAGTATCTACTGTCAACATCACTAAAGTTAGCAACAGAAATTGTTGGCCGCCAGCAAAATTATGGTAATGTTATTGTTGGTGTCCGCCATGTTTACAGTTAGTTTGTAAAGATTGACCGTTCGTAAATTAACTGATTTTAGAGCACTCTATGACATTGAAACCCGAGTGCTCTCCAGAGCGTATTTACTAACGTATTTACGAATATGTCTTTATTATTAAGGTTTGTCTATTGATGTGCTAGCTTCTTAAAGCACAACCGTTTATGGTTGTCAACAGATGGTAACTGCATATACGCTATTATTTCTAAGAAGAAAACACTGACAGTTTTCAGCAGTAAGTAGAATGTTAACAGATAAATATACACAATTTCACTATTTTGTCTGACAGCTGACTTTGAACTTTGAACTCGTTCCCATAGGGATAGTATTGCGGCCAGAACGTTTGACCACGCTACCGTTACTGAGGGTAAATATCCTACTCTAATAATATTAGCGCCACTCAGGCAGGCTTCGCAGATTTTTTCTTTGACGAATAAACCCTAAATGAAAACAAATGCTATACAAATATTCTCCAACAGACTGTTACTATAGATAGCTCTGAAGCTACAGACAGCCATTTTATTTGTTAGATATTATACACTGTGTTCAGAGACTTGAGATAATAAAACAGCTCGTTGACACCTGTGTAGGCCTACTTTTTTTCCACACAGAAAATTGATAGGATCGATAACGTAATCCATAAGGGAATTGATAAAGAATCGACATTTAGAAATGGATGAGCTTTTGTTTACATCACTCACACACACTAGTAGCAGAGGAACTCCTTCATAATTCTCAAGTAATAGTTGCTTGTATCCCATTGTCTTCCATGTCCTGCTTTTCGCAACATCGACCATGGACGATGCCTACAACCGATGTTCTTCATCGAGGAGGGAACATCTCTGACCAGGTACCGGAAGAGCACGTCTCCGGCTCCGGCGCCATGTGGGCTAAACCCGGGAACAGACACACTTCACTACTTCTGCATCAGTGGTACCACTTCAGTGGCATCAACTTTCGAGGCGTTGACGGCTACCCTGATGGGATGGCAGTCGCACCATTACCCACGCACACACTTACTCTCTCAGGCACACGCACACACATACACACTCACATGCAAACACTTGCACGCACACGCACACGCACACGCACACACACACACACACACACACACACACACACACACACACACACACACACACACACACACACATCGCGGTAGCTCTTCTCAGCAGCATAAAAATGTCAATTGGATGAAATCAAAAGACAGTGTCAAGCACAAACACCGAGTACTTATATGTACATGTATATATAGAGATGTGATGACATGCAGCAATAAACAGCTGTTTAAAGGCCGATGGGTCGATGTCCTCAGCGGCATACAAACGTGCATTAGATTGAATTATAAGAAATAGTGTCAACCAAGGCGTTGAGTAATGTATGATGTAGAGAAATTATGGCAATGGCAATAAACAGCAGTACAGCTGTCGGAGTGAGAGTAAGTATGTGATGAACAGTACTCATCACAGGTGGTGGTTGGGACATAATGTGAGACTATCCCTGTAATCTCTGTAAGTCGCTTTGGATAAAAGCGTCTGCTAAAATGTAAACCAATTGTATTACCATTTTCATTAAATGCCAAACATAATGTATTACCATTTTCATTAAACGTATTAATCGACACAAACGTCCTGACTGAATTGATGTATATGTAGGTTCAGGCAAGACACTTAAAGACAGCTGAACCCACCTATGAAAGGAAGCATCACATGGACATGAGACATAGGCTTAAGGGCCAATCCTTATTCACCCCTACGGCTTCGTTTTGCGCGTTCACGTTTAGGGTAGGGGTGTCCCAATTCATATTTCATCGAGGGCTAAGGGGAAGGGGGAGGGCTATCCACGGCTTCGTTTGGAGATTTTTCACGACCAGACTACGTTCGGAGCCATACCCCTCACTCCCAGCATGCATTGCAAATCATCTACAGAAATCTGATTTCGCTCTAGGCAATGCGAAAGACAGTCACAAATGTAATTTACTTTTTTTGTAATTACTTATTAATAAAGATTTTATAAAAATATGATAACCATCTTATTATCTTAGTTTAATGACATTTCAATGCATTATAGACCTTTTCTTTACAACAAGCATAACAAAAAATGTGTTATTATGCCGAGGTGCTGTGCCTATGCTTAACATAGACCGTTCCACAGTCCAGCGCGCTTCGGGTTTTGGTGTTCAGCACTATTACCTGGGCACTTCCATTAATTCCAATAATCAAGTGCTTTAGTTGGTGAGCAAACTTGGTGATGGTAAACACTGGTAATACGAGTTGACTCGCTGGAACGAGACCGCCACACACCACACATCTGCCATATCATACCTCCATCCCACATGTATTTATCATCATATTTTTCAATATAAAACACTGGTATGATATGGCATATATGGTACATGGCAGTCCCACGCGCCCGTCCCGCTCCAGTTCTGCATCCAGTTGAATGCATGTATTGAATGCAATGATTCAAGTAGCTCGTGCAACCAGGGAACAGACGTGTGTGAAAGGGAGCAACACGGGAATCTACTGGCATTTGGCTCATGTGTGAACAGCGAAGAAGCCCGGTCGACACAGCTTGGGATTCCATGGAAAATTGGAAATGACAGGGAACTATGTGTGAAAGGGGCTTTATTCTACCGAGCAAGACACAGGAGCACTCATATCTGCATGTTTGTCACAGGGTGCCAGTTCCTCTGCAACAAACGTGGAGGTATTGTACCATTGTCCCGGCGTCCGAGTCCAATGGAAGCGTCAAGCACTGCCTTCCCATAGAAATACATCGGAGCGCGATTCACATTTCCGAGATGTACAATCCTGTTTATTTAGACATAAATAATTAACTGTGGCGTTTGACAGCGGATGATGGTAGACATATTTAATGTAAAGTTATCTATCTAAAATTAGGCTGATTTGCGGATGATAGTCACGCGTTTTGACCTAGTTCCATGTAATAATCCCCCCCTTGATGATATATGACGATATATATATATATATATATGTATAGTGGCACTTATTAAACCAAAACAACACGCAATCTAATCCGAGCTGTTGTTATTATGTAATATTATTGATGGATGTGCCATTTTTGAAGAGCAGTGAGCGGGAGACTGGATGTGAGCATGTAGTTGACCAATGGCGTGGACAGCCAGCGTTCCTGTCACATCGGATTTCGGAACGCCATAAACATAAATCTGCGCTTCCTGTCTAACGTTATATATCTAACGTTACAAGTTTTATGGCTGATCTGTGCATGATAGTGCTGCGTTTTGACATAATTAATGTCGCATTTCCCCCCGTTGAGCTGTATAGCGGCACTTATTCAACCAAAACAACCCTTATCTATCTAACGTTACATATTTTAAGGCTGATTTGTGCATGATAGTGCATGTCTATTTCCCCCCTTTAATGGCATATGACGCCCGAAATTTAACTCAAGTTCAGCCACAAAGTTGTTGCACTGTTGTCCTATATCAGTGCAGACTGGCAGGGAGCACAGGTTGAGCCTACAGAGCACCGTTATTCTGTCATGGTCTGATAGTGAAGCATTGTTCTTTTTTATTTGATGACTTGTTTGATCGAATGATAGTGCAAAACTTAAGTTGTGAATGAATCGTGAGCGTCAATGCTTTTCTATGACACTACTGATGGCGTATCAGGGTCTTGAAGGGTTGTCCCATTTCATAGGGGAATATTGCAACCACTATGGCTTGTGGCTCTGTTCCCGAGGCCTTGGCTCAAAAGCGAGTGGCACTCGAAAACGAGCCGTAGGGGTAGAAAAGGGAATCGGGATTCCACCTCAAGAGGCGGTTTCACAAATGTTCCGTAGAAAGATCTGGAGGGGCTGGGAAGTAGTGAACCACGGCATGACAACAAACAGAGGAGAAATACAGTATTATATACCAGCGAAACTGCACTATGTACAGTAAAGGTCCTCTAGAGAACACAGTGGAGCAAACACACAAATACAGTACAGTGAGGTGTTGAGTGCTATTTGAAAGCTTGAGAGAAGCTCCTCACACCAGAGGGAGATGTCACTCCAAACAAATTAAAGAAATCATAGCAAGGTTAATTTCGTATTCAGTGGCAACGCCCGCTAAGTACCGTCACAGTAAGCAATTTCCCACATTGTGTTGGGAGCAGGGAGTACATTTCCTTCAGGGCTGCAACACACTGATAGGATGAGCACCACTGAGGAATCCATTATAGCATGGGGGCTGAATTTTTACATCCATTTATCCTTTTAACTCTCGAAAATAGAGTGCTACCCACGCTGTGGCTTTCTGAGCAGCTGACCTCTGGCCCTGCTCGAGGTATGGGCAAGAACCATCTCCCTGCACACTGGGCTTCTTAAAACAGGCTGTTCCTCTGCCTTGACACATCAACCTCCACAGTTACTGTCAGTACTATTAGAATCTAACAAGAATTCACTGAATGGAGCCGATCCAAAAAACCCTGAGTTATGGCCGACAGAGAGGAACCCACCTTTATGACCCATGGCATTATCTTGGCATGACTATCAGTGTTCAGCTTCCGTACTTAGCCACATATGGCCCGAGAAATACAAAATGAGGCAGTACAGTTACGGTTGAAATCTCTATTTAGCTCTTTCTTCATGAGGACAGGGTGTGGAGACAGGGTCAGGGGTCAGATCAATGCAATGACTGTTATGGATGTCTAACCATTTCCATTGCCAATAGGTATTTTGTGAAAATATCTGCTAAATACATCAAAGTTACTTTTGTGATTCACACCCCAAGCATCAAAGAATGATTGCAGTTCGATGACAAATCCTCAACAGTGTTACAGTATCAACGGTACACATTTCATCATACTGTATGGGCAGAATCAGGCGTATCTTTTTATCAACCAACTCCTGCAAATGTCACAATGTTTTTTGCACTTAGTAAGTAAGGAAAATCCATAGTGTAAAGGTAACCACCACAAGTACTGCACCCTGACAATACTTAATACAGCACATTGAAATATTCATCAGCGTTAACTAAGCAACTGAGTCTCCTTGCAGCAGAGCTGCTTATGCATTTAAGATGGTGCCCCCACACCACTATTGGGTCTCACTGCAGGAACCTCAGGGTTCGGAAAGTGAGATGTCAAGAAGATTTCGCATGGTCTGATGCCAGTTGTTTTCTGAGGGCGTGTTGAGAAGTCTACTAAATAGACTGGAGTAAAAAACCAATCAAAAACGCACACAGCCTACAAAAGGCAACCTCTTAGAAAGAGAGAAATGTGTTCCAGCTTAGCTCTATCGCATACAACAATCAAATATGAAGTATTCTAGTCAGCCTTTTCAAAGGTCACTCTTGCACCCATGGATTCAAATCTCAATAGAAAAAGCTTATCAAAGCACATTCTGCACAGCCTGGACTGAGCAGGCAGAGTTAAAGGCTATTTCACCCCGTCTCTGTTACCTAATGGTTCAGTCTTTTGGCAGAGTACTTTATATACAGACAATATAGGGCTGGAAGACATGGCAGTCATTGTGTAAAGCAGTTATATTAACAGCTAAATGGATTATGATAGTGAGGGCTAACCCTGAGCTGAAATTATTTCCTACAATTGATCTCTTCAGCAAAGTTAAGCTAACATGTAAAAACTCAAACTTGACTGTACACTCATACATTGATGCTAAGTGGAGATTTGTGTGGATATTTAAGTTATGCGTACAAATCTCCAGCTAGAGTTGTGCTCCTTCCCTTTATATACAGCCTTTCAACAAAGATGTGCTGTATATGTTATGAATGTTATCTACTGTATCATATTTCATAACAAACTCCATTTTCTTTTTGAAAAACATACTAGCGTACTCAATTATTTTCTCAAAATATTCTACAGCTACACTTCAGCGAATGCAAGTTTATGATTAGTTGGCAGCTTTGCGGTTTGCGAAAAATCTGCAAACAAGAAAACATTTGGAGAGGGAACAGAAACTTGACAGTCAGTCAGGGCAATTTATCATTCTGTCAAACTCCACTGACTGCTTCAGCAGAGCTATCTACAGTACACACAATCTCCCCAAAATGGCTGAGTGCTAGAGAAAGCAAACCCAAAGAAAACAGGGGCCTTGTGAGCATGTTTGTGATTTCAACACTATTTCACCCTCTTGGTCTCATGTCAATCAAGAGCAAGTACAGTATATCTTACCAAACACATAGAGTAGAGTAGGCCCATGGGTCCTATAGTCATTGTGCTATATCAATATCTCTTCTAGAACATGTCATTATGTGACAGCAGCTGGTGAAACCCGGGAACAAGTAGCCAACCAATCAAAATGTTCAGACTTTTATTCTGAAAAGTTCAAGTTGTTGAAAATCAATGACACACTCGCTAGTCAAGCCAAAAAATATTGCAATGCAATGGAGTTGGTGAGTAATCCCCACTACTCTACAGTAAATAGGTAGTAGTGGGTCCATCGGTTGGCAGCCAGGTTTCACCCGCTGCTGTCATTATTGTTTGAATTCTCTATTCAAATATTGACCCAACCAAGTTGTTTATGATACATGAATGAAAACGTAATAATACGTTATAGCTTGTCAGTTTGATGACTGTTTGGAGGTGAATTCAGTGAAAAAATGGTATTAAGAGTTAAGGCCAATGCACACGGCGGCGATTTTGTCGCACCGCCGAATTCGATTCCATTGTTTTGAATGAGACAATGAACACGGCGTGCGATGCGATTTTGTCGCACGACAACATTCGATTCTCCATTCACACAGTGGTGTGAATTGAGAATCGAATGTTGTCGTGCGACAAAATCGCACGCCGTGTGCATTGGCCTTTACAAACCAACAGACAGTATCAAACATCCTTGATGCCCTGGTTTGAGGGTATTTCTGAATCCTACATACATAATGGGTTCATAGGTGGGTGCATTTAATTATACCATTACAACCTTTCAGTTGTCCCAAGTCCCTTATACAAGTTACCATTACTGTAATAGCTGGTTCATATCCTCTACGCCAAATGTCCCCCGTTGATGTTTTGTAGACTTTCCACTGTGATTACACTTAGTCCTGGCTCTTTCATTTGACCAGAATATAATTTCTTCCCAACTTCAAAGTATGCATACTTCAAAGTAGAAAAGGGGGACTGCCACTTTGACTCTCAGGATGGGTCTTTTGATCTGCTTCTGAAAACCCAGCACAATGAGGAAACACCGCACCAGGGAAGAGGATTTGACAGCTAAAAGATAAATGCAGTCATCCTTACAGTTATCAGATAAGCACTGCATGCTCTAATCCATTAATATGAAAATGAGGGGGGAATAGCAGGGGCAGGGGGAAGCAATAGCAGAGGGAATTTTAGCAGCAGGATCTGAACACTGTTGAATGAGGTTTCGAATGAGGCCTAAACGTTTAAGAAGCTTAATGGTGTATGCAGACACACACACACTAGCCAGGAGGGAGAGGCTGTAGTCTACAGTAAGTGACAACTTTGGGTGATCTTGAAATCAACATCCAGAACCGAAACAAACAACGCAAGAGTGTAAAGACCCTCTTAATATTCATATGTTGAATTTCCATCTGTTATGCTAACCAATGCCAAACACTGTTAAACCAAACCAAAACACTTAGTTTTTTGGGGGGCATTTCCATGAGATTTTATTACATTCAGTAAACCTAGACTATAATGTTCTATCCATCCAACCATTAGTGTGGTTATGTGAGAGTGTTTCTGTTCCATGAACTCACCTAATGGGGTTATGTGTCTCCAGGAGATGGTGGGTTCCGGTTTCCCACTGGCTGTGCAGATGAGTGACACATTGCTGCCCTCGTTTACCGTGATGTCAGAGGAAATGTCATATATCTTGGGAGGAACTGCAAAGTAGAAATAACATGAAAGAAACAAGATTACTATTTTGATTCTGACCCAGAGTGCACCCTCCACTCTAGTTCCTATGTGATAGCCGATGCATTTCGTTAGGTTAGTGGAAAGGGAGGACAGAAAGGAGGGAAAAACCCCGCAGCAGAAGACATGTATAAAACAGTATAACAGTGTAACAGTATAAAAAAAGATCACACACAAACTCATACAATAGACTCACCGGCCACTTTATTAGGTACACCTTTTCAACTGCTTGTTGACACACATATCTAATCAGCTAATCATGTGGCAGGCAGCCACTCAAGGCATTTAGGCATGTAGACATGGTCAAGACAATCTTGCTGAAGTTCAAACCAAGCATCAGAATGCGAAAGAAAGGTGATTTAAGTGACTTTGAACGTGGCATGGGTGTTGGTACCAGACGGGCTGTTTTGAGTATTTCAGAAAGTGCTGATCTACTGGGATTTTCCCGCACAACTATCTCTAGGGGTAACAGAGAATGGTCAGAAAAAGAGGAAAATATCCGGTGAGCAGCAGTTCTCTGGGCGAAAATGGTGGTGGTTGTGTAATGGTGTGGATAATATTTTCTTGCCACAAATCTTCAGCAACTGTGTGATATTACAATGTCAATATGGACCAACATCTCTGAGGAATGTTTCCAGCACTTTGTTAAAATCTTTGCCACAAAGAATTAAGGCAGTTCTGAAAGCACAAGAGGGGGTCCAACCCACGACTAGCAAGGAGTGCCTAATAAAGTGGCCGGTGAGTATACAGTATATTCCCATACATTCCTTTGGTAAAGTGGTTCTGCAGAGGATGTTGGTAGTTCAGTGCATATGTTCTAACCAGCCATTGTATGTGAACATTTGACAGAACCACATTTAACTTTGGTTACGGTAGGTCCTTCATGGAATCAAGCATCATTTGAAGAAGTTTTCTTTGGAAAATAAGAGGAAAAATGAAAGCTATCCTCTGGTGATGATGGTTTCAGCTGGACATTGCTTAAGAACACAGTTGTTTTTTGTCGGATTTTAATTCCTTTGAAAGCTGATAAAAAAAGGCTTACTTTATTTAGGCAATTCAAAACACACACACACACACACACACACACACACACACACACACTTGTGAGATACCATTTTAATCTGCAAGATATGCATCTGAGATATGCATAATGTGAGTTGTCTAAAGGCTTCACAAAACTGTACTAACCTCTGATCCCTCCTTTCCTCTTAATGTCTGTTGAAAACTGACAAAAGAATGTAGAATCAACAATTCCCCTTGTTCCTCGTAAGATCCAACAGCAACCTTGAGTCATAGTCTCTGTGTGGTTTGAACTCAATTTAGCTGGGGCTGCTCTCATTCGTATGCTCTCC
The DNA here is from genome assembly GCF_963989245.1 of Nansenia antarctica. Taxonomy (NCBI): domain Eukaryota; kingdom Metazoa; phylum Chordata; class Actinopteri; order Argentiniformes; family Microstomatidae; genus Nansenia; species Nansenia antarctica. Next base: position 94,158,242 of record NC_137674.1, on the reverse strand, counting down.
ATTCCAATATTCTGAACAATATAACTATGTTGCTGGAAGCAGATGAAAATTAGGATTTTTGTTTTTAATGCGGGCTATTTTTTGCAAGCATTTTTTTTAAATTTCAGCAAATTTATAAAAATGTAAATACAGAAATACATAATTTACATAAATATTCAGACACTTTGCAATGGCACTCTTAAAATGAACAAAAATGCAAAAACCCTAACCCTAATAAATTGAATTGAGTCCATCTTAATGCAAGGATAATAGTTCATGTGATTTTGAAATTAAAATCTTTGTTTTTATAGGGTCTCTGATTTGCATAGGAATCACTTACACACTGTGTGGATCATGTTGTCATTCCAAGCAAATGGAGAGCAAAACTGTTCAGGAATGAGAACCCTGAGGCCTGGGGAGAATTGTTGAAGTTGAATGGCGGAGAGGAAAAAGCACAGTCGATGGGACATCATCTTAGTCACTGTACAATATTGGTCTATAACCAAGTGGCCAAAAATATTCCCATAATGGGAAATAATCTATCTCACATCCATTATTGTATTTGCAACAATAAATTCAAGTGACACAGCAAAGAAAGTGGCTGGAAATGTGTTTATTTGGTTTTACTACAAAGCATTACATTTCTGAACCATCCCTCATGTACAGTATGTAGGATACTTATGTAGATGAGGTATTTCTGTACTTCAATTTGAACTGAAACATTTCTAAAAATGTTTTCCTTTTGTCATTATGGTGTATTATGTGTGGATTGATGGCAAAAAAAATACATGTAATCCATTTTAAATTGAGTCTATAACACAACAACATGTGAAATCGGAATACTCTCCAAAGCCACTCTATATTGGACACCATCATCAACTAGAGGAAGTACTAACGAATCATGCCAAAGTAGATACATAGGCCCAACCATGCTTAACAATAAAGAAAACAAATCAAAGCTTTCCTATGTATGGATTTCTAGAAGGTACTGTATTGCTGCTATGATAGCAGTGTTTCCTCTATATGCATTGATTCGTGGCGAGACGCCACGAATGAATTTTCTCCGCCACTAATTGATTGTCCACTTTGATTCAGGCTGCGCAACGATTATTAGCTATTATGACCGGAGAACAGAAAAAAAGCAGATTGAAGCTAGATTTAGGCCGCTTTCAGACCTACATTTCGTTACGATTTAGGGTGTAGTAAGTTACAATATGTTACAATGTTGCAATTAACCTCGACGTTTGTGTTCGCACTGCAATCGAGACTGAATCGCTCTCAACAGGCGCTGGCCGCGAGGCGACGCGCTTGCAAAACTGTTTTATGATTGGTCCAAATTTCGCGGGACATTTGGATTTCAGGAAATCACTCTCCTCTCTCTCTCTCTCTCTTCGCCCGGCGCCCGTCCCTTTAATCCCGTATCCTAATCGAAAATGCAACATCATCAGCGACGACTGTGGGTTATTGCATTTACTGCTGTTCTCTGGTTCATGTTCTTATACCAGTGCTCAGTATACGAGTATTTTAAATGAACATTCGTAATATAGTCTGATGTTCATGGTCAACTAAATCAGCCTATTTTGTGAAACAAATAATGTTCCCGCTAATGGGTTAACCGAGCAGCCTCGCACCTAACGCTAGCTTCAACTATTCATAGCAATATGCGCGGGGCAAAAATTATCTATTGCCTCTAAAAGGTACGGGTAAGCAGGGCTCATGTCGGTGTCATCAAAGGTAAGAGTTTTTTTTTTTTTAACTCAGCTGATGCATTACCTTGCTGTCGGTTGTTTACCGAATGCTTCATCTGACTGCCACACTGTGATTTTACTTGTGTAAACAGTAACGTTAGCCGGTTTTGTGCGTGTACTCTCATGTAGGCCTACTTCGTATTGATGAGCTGATGATCTTTCATTGTGTGTGTGTGTGTGTGTGTATGTATGTGACTGTCAGTCACAAGTTTATATTCTACGGATGTTGTTCAGTGCTGTATGCGCATTCCCGGTTCGATGTGTACTCTTGTGTACTTCATATTCGATGAGCTGATTGTCTCTCGTGTACTTCATATTCGATGAGCTGATGATCTTTCTGTGTGTGTGTGTGTGTCATGCGCGTTCCGCATGTTCCGCTGCAGCTGTAGGATATCTTGGTATTTGATCACCTTCTATATAAAATCACCTGCTCGGCTTTAATGACTTAACCGCTATTTAAAAAAAAAATGTTTTGCCACCCTCTAGTTTTGGTGAAATGACGTCTTTGTTTTGAGCGCCAGTGCACATTTTATGCGCGTGCACACGAAGACCACTAATGTGGAAAATCCTGGAGGAAACACTGGATAGCAATGTGTAACCTACAACTTCTCAATGAGTGAAACTAGCTTTTTGATCAACATACTCTGTATCTAAATTAGATTAAAGTAGCAGACCTTTGTTCAGAAAGAAGACAAGCTGTGTGGAATCTGTCATTGCTTGTCTGACTATCGTGTTTACTTGCTGTTGACCCCCACTGTTGACACATGCCCTGGATGTCTGATAGCACAAATGGAAAATGTTGAATTTGTCTGCTGATCCTATCTGTCCTGGGCAGGAACAAAGATCCTTTAACAGACTTGGTGAGGGCCCCGACTGGTAGACTGACCGGTAGACTCAACATCCTGACGTCACATGTACACAATTTACTTGCTGAGGACAATTCTAAAAGAAATGACAGTGGGCCTCTGTGGCTCAGTTGGTAGAGCATGGCGCTAACAATGCTTAGATTGTGGGTTTGATTCCCGCTAGCACCATATAACACTGAAAGATGTTATGCACTCACTGCAATGTAAGTCACTTTGGATAAAAGCGTCAGATAAATGGCTCGCATATACATTGAGTGACCATAAAAAACGGTATGTCCTGCATTCTTCTCCTTGGCCTGTATATTGACAAAAGTCCTGCTGATATATTTGCGTATGCAGCACAGCATGTTAGAGTCTTTTTTTTATTTTTATGTTGTCATCCGCTTCTAAGAGGACTCTATGTCAACCCGCAGACAGTCAGGAAACTCAAACGGTTTCACACAGAGTGATGTGTATGAGTATGTGGTGGATTTGAGTGGGAGTGCGAATAGCTTGGAGGGCCTCCATGGCTAAGCTCCCCACTCAACATACTGTATAGCCATACAACAGCAAGAAAGGTCAACACTGGTACAGTGCACCTTCCATCAAGCATATAATGACATAGCAAACATGATTTAATCTCTAACCCTACGGCTTCTCTCATATTCAGTCTGTTCGTGACAGCTCCAGTTGTTACTGTTGACGAATCCTCCCCGAAATTAACTGGGCACTGTATAGCAGTATAAAAGTATACAGAGAGAAAAATGCATTCTCTAGGAAGCAGGTTTTCTCCATATCATGTTGTTATGCTTCCCCTATTAAACAATAGAGGCAGTTGTGACAGTGCCACAACGCCACCCCGCAACAAGACAACATCATAACCCTTCCCCAGCACCCTCCGAGTCGGCTTGTTGTTTTCTTTACGTGGTAATTCATTAACGGCTCTATGATTGTCATGTTTGCCCATTCCACTCTAATTTCCCTTCTCCAGCCCTGCGGGAGGCAGTGAGACGGAGCTGCCACAGCTGATCGTAGCGGCATCATCTCCTTCCCCCAGCACCCGGCAGTGAATAAATAAACCTCTAATGACGCCACCTTGAATTACTGAAACGCTTACAGCTGCACTATTAAAATGCAGGGGTTCTCCACCGCAAAGTGGAATACATGGCTCGGCTTTTCTATACATTCTGACAGGTTCTCCAGGGCTGACTGCTGCCACTAAATTGCAGGACCCCATTACTATACACCTACTGCCAACCCACATTCCAATTACAGCACAGGGGAAGCCGGGGCCTCCTGTCATGATGCACACCACCATGGGCACAGGATAGGAGAGGAGCAAGGGAGAAACATTCCTTATTCATTTAACATATCCGATTTTTGTTTTCCATATTTTCTGTGGTGAAGAAAATAAAACCTGTACTCTGCACACCTAAAAAAAACTGTCTAAATACAACATGATGTCATTAAAAGGAGCAGATGCTTACCTGATTGGATGCAAAAGTCCTTTAATCAAACAGTGTGGAGGATTTGAAATTGGATTTTTAGGTAGTTTTGGGGAAAATGTACTTCTGACTAAGGTCCATAACTAATACAAAGAGAAGTCTGATGATATCCTTGACTATCTCTTTAAAGGCCTCAAATTGCTACAGCCACTCCAAATTGCTAGCTGTTAAAGATGACAGTGATATAGATGAATTCGTAAAATACTGCTCGGTGTTAGCCAGTTAATATACACCTCACTGATGAGACAGTTCCCCCACACATACTCCTACAGGTTTTCAATTGCCTTTCCTTCGCTGCAGGCTGTAAAAACAAACCAACTCCAATCCCTTAATTAGGTGTCAGACACGGAAACTAAACATAAACACTGACAGATTATATTACCCAAAGGGATTACCTCCATTTGCAATGTCACAAAACATTCATAGATAATACGCTGTACTTAAGTTTAGGAAAAGTTCACCAAAGTATAAAAAAGAAGCTGTCAATGGCAACTGGCTTATTTCAACTGTTTGTTGACATTGCTTGTTTGTAACAAAATGAGATTAAACAAGAACACAACTATTGTGTGTCTGATGTATTGCATAATAACACGTGAATAAAATGTGTTGTCAAATTGCATCTAACTTGTGTCAATTACTGTTAATTAGGTATAAATGTTATGGTACATGTGGGAATACGGTACATGTGGGAAAACTAGGGTTAGGGTTAGGTGCTAGGGTGCTAGGGTTAAGGTTAGGGTTAGGTAGGGCTGGGTTCAAAAAAATCGATTTCCCGATTCTGAATCGATCTTCATTAAATGAGCGATTATCGATTCATAAATCCCGAGATCGATCCTTTTTTTTTTTTTTTTTGCTTGCAGCTTCAACCCGCAACGAGATCTCGGGGCCAGATCTCGCGCTACAAGAATTTATCATATTTCACGCAACGTGAGGTCTCAACACTAAAATCTAAAAACATGGCGATGGCAGGGACACTCAAGTCACCACCAGGCTTAAAGTCAGATGTCTGGGTGCATTTTGGATTTAAAAAATGTGACGATAGAGATGAGCTGGACAAAAGCAAAGTCATATGTAAATAAAAAGTACATTCATGTAACTGCTTTGGAGTCAATTCATTGATATGTTTAACAATGCTACATGTTATAGGGTTCCTTGAACCATTATAGCATTAGTTCAGAGAATCTCTTTCATATTCAAGCAAAAAATGTATATTGTAACTAGATCGAATCGGAATCGAATCGAATCGTGAATCGAATCGAATCGGGAGCTGTGAATCGGAATCGAATAGTTTTGGGAAATCAGTGGCGATACCCAGCCCTAGGGTTAGGGTTAAAGTTAGGGGTAGGGTTAAGGTTAGGGGTAGGGTTAGGGTTACGGTTTGGGTTAGGGTTAGACATGCCAGCATGTCATGTCTAAGTCACCCTAGCACCTAACCCTAACCCTAGTTTTCCCACATGTACCGTATTCCCACATGTACCGTAACATAAACATGGCCATTGGCCGATGAACTAAGAAGTGCTGGAATGCATGATATGGTATTTCTGTCATAGCCACTGTCATGTGACTTTATCATATAGATTGATTTCTATTCTTCTCCGCTGAAAAAACACTAACTAATAACAAAAAGCAATAAAAGTGTTCAGAGACATATAGATTTTCTCCATTTATTTGAGCCTAGCAGCTATGGTGGAGTTGAAGTTCCTGTAGGTGTGAAGAGGGAAACACACAAAACCTCATCAACGACTATTAGCCTACTGGTCAGATATCTGTCTGACCAGACCAAGACTTGGCAAAGTGAAGTTCCATGTACCATGTAGTGTACAGTATGACAAATCAACATTACCTGTTTTTGTGTTCCTGAAATGATTAATATATGGTGCTAGTATTCTTTTCTTTTTTTAAAAGTTTAAAATGTCACTGTTTAAAATGTCACCAACCTTGACCCTTTGTCACCAGTAATACATATATAGAAATATAGAGCCCACACCACCAGTAGCACATTTTAGTAGACATCTCATGCTTCTCATACGGTAAACCATCTAATACAAATATATACAGTATATCTAATCAAATATCCTTCAAAATATATATATACATTGGATATCAGAAAGCATACTCTGGAGGAAGGTAAGCTTACATTGTTGTATCTAATAACTAGTATTCTGCATTGGACAGTTGGTGAGTGGTTGGGTTAATAGGAGAATGGTTCTGGATACATAGATATAAAAATATAGTGCAGGCTTTCAAATATGCAATACCCAATCCACATAACACCACCATGGTATCATTATGTCGTTTGGACAGTATCACAGTAATATCTTAGTTGTTCTACCATACACAGACCTACCCTGTTGTCTTAGCTCTTGTTCTTTGCTCGAGATACATATCTGTGGTAGCTTGCATCTTGTTTTATGTGTGACCTAGTTTTATTTTTACATCTGTATCTCAGTAAGTAAGTACCTTTCTCGGGAGAATCACAGTAGATGCACCTGGTATACACTAAAGCTGAATGTGACCACAGGTTCAGTTGCATAACCCAGAGATTATTTGATTTTCTCATCAACCCCTTCAGTGGCCTACTTCTAAATTGTAACATTCTTCCTCATCTCATACAGTATATACTGTAGCATACTGCATGTCATTGTTGTCAATTGGATAAGTGGTAACCTCATACTGTTACTTAGGCAGTGATTATGATGGGGGAGATTATACTGTATATAATCATGATAATAATCTAGAAATAAGTAGATCTATTCAACAAAAGGATATGTTTTATTATCAATCTTTCATAAGGGCTTTTGATCAATAAGGCTAGTTATTGGTTATAGACAGATAATGGATGGATTGGTGGTCCAAAAGGATGCTTTTTCATTTAGGATTATGCTTATCTGCCTTCTGGATACCAGCCCTGACAGTGAAGAATTTGAATTGAGATATCTTTGAGAGCAAGTACACATGTGACCAAGATGTAAGTGCAACCACTAATTAGTCATGAGTTTATGATAATATTCCTGTCATGACCTAATGACGCAAAAATAACATGCTTCCAAAAATGTCAGAACTCATACAGATGTTGAGTGATTACAGATGTGGGTAACGATGCAGAAAGTGTGATTCTGAAGAGAGCTAGTTAGCACATTCTTACCACTTCTGAGGACTTCAGAATCAATTGATGAAAATGAACTTTTGTAAATACCTTGTGAGAAGCAATTAATCTTGAACGTGAAAGCTGCACTGGGCATGCAATTCTAAGATAAGGTATCACCCACTTATTGAAATGCCTTCTAATTTATTCATGGTAATCAGTGTCTCTCTGCAGCATCTCTCTCATGATAAACAAAAATTCCTCTACGAGGGCCACTCTCTTTTCATCTTCAAAGCTGATTGCTACGGCTTTTCAATTATGCATATAATAAGTCTTTGAGATATTGTGAGGAAGTGGATGTTTTTGGAAATACAAAAGAAGAAGAAAGGGTGGGTGGCACACTCTCTGGCTTTACAATTCTGAAATACCAGCCAACGACCAATCGTTTGTTGCTATGGGTGATATAGTGTCTCAGCACTCTGAGTGCGTGGATGTGGTCTGATGTGAAGAAGCTCGGCTTTGTCTCCATCTGTCATAGAGCTCTGACGCAGCTCGACGCAGCGTTAAAGGTCAAGGGGTCAAACGACAGAACGCCGGGTCATGATTAATGGGGGACAGCAGACACAAACTAGCGCCGTTTCAGTCCGACTGAGGAGTCTCTAGCACCTCTTTACGTCTGCTATTTTGTGGCTCTGTATTATATTTAAGAATGTGAAGGCTACTGATATTCTCTGGAGGTATTTCTTTCGCATTGCCGTTGGGTACCACATATTCTTTGGTGATTCTACAATGCAGAATGTTTCAATACTGATGGACAGACAGTACTGAATAATTGTTGTTCAATTGTTGTGCAGATAATACAATGCCATGGGTGGTGAAGAGATCAATGCAATAACATGCTCATTATTCTATTTTGTGATTAGTTTTCCACTCTCCACTCAGTACTGAGATATGATACCTAGGCACATCCTCCAGGAAGACAGGACTATCCCTGCTCCATACTTCTAGGATGCAGTTAATAATGTCCAGGAATCTCTATTCCAGTACCTCTTACCCATCATAGCTGGAGTGATGTTTAATGTTTCAATCATCAATTTGTGACGACATTCACAATTCCCTTGAAATATTGATAGCTAGTGAGTAATTTGGTAAATGAAGCACTTAACTGCAGTGCATCATCCACTGACAACAGGGTCCAGAGTGGGGGGGATCTGAACAGAGCCGTGCATTGTTCTTCCAAACCGCTCTCTTCATTGGTGAGTCACCAAGGCCTATGACAAATAGCGCTGTCTGCCAAACAACGGACGGTTTAAGTGCTGGAGAGGATGGGAGATTATTCTCCGAAAAAAATGTGTGTGGGCTGCTTTGAGCCGAGCTCAGCTAAACAACCTGGCACACTCGTTATCTGATGATGCCCAGCATTGACAGGGTTCCTTCAGGAATTTACCCTGGATAAACAAGCGTTGTTCAAAACAATGTGCAGGTACAGTAATGGGGTGCAATACATGCCAGGGAGAGGGTTCTGGAAAGGCTATAACAATCGATAACTGACAATTACAAAAACACTTAGTAGTAGTTGTCTTTCGTTTGTGGAAAACCAATATCATCTGCTGTAAATCGATTGTTCAAGTTATCAAAGCACTGGTTGTCAAAAAAATGGCTCTGACTTAGGGTTGGACGGTTTTAACGGTTAAACCGAAAACCAGGGTTTCTGAACATTAGGTGTGCAACGGTTCAGTTGGCCCATGGTTCGGTATGAACCTCAGTGTTTGGGTCTGGGTTTCGGGACGTGTTTTGTGCTTGTGGAAAGTGTCCGAGCAGGTTAGCAGAAAGGATAGGGCTCAGTCAAACCCTACAACAATGCCATTTTGAGTCTCACGGTTAACCGAAAAAAACACATTTTCCCCAATGGTTTAACGGTTAACCATAAAAAAATGGAAACCGTCCAACCCTACTCTGACTACACTTTGTACATTATAGTGTATTACGCATATTCATACCAGCAATTTTCGGTGCGGGTCTTTCGGTTCGGTTCATGTGTGTACCGAACGAATGCAGCGTTCTTTACTCGTGACCAGGTTATCAGAGAGTTTACCCTCATTGTCTAATGTTCACATGCATTCAATGAGACGGATTATACAGATATTGGCATCACCATTTAACTCCTCGCAAGCCGATTTATCTGAACGTGAGGGCACGGTGAAATAGCATTTTGGGTATTATTAATGGCTCCGATATGATCGATTGTCACACAGGGATGAGCAAAGCATTGTCAATCATTATTAATCATGAAATGTATTTTGGAGTCAGATATAACGTAATGTTAAGTTGTGTAAGTTGGTCATGTGACCACTTGTATGAGTTCGTTAGATAGTTCTGTTAGAAATAATCAATTGGAATAAATGTATGTCTTATGTTTGACCCGTCATCTATTTTCAGTGTTTTATTTTGATATTATATAGTGTGTTTGACAATCAGAAGTTGATTGTGTGTTGAAGTTTCGACAGTTCAGGGTAAGGCAAGGCAAGGCAAGTTTATTTGTATAGCACATTTCATACAACAGGGGCAATTCAAAGTGCTTTACATACAGTATAAAAAATACAGCAATTTACTTGTATTCAGTTTGTGGGCAACATTCTCACTGAAAACAAATCACTCCAAATCACTCCATCTGCTGTACAGAAAATGTACCGAACAGTGACTTCAAAACTGTTGTACGTACTGAACCAAAAGTTGGGCTCCTATCCTACATATTTCCTCCAAAAGTGAAAAGACACAAGGGTAATGTCCTGCTGCTTGCGGGCAGTGTGTGTTAGTGAGTGAGTTATGTACAGACAGATTTTATGTACAGAGCGAGATTATTTACAATTAGCAGTATCTTGCAATTTGGAGACAATAAGGCACTTGGCAGCTTTTTAAAAAATAGTGTCAAAAGTACAGGACATAAGTGACAGTAGTAAAGTGACTGTGATCTTAAGCTTAGATAGTCTGTAGGCATGGGATGTGCTTGTGGATGATAGTCAATTGTCTACAGTAGGCTTGTTCATGAGCCTGATCACCTGGGGGAAGTAGCTGTTGTACTAGGGAGTTGATTTTGCAACCTGTTTACTACTGCAGAAAGTCAATGTGTTACAGTACTGTACTTTGGGCATATGCAGCCCTGAAAAGAAATGGGTAGGATGTACAAGCTTCAAGACAAAAGGAGGGAGAGGTCTGACGCTGGATTGTAACTGTGGTGAGTCTTAGATAAAGATGCGGATCAGGATGATGATGATGATGATGAATATGATGATGACACATGTTGCAGGGGCTGTTGTTGAAAGTGTACAGACCAATTCAATCATGTTAATTCACATTGGGAATTGTTTTCCCTCTAAATCTTCAACTAAATCTTCCTCTGCAGAGAAAGGGAACATGAGCAAGCAGAGTTTTTGAGTTTGAGTGTTCCCACTGTTTTAATAATAATAATAATAATAATAATAATAATAATAATATGCCATGTGTTGGAGCACAAACATACATGCACGCACGCTCACACACAGACGCACGCACGCTCACACACAGACACATGCACGCTCGCACACAGACGCACACACACACACACACACACACACACACACACACACACACACACACACACACACTCTACTATAAGAGGAGTGCTATCTGCTGATGGTCCTTTGTAATTCCATTTTTGTCAACCTATTTTGTACTTACCTTGGTGTTGCTTTTTGGCTTCATACAGCAAATGATTGGTCTAACTGCATGGTTCAGTCAATATAATCAGAATTGCAATGATACCTTTGAGCTACAATCAGAACACAGAACATATTGACGGAATTTCAGAGGGCACTGTCGTTTGGTGAACTATTCCATTATTATAATATTCCATATTATTAACAACAAAGAGAAACAAAGCAATAATTGAATCTGAGTTTCATATCAGATATTTCTTAAGTCTATCGACTTTAAGCCTGTGAAGTGTATATGCATTATACAGAAAACAGTTTAACCAATGTATTAACATTATGCTTTTTATACTTAATTAAATTCAGAACAAGCTAGAGCTGAGATGCAATTATGCTTAAACCATATGATATTGACGGAGTCACCCCCTCCGGAGACATATTCAACAGTAAATGAAAGAGAAATGTCATTGAAAAGGTGTTCGTTCTCTAAATTAATTTAGAGACTGGAATTTATTTCCTGACAAGAGCTCGGGTGAAATGAAATCTATTTATAAGCAAGCAATTAATGAGAGTGACAGAATTGTACCGTATCAAGTATAGATTTGGATCTGCTGGGGTTTTTATGCAGTATTCTATAATTATACTCAGCCAAAGGCTGACATCAAATCTGGAGTGAGACCCAGAGGTTTAACCCTGCCTGGTCTGTCTTCTCTGTGATACTGAGAGCCCCACAGAGACACTCCCCACAGAGACACATATTATATGTTAGTGGCGATATCAATCACAGTGGATGCGCTGTGGTCTCCACATTAATATCCAAAGCATTTTCATCAGAAGCAGGATTACATAACATGATTTCAAAGATATCTGATACTGTATGCATGCTCGATGTCCATGTTGGGGCTTGACAGCGGGTCTGAAACAAAATGTTGACAAATACTGTATATAATGCATTTAATTGTATAAATGCCATATTATTCTTTCATTCCATAGTTTACTCATCCTCAAGCTGTGGATTATTGCTTAGTTGTTTAGTTAATAATTCAATAGCTTCTAATAACACTGCATTCAACTTGAATATTGACATAAATTAATTATATAACATTGGACACGGTCTATGTTTTTTTTTTTTTCCATATCTGGAAATAACTGTATTGCCTAAGTTCTATCTTGAATTGAGAGATCTGGGTCTTGAGTGACAAAACCACAATGCATAACTTAAGGGTAGAGGAAGGGGTGCCTCTTTCTCTCCTTGCTGTGATAAGATATTCTTAGATGAAAGGTGCAGTGCATATTTAATACATTATCATGTATGCAATCTTAATTAACAGAGAGGGAAATAAAATGGCAACTGAGGAAGTCTGATGCCATGTGGATTGGGGGTGGGGGGATGGGACTGACAGCTATTTTCATATCTCGTTCTGAATCCTGCATCAGTTATGGTCAGAGGGTATACATTATGAATGGGTCAGCCTATGGAGGTATTGAATGGCATTAATTAGTTAAGGTATTAGAGTGTGATCTGATTAAATACATTCTTTAAAATTCCTGGTAATGCAAAAGGATATGAAAGAGACGCTAACGCTTTACATTATATTGCCCTAAAATGTAACTACATAGTAATAACATAGTTATTATGTAACTACATAGTAATAACATAGTTATTATATAACTACATAGTAATAACTGTGGTATCAAGTATGTAACTACATAGTAATAATGGTGGTATCAAGTATGTAACTACATAGTAATAACTGTGGTATCAAGTATGAAACTACATAGTAATAACTGTGGTATCATGTATGTAACTACATAGTAATAACTGTGGTATCAAGTATGAAACTACATAGTAATAACTGTAGTATCAAGTATGTAACTACATAGTAATAACTGTGGTATCAAGTATGTAACTACATAGTAATAACTGTGGTATCATGTATGTAACTACATAGTAATAACTGTGGTATCAAGTATGAAACTACATAGTAATAACTGTGGTATCAAGTATGTAACTACATAGTAATAACTGTGGTATCATGTATGTAACTACATAGTAATAACTGTGGTATCAAGTATGAAACTACATAGTAATAACTGTGGTATCATGTTTCCTCCAGGATTTTTCACATTAGTGGCGGAGCGTGCACGCGCATAAAACGCGCACTGGCGCTCAAAACAAAGACGTAATTTCACCAAAAACTAGACGGTGTCAATTTTTTCAATTTTTTTATAGCGGTTAAGTCATTAAAGCCTAGCAGGTGATTTTATATAGAAGGTGATCAAATACCAATATATCCTACAGCTGCAGCGGAACATGCGGAACGCGCATGACACACACACACACAGAAAGATCATCAGCTCATCGAATATGAAGTACACGAGAGATAATCAGCTCATCGAATATGAAGTACACAAGAGTAGAGTACACATGGAACCGGGAACGCGCATACAGCACTGAACAACATCTGTAGAATATAAACTTGACTGACAGTCACATACATACATACATACATACACACACACACACACACACACACACACACAATGAAAGATCATCAGCTCATCAATACGAAGTAGGCCTACATGAGAGTACACGCACAAAACCGGCTAACGTTACTCACTAACTGTTTACACAAGCAAAAGCATTCGGTAAACAACAACAGCAAGGTAATGCTATCAGTTGAGTTAAAGAAAACCAACTCTTACCTTTGAGGACACCAACATGAGCCCTGCTTACTCATACCTCCGCCGTTCTGTTCGTGGTGATTTTAGAGGCAATAGATTATTTTTGCATCGTGCATATTGCTATGAATAGTTTGAAGCTACCGTTAGGTGCGAGAATGCTCGGTTAACCCATTAGCGGGAACATTATTTGTTTCACAAAATAGGCTGATTTAGTTGACCATGAACATCAGAGACATACATTACGAATGTTCATTTAAAATACTCTATACTGAGCACTGGTATAAGAACATGAACAAGAGAACAGCAGTAAATGCAATAACCCACAGTCGTCGCTGATGATGTTGCATTTTCGATTAGGATACGTTTACGGGATTAAAGGGACAGGCGACGGGGGAAGAGAGAGAGAGTGATTTCCTGAAATCCAAATGTCCCGCTAAATTCGGACCAATCACAAAACTGTTTTGAAAGCGCGTCGTCTCTCACCGCACGCCTGTTGAGAGCGATTCAGTCTCGTTTGCAGTGCGAACACAAGCAACGAGGTTAATTGCAACATTGTAACATATTGTAACTAACTATGCCCTAAATCGTAACGAAATGTAGGTCTGGAAGCGGCCTAAATCTAGCTTCAATCTGCTTTTTTTCTGTTCTCCGGTCATAATAACTCGCTGCCTTTCTGCGCAGCCTGAATCAAAGCGGACTGTCTGAATCAATTAGTGGCGGAGGAAATTAATTTGTGGCGGCCCGCCACGAATAAATGCATATAGAGGAAACACTGTATCAAGTATGTAACTACATAGTAATAACTGTGGTATTATGTATGTAACTACATCGTAATAACTGTGGTATCATGTATGTAACTACATAGTAATAACTGTGGTATCATGTATGTAACTACATAGTAATAACTGTGGTATCATGTATGTAACTACATAGTAATAACTGTGGTATCATGTATGTAACTACATAGTAATAACTGTGGTATCATGTATGTAACTACATAGTAATAACTGTGGTATCATGTATGTAACTACATAGTAATAACTGTGGTATCAAGTATGTAACTACATAGTAATAACTGTGGTATCAAGTATGTAACTACATAGTAATAACTGTGGTATCAACATCGTACTTACAAAGTAGCTACTTTGTAACTGCTATGTAATTACAGTCTGGTGTACACTGGAGGTATTTGGCATCAGCTTTGACCATTTATAACACTACAACAGCCGTGCCTATTTTACCTACTAGTAGAGCCGACTTGGGGGTCAAATCAGACCCCCTTTTTAGAATGTAAATCTGCTATTTATTTACACAGAGATCACTAGAGGGTGCTTCTTTTTTTAGCCTGCCTCCTACACAGAAACTGCAAAACGGTTGTTTTTGAACATTTTAGGTGATTTTGAAAATGTAAGGATACTGGGTGGTAGAACGCACATATCTAGGAAAAGTCATGAAAGGAGGGTCCTGAAATTTGATTGAGTGCAAAAATCGTCATTTTTTATGACCCCTCACGGCTCTTCGTAAATGGAGTTATACATTTCCAGTAAGACAGAGATTTTACGTTGATCGAGCAGACTCTGGCCAACATAGCAGTTACATAGTAGTTACTACTGTACAATGTTGATACCACAGTTATCACTATGTGGTTACAGCACATATTTAAGGGAAACTAAATGTAAAGTGTTGCCTGGGATTGCATCACTTTGCTTTTGTTATTCTAATGCCAATGTTTACAATACTACCATTGCACATACATACTGTATATTGCACATTGCACATACCTCTTTGATATAGCCTCTTTTATACATCTGCACATTACATACTGTACATAAGCTACCATAACTGTATATAGCTCATAATTGTATATACCTCTAAACTACCGTACATGCCTTACTGTACCTATCACTATCATTATCATGTTTTTTTATATCACTATTTGCACTTCTGGTTAGATGCTTAACTGCATTTCGTTGTCTAGTACTTGTACTCGGCAATGACAATAAAGTGGAATCTAATCTAATCTAATCAAACAAGAATTGTTTGCATTAAGCTATATCTTGACGCTCAAACTTTTCCAAATATTTTGTTTACATTGGCATGGGTTGGAAATTGGCTGATCCATTCAGGCCAACCCAATTTGGTGAAAAAAAAATAATAAAAATCTCTCCTCTGTAAACACAGCCAACAGAGAAAATCAGGTATTCAGATCTGCCCTTTCTTCCAAGGCAACCCTCTGAGCTGAGAAGCCTAAGCAATAAAGCGTTTTGAATTCAATGGTTTTCTGTGTCTCCTGGGTACTCTTTAATGGCAATAAAGCTGAGGGAGAGAAGCACAGATACAAAACTCTAATTTGTTGAGGTGACATGGGGTCCCTGCGGAGGATAAATGTCACACTGAGATTAAATGATTCTGAAAGGCAAGGGAGCCGCCATAGCCATCTCTAACCCCCTGTTTCATATGCATATCCCAATACCCTTTAATGCAGAGGGATATGTCTGGTGATGTGAAACTTCATACTAACTAGAGCCTCCTGGCGATGCCAGATTGCCATCAGGTACAGTAAAGGAAAGCTTATGGAGCATGATATGAAAAAGCCTATGGACTGTATACTGTAGCCATGTGAAAACAGTGCAGGTTTTCACTGCATGGCCAGTTGTTCTGCGATGTCTACAGATGACAGACTTTCAGCTGGGTCTTTTGAAATGCAGTAGAGAATAACTTTGATGAAAGAAACTGAAATCTTTGGACACCACAAGAAGGTTTTGGAGGTTTGCCAAAATGTGCAGTGTGGACCTACATACAGTAAACAGATAATATGACCAAGCAACTGGAAATGTAATGAACCATATTCTAAAGCACGGTGAGCAGCTTGTCAGGCACCTGACTAGGGGCATTTATCAGCTGGAGTGAATCATCTGCTTCAGGTCGTAAGTCCTCCTTTGATGCATCGGGCCCCTCCAGCACACACTCAAATAGGCCTTTGTCTTCCAAGCGTTAGTCTGTGTTTCAGCTGTGTTATGGAGGACTCTAAATAGAATTGTATAAGGAGTAGGTTTTTTAGTTTGCTGTATAACCTATTGCAGATCTGAATGCCCCCAAATAGACATTAAGCCTTGAAACAGGCATTCAACAGACATGGAAATATCATTGATGCAACATTTGAAAATGGTAGAGAATAACCCAATATGGTGGTGGGGAGGGTGGGCTTCTGACATAAGCGTTTCCCTCACAAAGAGAGAGCAAACTGTGTGCCAGACTGACTGACTGTAGGTCACATCCATCAGGAATGATGTGCATTAGAAAATGTCAAATTCAACGGACGGGCTGGAAGTGCCAGCTTCAGACTGATTGTAGCCATATGGCTGTGGTGTGAGCGGCTGCCATGACCCTACACAACCCTGGCGCCACGCCACATAGACTATCAAATGGTCATGTGACAAAATGAAAGAAAAAAAAAAGAAACAGTCTAAAAACAGTCGTTTTTTTTTTTTCAATGGATCACTTCTAAAGCTTCCTCATTTCAATCTGTCATTAAGTGCACAGCATAAGACCCTTATTCTGAGTGAGGTCGAATATAATTGCTTTAAAACATAACATCACACCGTTAAAGAGATAGAACATGGCATTTGGAAAATGGATTTTCAATAGGGTCACTCTCCTGCTTTGCAGCTACCCAATGACTGGCTCATTCAAGCATTACCATACAAACTCAACCACCAGCCTATTACCCAACAGATAACAATTATTCTGCTGTCTGCATTGCCAATTAGCTCCTTGCTAGCATGTCAGACAACTCACACTTTTCTCAATAAGAAAACAAATATTTATTGACCTTGGAGTGGATATTACAATCCAATGTGTCCTGCCCTCAAAGAGCCCAAAAGTAGTTCATTTTAAAGGGTGATATTATGACCCCTCCCCTTGACTCCCTGTGAAGAAACTATTTTTTGGTAAGACTTTCTATGAATTGCTTCATGTCACATTCATAACCTCTTCATAGTACATTTATACATAGTGCATAGCCTACATATTTCATGAAAACATTCACAAGTTGACATTGAATGCTTTATGTCAGCCATTGACATTACTGCGACATAAGAAAAAAACTGGAAAAATCTCCTCCATTCTCAGCAGAGATGATAAATGGACTGCACTTATATAGCGCCTTTATCCAAAGCGCTTTACAACGGCCTCTCATTCACCCATTCACACACACATTCACACACCAATGGCTGCAAGCTACCATGCAAGGCGCCGGCCCGCTCACTGGGAGCAATTTGGGGTTCAGTGTCTTGCCCAAGGACACCTCGACATGTGGCCAGCTGGGGCTCGAACCGCCGATCTGCCAACCTTGCGATCAATAGACGGCGGCTCTACCTCCTGTGCCACAGCCGCCCCAATGAAAAAACTAATTGACAGAGTGTACGAGACCCTATGCCTACTCTCGTCTGTGATGTGGTGCAGCGTAAGGTTTGCCTTGAAGGTGCATTCTAACTGGTGTCTGTTCATGGACGGCTATGGGAACACTCATGTTAATGTATTACTTCATTGAGCCCACATATTGGTGAACTGTCATTACTTGCCCTGTGCATCCCTTAAACTGTGAATCATTCATGTATGCTCTATGAATTAATGTTATACCCATAAACTAAAGTGGTTAAAATAATTTGGTTTCACAACATTTATATGAAACATAATTTCTTTGTCATGTAAGACTCATGTACACTAACCCTTTCAGGAAGCCTTCCTATCCGCTCTTTTAGATCCCCTTGGACAAAGTGGTGGTGGTATTTGCGTTCATAATACCTTTGTAAAGCATCATTACCTTGTTGTGTAAATCTACTACATTTACTACTGCTTTATGCATGGTCCAGAAATAATTGTCATATCCCCAAACTAGATTGATGGTAGTCTTGCTCATTCCTGACACATATGCTGTACTCTCTGGTCATGTACTGTATATCTCTTGCATTTATCACCTCTTCATGTATGCTCTATACATAATGTTCATACCCCCGAACTACAATGATGACAGTCGTGTTCATTCTTGACATATGGAACATTATTCATCTGACATAAAGCATGTGTATGTATGTATTTTCTTTTACATACTCATCTACATGTACACAATCACTTACACATTTTCATTTATAAATCACTTACACATTTACATTTCATACTATGCCTCAATTGTGATATTGAGAGGCTATTGGTAAGTGAGACAATTGGTAGGAGAGAGGGTAAGTACAGATGGGGGAGAGAGAGAGAGAGAGAGAGAGAGAGAGAGAGAGAGAGAGAGAGAGAGAGAGAGAGAGAGAGAGAGAGAGAGAGAGAGAATGGGTAAGAGAGTGAGTGAGAAAATGGGCAAGGATGCTATTTTTCAGGTTTTCTGCTCGAAATCACATGCCCACAGTGAATATAGAATATCTCCACAATCACAAGGGCCTTCATAATGATCTTGGTATCAAATGAAAGCTAACACCTGTGTGGTGACTGTCAGAATCAAAATATATGTTACTGTGTCAGAGTAAATAGAGCTAGAACATAGAACTCAAATTCACTCTCCGCCTAAAAAAACAACAGCTTTTAGAGTGAATATCAGCTTGGAAACCTGACCCAAATCATATAGGAATCAGTACTCCAGGGTCTGATGAGTACTTGTGCCAAATTAGATGCTAGTAATGTGAGCCAATGCAACTTTGTACCTGTTTTAGTACAGGTATGTTTAGGCGACAACCAAATTGTGCCATTTGGAGACATTTTTGCACCATCAGTGTATCAGACTTTCTCATGTATCAAGACTGTAAAATGTATTATATTTCATTAACATATCACTATAGGTATACATTGCATCCAAATCCAACTGATTAGACTCTGTTTCCATCCAGCAGGGGTCTCCTGCGCGGTTTTCTGCGCACCCCTCTTGCGCAACCGCCTCGTTTTCACACCAGCTTCGTGACACGCTGTTTACACACTGAATTTTCTCCCGAACCCATTGGTCAAATCTCATGATTGACCACTCATTTGAAGCATCAGAGCCAATAGAATCGAGCAGAGGCAGGAAAAATGACTTTCGGGGGTTGAAACCATGCATGCTCAGTTTTGCTATGTGACATGGCTGTAAACAAGGGCTTGTGACTCGCACTGTATTTACCGGGCAAGGAAAACTATATGGTCGTTTAGAATGGAATCTAATGAATCGTTTGCAATATCGATGAACATTATTGATAAAGGTAAGCTCTTTATATCTGTTATATTAAACATAGACCCGATTCACCCGAGACGCGTGCTGAAGGCGGTGGACCCCAGGAAAGCCTCGGGGCCGGATGGCGTCCTGGGACGGGTGCTGAAGGACTGCGCCGACCAGCTGGCCGGGGTTTTCACCAACATCTTCAACCAGTCCCTGTCCCAGGCCACAATCCCACCCTGCCTGGAAACCTCAACTATCATCCCAGTCCCGAAGAAAAGCACTGCCTAAACGACTACCGCCCGGTGGCACTCACACCAATCATCATGAAGTGCTTCGAGAAACTAGTCCGGGCCCACATACTCACACGCCTCCCGCCCAACCTGGATCCATACCAGTTCGCCTACAGAGCCCACAGGTCCACAGAGGACGCCATCGCGACGACTCTCCACGCCACTCTATCCCACCTGGAGAGGGGAAACAGCTACGCGAGACTGCTCTTTGTGGACTTCAGCTCCGCCTTCAACACCATCCTTCCAGACAGGCTAGTGACCAAACTACTAGACCTGGGTCTATCACACTCTATATGTGCATGGATCAAGGACTTCCTGACCGACCGCCCCCAGAGGGTGCGGGTGGGCCCCCACACCTCCACAGCCCTCAGACTCAGCACTGGGTCCCCCCAGGGCTGTGTGCTAAGCCCCATCCTCTACAACCTCTACACCTACGACTTCACCCCCGTCCACCCCAGCAACTCCATCGTAAAGTTTGCAGACGACACCACCGTGGTGGGCTGCATCTCGGGGGGGGACGAGGCGGCGTACAGGAATGAGGTAGAGCAACTGAGCAAGCTGTGCAAGGTTAACAACCTGCTGCTGAACAAGTCAAAGACCCAGGAAATCATCGTGGACTTCAGGAGGAAAAAGTCAGAGATCCAGCCCCTGCTCATCGACGGAGAGAGCGTGGAGAGAGTCTCAACCCTCCGATTCCTGGGGGTGCACATACAGGATGACTTGTCCTGGAAGGACAACACAACAGCCACCATCAAGAAGGCACAACAGCGGCTCTACATCCTGAGAGTCCTCAGGAAGGAACACAGCAAGCAGGAGATACTGGTGACCTTCTACCGCGGCGCAGTGGAGAGCATCCTCACCTACGGCATCTGCAACTGGTTCTCCAGCTGCACAACCGCGGGGAGAGAAATGCGCTACAGAGAGTCGTGAGAACAGCCCAGAAGATCACCGGCGCCCCCCTCCCCTCTCTGGAAGAGCTGTACAACACACGCTGTCTCAGGAAGGCCTCCAAGATCTCCAGAGACCCAACCCACCCTGGGTACGAACACTTTACCCGGCTGCCCTCGAAAAGGCGGTACAGGACCATGGCCGCAAGGACAAACAGACTGAAGAACAGCTTCTACCCCAGGGCCATCCAGGCCCTGAACACAGCAAAGACCTAGGTTCGGGGCCCTGGACAGTCTGGACGGATTGATGGCAGCTGCTGGACTGAAAAAATCAGGTGTAGTGCTGAGGCACAAATATGTAAATGTCAAGCCTGCAAACTGCGACACTTTAAATGAATGTGCAATAACACTATGTGCAATATGACAACCCTAGTCGTCTATCTGTACAGTATAGTATAGTGGATAGTGTACATAGCCTTTATTTATGTAAACCAGCTCCTTCCCTTCTTTTTCTTTTTCTTTTTTTTCTTTCCTAACACCAGGGGAGCCACCCCTCCTAAATGTTGTTGTTTGGTACCTGTACTATAGCAATGACAATAAAGACCATTCATTCATTCATTCATCATTCATTCATTCATTCATTCTTCCCCCAAATTTGGGGGCGTGGATAAGATGTGGTTTAAAAGAGAGTATTTGCGGGCTGGACCAATGTGGTTACCTGACAGTAAAGCACAAACAGTGCTGTTGTCCAATGCCATTCTATTTTCTGTAACAATCCTTCGTACCATACTAAATATGTAAAAAATATTGGCGCGCTTATGCTTGGCTGATTTATCATGCTGGCTCACATCACTTTTTCCTCTGTGTGATCTACTGAAATCGGTGTGGCATATTTTACAGAAAGCATGAGTCTGACTGACATTGCTCTTCGTTAGGTACAGGTAAGCCTCCTCCCAAATGTTGTATTGGCGGGTGGGTGCTGAATAACTTCTGGTGACTAGATGTTACTGCAAATTATGTTGTAGGCTACATACTGCCACCTGCTTTACTGGAGGGGATTTTTTTAATAGCCTGTAGGAAAGGTTAAACATATGGGAGATTTACGGGAAAATATAAAGGCCCTCACATAGTCGAGCGGACAATATGCAGACATAACACACGGTTGTCATGTGTTTACACAGCATGGATGTTACGTGCCTAATGCCTTTGATGCGCACACTTGCTACTTGCCGCTTTCATAATTGTATTTAACCTATATAGCACAAGTCATGCATTGAATGTAACCTCAAGTGCTGAACAGTATTAAGTAAACCACAATATTTGCTAAAGCTTAGGGGCGACCATGCCTTTTGCAGCCATAGACTGTCACTGCCTGGTAATAACAGAGTAGGCAAATGACAGTATCCCGTCTAAAGCTTTCCCAAACTTTTTTTTGGGGGGGGGAATTACTGACTTTGAATTTGAATTACTGACTTTGAATTTGAATTGCTCAATTTGAATTAAAAAAATTAATTTGAATCACATAATTTGAATTTGTATTGTTTAACTTGAATAACTGAATTGAAAAACTAAATCAAGTTAAACAATACAAATTCAAATTGTGATTCAAATAATTTTTTTCAATTAAAGTATTCAAATTGAGCAATTCAAATTCAAATGTCAGTAATTCAAATTCAGTTTCTAGTGGCACAGATCTCTGCCCATAGTGGGGGCGCTATTTAACCCTAACCCTGGTGGCGCTGTACTGCAAATAAGCTTAGCTTAGTCAAAACAGGGGACCAGCTAGCAACATGTTGCGCACTTGTCGCTTTGTCAACTGTCAGAATAGTATTTTAGGTCGAAACGTTATTTCATTAAAAAAATCCTGGAAGTCACATTAGTTGGCTTGTTTCATTATCCAGAATGACAAGTTGAGCCTAGCGTTAGTCAGTGCTACTTTTAATGTATTATTTTAATGTATTATTTACAAAATGATCAGTTTTGAAATCTATCAGGGTTTTCAATCGCTGAAAAGTTCTATTGATCAGACAGTCTGTCATGTATATAACCAATAATGTCTATAATTCCCAATAAAGAATGGAGGCAGAGGCGGCGAAATACTTTGATATATCTCCTTAGCTTTACTAAACAAACCGCAGGTATACAGGCATGGCATCACTTCCGCATCTGACCGGGCAACACTCGTTACCTATTCATAGCTTTCAGTCACGTGGTTTCTTCCCTAGCAACCACCAACCTGACGGGCAAAAAGGATCATAGCAACATCGAGCAACATGGCGAGTGGACGCAATTTACCGGCTGCCTACTATTTAGACCACCTCACCCATGAAGAACTAGCAAGATACACGACGGTGATAGGAGTGGAGGATTGACACCATTCAAAAAGTTTTCGATTCCATGTCTTCTCCTCTATCCGGACACGTTGGAATTATTTTCCTAACCCCCGGAGAATCAAAGTTATTAACCCGCAAAAGGTGCCTCCTTGACCGGCTTTGTCCGTGAATAACACGTAGAATTTGTAGAATGTTGGTCTCCAACATTATAGAAATGCTCAAGGCACAGAGGAAGAGGTGACACACATACACACATCTGCTTGGTGAACTTTACAATTATTATAAACCTTGAAGTATGATATATCATTTGAAAGGAAATGGCATGGCCTTCATAAATAAATAGTCAAATCGTTTGTAATACCACTGGGCTTCTTGCCACTGCGAATAACAAAGATAACGGGTAAAAGGACAAATAAACACTATGACAAGGTACAACATATTGTATTTACTGTATTACTGTATTTTAGTGGGTTCACCCTGAATACTTTGTTTTGTTGACCAAAGAATAACGACTTAATACAGAGCACAACTTTTTTTTAAAGGACTCAGACCATCCTGTGTTACATTTTAGCTGGAAAACTTCAGCCAGGTTGTTAAAGTCCCTCATGGATCATGCATTGAAAGACAACCATACATAACAAGTGTCAGTCAGCATTAATTCAAAGACACACAAAGGCAGCACACACGTGTATGTGATTGATAGAACTTAAACTGTTATTATGTGAAGGTAGGTTGCTAAGGGAAAACTCACCTTTACAAGCACTTATGAGAAAGTACCCGTAGGATGTTATTCCACTGAAAGCCAAGTCCACTACAGGTCTGGTGTGTCCAGAGCACCAGGGAAAAATGCTCTGGTTTCCTGAACAGATGATGCTGTTCATCACATGCACACACTACTACCATCAGTATACGGTCATTTTGAGCCCTTAACCACCGCGCTGACACCCCGAGAAGATATACTTTTAATACGAAACTCGATGTTAGCGGGACGAGGGAATATTTATATCCGGGAATTCGCTCCTTGCTGTGTCCACGGTGATAGGAGTGGAGGATCGACTCCATTCAAAAACGTTTGGATTCCCTGGCTTCTCCTCTTTCCGGACACGTTGGAATTATTTTCCTAACCCACGGGAAATCAAAGTTATTAACCCGCAAAAAGTGGGTTTTGCCCGTGGGTTTTGCCCGCAAAAAGTGCCTTTTGCCCGTCGGGTGGGCGTTTCCACTGTGCTGTGACGTCACATGAAAGCTATTCATTCCAACTACGGTGGTCCACATAGCTAAAAATAACACTTCAATACATAACACAGTCAACAACAGGTTTTAGACTGACTAATATGACTAATAACACCTAATTGTGTGGCAGGAAAAGCTCTGAGTAGATGTTTTTTGATGACACGATCAATGCTGTTCTTATTTACTGTATTTAATTTCAGTTATTGTGCTTTGTAGGTATAGCCTAATGTGTGCTGGAATGTTCAATAAAAGTGATCAATAAAAGTTTTCACCATTTTCTTTGAAAAGCATGAATAAAAAGCCAAATTTATTTAATTTATGCAATGGTACGAAAATAAATGAAAAACTGCCGGTACGCATTCGGTATTCGGCCAAATGTTTCCTTAATTTCGGCTTCGGCCAAGAATTTTAAATTCGGTGCATCCCTAGTATAAATGGTTTCCAATGTAAGTAAGTTAAACTTTATTTATATAGTGCCTTTCATACATGAAATGCAACTCAAAGCGCTTGTAAATACCTGGGATGATTAATATGAGTCCTACATGACAAGTTGTGAATTTAAATTTGACCACCATTTTAGTTAATGTGTATAAAATGCATTCATAGAGAATACATTACTCTTCCATTCTACTGCCCGCTTACAAGCAGAGCCTGAAACTTGATCCACCTATCATGAGAACGATACATCGGCAGTCTGACGAATCTGACGCTGAACTTGGTGTTTACCTATGGCGCTTTTCCACTACCATACCGTACCGTGCCGAACCGTGTGAGCCCGGTTTGTTTTGCTTTCTCCACTGCCAACCGACCCGTACCGGGCCGAAGTTCCCGTGCCATTTTTAGTTCCAGTTCGAGAGGGGTACTTTCGGTACTTTCGTGCCAGGCTGTGTGTGACGTGTGACGCTGCAGTCCGTTGATTGGTCAATGGAAATCGTCCATAACCGCCATTTTTAAATACCACAACAGATTTCTCTCTCGGAAAATCTCATTTACTTTTTCTGTAATTACTTATTAATAAAGATTAGAAAAATGATGATAACCATCTTATTATCTTAGTTTAATGTCATTTCAATGCAATCATGTTTAGCTGTGTTGCTCATTCCACGAATGCATGATCCTTATAAGTTGTACCTCATTGTAAAGGTGATTAATCAGGCTTTCCAACGATATAAAATACAATACCAATTGGTATTATTAAAGGGGAGGAATAATCAACCAAAATAACATTTCCGAACTTTTTTTGAGGGGTGTATATTGTGGGTGTATCCTCAGCTCAGTCTCTCTTCCACGGACCTTTCTTCCTTTAGGATTTTGGTGAGGTCTCGAGCCTTCTATTCTTACACTACACACACACACCCCTTAAAGATACAACATACATTTTACACTCATTCACTCATGGCTTACACTACTGATTCTTATCCATATCCCTATGCATATGTTATTTAGTTTACTTTGCTTAATTAGTACAATAATACTTGTCTTGTCTAATTTAAACCTTCAAATGCGGCGACATAACTAACGACAAGAAAGCCCGCTTTGACCGCCGCAAAGCGATTAAGACAGCCAAACGGGAATATAGTGACGGGAAGATAGAGTTGCTGTTGTGAATCCCTCATCGGCTCCGCCCCCTCCTGCCTCGTTGGCGCTCGTTGAGCCTCATCAGGCTCAAGTGGAGACAGCTGGGTCCAGCTATCAACTCAGGAGGAGGCAGCCCTATAAGAAGCCCCAGAAACCTTCCTCCGACGCTTGATTATTTTGACCCATGTGGTTAGTTGTTTGGCTCTCCCTGTTGTCTATTCTCGTTCAAGTAGTTTCACTTCAGAGTTTTGTTTGTTTGTTATTTTGCTAACCTTAGTTGTTTTCTTTGTTGATCCTCGCTCCCCAAAGGAACCTGCCTCCCCCTGCCTAGACCCCCTGCCTGCCTATCGACTACGTCTCCTGCCTATGTCCCTGCCTGCCTAAACGACCACCCCTCCTGCCTATGCCCCTGCCTGCCTGCCGCCTACTCCTCCTGCCTAACCCCCTGCCTGCCTGCCGCCTACTCCTCCTGCCTAACCCCCCCGTCTGCCTGCCTGCCGACTATTCCCCCTCTCTGCTCTGGACTGGTTAGTACACGTACATATTTTCAACACTTCACTCATCTACATATCTACACCACACTAGTTTTGCACGCTAGACACTCACACCCAGACACATAGAGTACAGTCCCACTCACACCTCATTTACATTATCCAGTTCTCTGGCATCCACACATTCCCCCCACTTAGGCCCCGTTAGAGTAGGTTTATTCTTTTGTCCATCATTTTAATAAATCCTTTTATTGTTAGTTTGCCTCTTGTGTCCGTCTGTTCTGGGGTTCTGCCACACTTGACTCTTTTGCTAGTGCTACCATAACAGTTGCAGCTATGCAGCAATGACTCACGCAGCATGTGGCAAGGGCTGCATACAAGTTCAGACCTCAAAGGGAGACCTAACTGCACAGCTAACGTAGCTGGCTCTCTCCCAGATGAGCTGAATAGCTTCTACGCTGCTTTGAGAACAACAGCATCAACCTGCCTGAGAGAGAGTGTACCACAATCAGCGCGACGGCCGTCACCGAAGCAGCCACGTGCAGACAGCTCAGGCTTGTCAACATCCGCAAAGCACCTGGGTCAGACGGCATCCCAGGCCGGGTGCTCAAACTGTACGTGCCGCACCTGGCTGGCGTGTTCACTCACATTCTCAATCTCTCCCTCTCCACAGGTATAGTTCCCTCCTGCTTCAAGTCAGCCATCCTTGTCCCCGTGTTGAAAAAGAACAAGGTAACTTGCCTAAATGACTATCGCCCTGTTGCTCTCACTTCCGAAGTGAACAAATGCGGTGAGAAGCTGGTCATAGAGCAGGTCTGTGACTCACTATCGCCTGATCTGGACCCCCACCAATTTGCTTAGCGGCAAAACAGATCCACTGACGATGCCATTGCCACTGCTCTCCACACCGCCCTCACCCACCTGGACAAGAGGAACTCCTTTGTGAGGATGCTGTTCGTCGACTTTCAGCTTTCAACACCATTGTCTCCTCCAGGCTCGACACCAAGCTCAGACACCTAGGCCTTAACCCTGACCTATGCGACTGGATCTTGGACTTCCTGTCGGACCGACGGCAGGTGGTGAGAATGGGCTCTAGGACCTCCGCCCCTCTAACCCGTAACATAGGTGCCCCCCAAGGCTGCGTCCCACGACTGTGTGGCCACACACAGCGCCACCTCAGTGATTTAAATTCGCTGATGACACAACAGTGATTGGCCTGTTCACCAACAACGATGAGACAGCCTACCGGAGAAAGGTCCTGGCTCAGAACAGCCAGGAGAACAAGGAGCTGGAGAACAAGGAGCTGGTGGTGGACTTCAGGAGGAATGGTCGGGAACAGGACCCCAACACCATCAATGGATCAGCCATAGAGAGGTCAGCAGTTTTAAGTTCCTTGGCGTCCATATCTCTGATGACCTCACCTAGGACGTACATACCAAACAGGTGGTGAAAAAGGCACAGAAGCACCTCTTTCACCTCAGACAGTTAAAGAAGTTTGGCATGGGGTCGAAGACCCTGCGGGCCTTCTACAGAGGTACTACCGAGAGTATATTGACTGGGTGCATCACTGCCTGGCATGGCAACTACAACTACTGCCCTCAACCGCAAAGCATCACCGGATGTAAGCTTCTCTCCATCCAGGATATATACGACAAACGGTGTGTCAGCAAAGCCCGGAGGATCATCAAGGATCCGAGTCATCCCAACCACAGCCGGTTCGAACCGGTACCGTCCAAGACGTGAGGCCTCTTCCGGAGCCTCAGGGCCAAAACTCAGAGGCCAACAAAGAGCTACTTCCCCCAGGCGATCAGGCTCTTGAACAAGCCCACTGTAGACAATTGACTATCTTCCCCGAGCTCACCCCATGTACATGGACTACAGTAACTGTAAGCTCAAAGCCAGTTTACTACTACTCTATTATCACTATTGGCACCACTAGTGTAGTAACCTGTCTTGTTTTACCTGTACTATTGCCACCTTATCTTGTACTATGCCTATTATTTTTTGTCACTTATGTCCTGTACCACTCACTGACACTTTTTTTGTCTTGAATTATGCTTGAATTATTATGCCCTATGTCTTGTGCTACAATGCAATGTCAGGAACCGAAGCCTAAGAATGTTACTGTGTTACACTTGTGTAATGTGATGTAACAATAAACTTGAAACTTAAAGATTCATAGAAAGTAATGACAATCACCAATATTGGGGCTGATTGAATTGACTATTGAGGCTCATAACATGGCTTATGGATTTCGATCTTGGGATCTCCTGTCATGCTTTTTCTTATGTCATGGTAATGTCAACGGCTTACATCAAGCATTCAATGTCAAGTGTGCAGTTGCTTTCATGAAATTCTTATGCACTATCAGTATGAATAGGTTATGAATGCGACATGAAGCCATTACAGTATGTCAGTACCCTTCAAAGTGTTACCCTACTTTTCACAGAATGGTCCAAATTGTCAACTGGACAAAAAGTTCACCTTGTTTAATCTCTATATTTCAGGAGACAAAACCAGGGAGACATAAAAAACACATTATTTTGCCTAACTCATTGTAGCCTAACTTCATCAGTGTAACATTGCCTGCATGAATAAAACACATGGAGCAGGCTACTATTGCTATTAGTAAGGGTGCTTCTATCAAATAATATACTTCAAAGCCAGACCAAACAAAATGTTTCTTACAGTTGTACTTATACAGAGTCTGAAAGTGAATGAGAGATACTTCGCCAGCACAGATGGTGTTGGATGCACCTGTGACCATTAGCTACCCAATGGATTGGGCAAGTGAGGATATTGTCAGGTGCAAAATGTTTAATTGTGTGGACTACATGATCCATGTAATAGCTTGCAAACAACATCATGAAAGGTTACCCATCACTGTCATCAATTTAGGTCCCCACCCAACCAATACTTAATTAATAATGTAGGTAAATTGTTCCTGTTTAATAATACCTTTTCTCTGTTATTTCAGACAGCGGTTTGGCACATTCTGGGCTTATGCAGATAACTGCATAAGTTAACATTCTATAACATATCAAATCAATGGTCATTTACACAATTCCACAAAGTAGAGCAAACCAAACTATAACAGACAAGTGTAGGATCAAGCAGATAGATACATACCTTTTACAATAAGATGAAGGTGCTTTGGCCGTGGTTTGCGTTCACTTTGAATCGAGCATGTGTACAAGCCGTCGTCAGTTACATCCACTTTCTGTATCTGCAGACTGTACTCATGTTTGTCTCCGACACTGGATACAATGGACACACGGGGGTCCACCGACCATTTGTCGTTCCCTGCGAAGATTATGCTGGAACGGTTCAACCAGGCACCTTTCGAGATTCCATCCAACAGGTAGCACCTAGAGGAAAAAGTCTGGTCAGATTTCATACCTGAAACTCCATACAACACATATCTCATTTTGAACAAATATATCACCTAAACAGTGCCAGTGACATATCCATGACTGAAGCACCACACAGACTGTATAGGCTACTTTTCAACAAGAGTAAAAATGTCTGCAAACATACTTGGACACACACCAAGGTACCTATAGACAATGTTGGCTGAGTGCTATTTGGTTGAGGAGGCTTAGGAAAAGAGAACCTATTGATTGAGAGAAGCGAACTTGGTTGCAGGAGCGTGAAAGCAGAGGTATAGTATCAAGATCACTCACTGCTACAGTGATAACAATGCACAATTTAGTCGTACCATTTACTTTCAAATGCTAGCACTCATAGTGAGACTGTGTCCTAAAACTGTTAGGGTTCTTTTTTACTGAAATATGAGATAACAAGATATGAATCATGGATCCATCACTTGCAAAAAGCAGTATTTTCATTCTCAGTATATCAGTGTTATTTTGACAGGTAAAGTAGTGTAAGACCCTAACTACTGTACTTTTTATTGACAACTAGTATTACTTTTATTTTTATACCTGTCATGGTGGTCCTGTGTGTGAGTGGATGGTCAAAGGAAGGAGACCCCCTACGTGGATGCTGAGGATACTGTTCACCTGCACTCAAAGTCTTTGGGAGAACATTTCCAAGACACATAATGATGTGATTTACTACTGCGCATGTAACAAACCAGGTGAGGTGCCTAATCTGCACATTTCCATTTCAGACAAAGCTGTTCCCCCATGTGCTACAATACTCTAATGGACTCTAACCCACAAAAATACTCTCTTTCAAGCTAGAGAACAGTACAACTGGCCCGAGTTGCAGTTCATGGCTAGGGACACCACAGACTACTGTCAACTATGTCTGACATGCCCCTGCCACTCACTTCTAAGTATCTCCAGCTCTAGCACACCAGCTAAAGCACCAGCAGGATATGCAGCAGGATCCGTCAGATGGACCCATGCGGGGTTGACCATCATAACCTAAACACTCACCTTCTCCACTCCAATGATGGTTCAGCCGAATGCTTTGGTGCAGTCACAGAGAGACATTTACAATGCCCTTGCACCAGCGAGGATCAGGACGCAAAGAGAGTTCTCTACACAGACAACCCCAATCCATGAGCTGCCAAGTGTTCTGGACCAACAAGCTGCTCAAATAGCCTTTCTTGAAGGACACTCACATTCAGTTCCCCCTTTGGTCAGTTTTCCAGACAACCAGATTGCAGGCCAGTTACTTTGACTGCACACTTTAGTGTAGTCACTAGTGTATTACTTCGTGTGAAGGAATAAATGAAGCAAACAGTTTAATTCCATGATTCAAGCGTTATATTCCAGATGTTTTGAGATGTGCATGTTGTTGGACAATTATACTTGTATACTGGCAACTAGTAGCCTATGACTTTTATGTTGACACCTGTCATTGTAGCCCTGTGGGAAAAGCAAGAGTTATTGGATTGAGAAACCTCAGTTTTAGTGTGGAGGCTTAGTAGGTGCCAAGCTCTCTGCTTATCTTTCTTTTATGTTGTCCCCAAACATATGGGGTTCGATATTAACCATTGAGTAGCTACTGAAGACGCTGTGTGTCCATGTTTGCCATGATTATTATCAGCCTTAGAGTAGCATGACAAAAAAATCACAAACAGAGAAATAATGAGAAGGACAATGGGCCATCAAGCTATTGTTTAGACACTGTCACCGTGCCATTGAGGGTGCCAGTTCAAGCATTAAAGCAACCAAGGAAATCATTTTGGCACCACAAACAAACCCCCTATGCCTCCCTCGCCAGGAAAATGTCTGTCAGACAAACAGTCGAGTACAATGGCCTAGTCCACCCCCAAGAATCACCCAGGGGGGGGGCACTGCCCTGGAGGTACTGTCGCCAAACACTGGTCAACAATGGAAAATGGACAATTACAGAGATAATGCAGTCTAGGTTCTAGGCAAACCCACAAGGAGCAGAGTGAGTTAACCAACCAACGGGAGCACTCCTCGAACACGGTCGACAGAACAAGTAGCCCCTCAAGTGACTCATCATTTGACACATATTGGTAATTGCTTTACAAAGCCAATTATTGCATTCTTCTTTTTGTTTTATTTCAAAAAGGTCTATGAAGCCAAATTGAGCCAAAATACTAGATTTCAGTCCATGTGAAACATGAAAATGACAACATGCCGTGTCATCCAATTTCCACACAACAAAGGAAACACTGATGCTCCCTAAAATGTCTAACCCAAATGAACTGCAAAAAATATCAAAGAGCTTGTGGTGATAAGGACTGAGAAAAAAACGCTATTGGCAATCAAGTCATGTTTGCAGCTGATTCTCTATTCTGCTGAATTTCCCTTAATCATCTATATTCATCCCCTCAAAGAGTTCCCCTCAGACGCACATCAACACAAAAGCGATCAGACCCAAGGTGGGCTTCTCTTTCATCAGGCCCTTCCTTCAGGCCCTGCGGGAGACAGGCGCCACATGGTTTTACAGGAAGTCAGGTTAATTATGTAATTGACCCTGGAGCATACATTTTGAGGAAGATTTCGACATCTGAAATATTTATTTAACGGCACATTATTTATTTCATAATGAGACTGATTTATGAAGAGCAGGGCTTGTTACATTTGGTGTTTTTGGCCTCACAAAGACCACCAATTCACCCCCCTGTAATTATGCACAACACAAAAAAAAAAAACCGGTGAACATGTTTGAGCACCTTGTTTGAATAGAGAAGACGAAAAACCCACCCTTAATTACAGTACGACAGTTATTAAGTGAGGCAGACTGTAATCCTTTTAACCAAACTCATTTAGGCACTTTGATAGTACGCCATCATTATTGCTGGGATATAGGTTTGACCCAGATTCCTATTGGCTTTCTAAAATTGTCTTTCTCAGTTGAATGGTTCACACAAATGTAAATATGCTTCCTGGCATGAACATTACAAATCTCATCTTGCAAACATTATTTCGGTGTTGCACAGTCTAGTAGTTCACATTATAAGCACCTCTTCACATTTGGCAGAAGGAATTAGCCCACTTCTGGATGGGTTCCTCTACAGTAGAGTAGAAATGTGAGGTTATGTAATACTTATGTAATGGACACCGAGGACATTGATTTAATCTGCTGTAGCTGTGCAGCAGTCTACTTCCTTGCATATTCATATAATCAATACTGGTGCATGCAGTGTATACAGAAGTGGATGCTTAAATACTGTGATATTTGGACTGGCAATAGAGGGGGAATGCTGAAACATGGTCGTTTGAACACGGCTGATCGGGCTCGGGCTTGACTAAAAATAATTCTAGAGGGCGCAGGTTTTCTTTTCTTTATTCTAAACTATATACGGCCACACTAAATGTAGGCTTTATAAATCAAAGGTTTTATGAGACATGATTGTTTAAAGATGCTCCGTGTGACATTTTTATCTGCAAATAGCGGCAAATGCCAATGACATCTAGTATTAGGGGAATGAATAACAAAACAAAACATTTTGAACAATCTCTTGAAAGTTGACTGAGCATCTTCTGTGTATATACTGGCCGAACTGCAGCATCTTCCTGTTTATCGACTCACTCACTATCAGAGATTGAAAACAAGTACTAAGCTATATTAGGTTATGCAAGCCATTCTCTTCAACAGCCATGAGGAAATTATGCAATTATCTCTATACTGTTAAAACAAAAAATATGTGACTGTTTTAATATACAGAAGAGGCTTGGCTCAGTCCTATGGTTTATAATGCCATTGCCAATGAAAGCTGTTTGCAGACAATAGCTGAGTGTTGCTCTTAATGGCGGAGCACTTATCCTGCTTGAATAACAATGTTTTGAAGAGTATAATGAGAGAACGTAGCGTAATTCAGATGGAAAGTCTTGTGAAGCCTTTTGATTTTTTATATTTGAGGCAGATGTTCTATCTATTGTTGGTACTACTTTAGAGATGAGTACAGGTGTACACAAATAGCAAGAGTATTATCATGTCCTCCACCTTCAACAGGACGAATCAGAATGTAATACAGTAGATACATCCTGTAGCCCACTGTCATCTTCTCTACATCTGTAGTAGGGCATTGGGTAATAAAGAATGTGTGTGTGTGTGTGTGTGTGTGTGTGTGTGTGTGTGTGTGTGTGTGTGTGTGTGTGTGTAAGTGTGTGTGTGTGTGTGTGTGTGTGTGTGTGTGTGTGTGTGTGTGTGAATGTGTACACAGTGTGGGTGTACATTCTTGTGAACGTGCCCTGTTGCTGTGTGTCTAAGTGCGTATAAGTGTGTGTGTTTGGTGTGAGTGTAGGTGTATGTTTGTGTTTACTCAGTATGAGAGGGAGGACACAGAATGGGAAAGAATGAGGACATGGTGCTGTGCAGGGGAAGGTACAGAGCACCGGGCTCTTAATCCCTGCAGTAATCCTGTCTACTGTGGCTGGTGGGACACATACCAGCCTACCAGCCATAATCCACAATCCACATAGTCTAAAGGCTCACACCAATATCCCACACCAAAGACTGTCAGGAGAACAATAAACCCATTTAACATAGCTAGAGACCTGATTTCTTACTTCCCCAGTCAGATTATTGAGACAAGCGAATCGGTTCAAAGTAATGTTTTCACTTTAGGAAGGGTTTGCTCATGCTTGAAATAGCAATAACGTGTTGCATTAGCCTTTGTTCAAAGAGTAGCCTACAGCTAAGCACAGTTCAGTTCCCATTATGCTTAGGAAAAAAATGAAAAATGAAAAATTATATATAAAATACACTTTATTAATTGTGGCAAACATACAGAGCTTGTTTTTCATGTTTTGAGTTAAAACCTTCCCATGTTAGGGACCGTAGACCATTTACTTTTAATTGGAACATATGTCAATGCATGTCTTTACACTAAAACTAATTTGAGTACAGAAAATCATTCAAAGCTCTAAATGAGTAATCTCTGAATTAATTCTCATTATTGATTCCTTTTGGAACACTGACGTTGACTGAATGAATTCAACTTCAAGTGAATGAGAAATGGGGTTCATGAATCATGCTTGGTTCAAGTTGTGTGGGTTGGAATTCGAAATGTCTTTGTTGGGGTGTAATGCTGGAGAAATGTCTTCCTCCACGACACAATTATTCCCATTATGAACATGTAAATATGCTTCATGCTTTTGACGTGTAGGCGGGATTGACAGCCCTACATGTAGCAACCACCAGGTCCCCATACAGTACATACAACACACTCCTCTGAGGCCTCTCCACACACACAGATAATGGGTAAATGTCACATTCTCAAGTGGCTTGTAGACATAGAATAAAACATAAGAACAGTCTGCAGTGACAAACAAATAGCACATCTTCAGCCACTAGGGGTGTCACTGTATGAGGTGTTAATAGTATGATAACCTGATCTCATTGCCCATACGGACACATGTTCAGATTGTTCATGCCTCAGAACACAACCTATATTTACGTATGCTTGACCACGTGAATTATGACTTGCGTGTGGATTAGTGGTTAAGGTTAGGGTAAGTAGTAAGCAAGATAAGCAACAAGAATTAGGAAGAATAAGCACCAAAAAAAGTGTCTCAAGCAGAATTCGAACCAACAATGTTCGGGTTACAAGTTAGGCAGTTTCTGCCTCCACCGCATCCTTATTCCATATACCCAATGCACCTCCTCCCCTCCGGGTCATGCGTTGGCAGTTCTCCTCACAGCCGATGGAGGCACATAAAGCATATAGACATTATTGGTTGTTTTCTGTGGCATGAACAATCAGAACACACGTCTGTATCTCGGGGTGAGTAGGTTCGATAACCTTCATGCGCTTCGTGCTTCAAGCGCCCAGTAACAATGGTTTTATTTATTTGTTATTACAGTTTCACATTAGTTTAAAGAAAGCCTACTGTATCTAAAAACATTTCCAAGTCAAAATGTGTGGACTAAAGGAACAGTATTTTAGTTGCATAAGTGCATTCATGAACAGTGCCCTTGTTCTGAATAGTATTTTAAAAAACACAAAACTGTGCCTCTTTGAGCTGCCATTGTTCATCTTCAGACAGTCACAGATAGGCCTACGTGTCTGTCAAATCATAGCCATGAAGTCTGTTAACTATTCTATTCAGAGTAGAGCATGGCATGGGAGAGAAAATTAATCCTCTCGTAAAGTGTGCTCAGCAGCCTATTTTATTCTGTTGCATTAGCTGCTGCTAAAACATGTTTGTATAAAAGCTGCCCAAGAACTTAATTTAGATGTAGAGAGAAGGTGTGATGACTACAACAAAGAATGTGAGAGTAGATACAGATATTTTTTAAAAACATGACAACTTGTCAAGTAATTTCCTGATATTTAAAACTTTAAATTCCCTCCTCACCTCTCTGTTCTTCATGAGCTGATCTGCTACTCTCCCTCTTTCCACAAATCCTTTGTGTTCCACAAGATGCAGTTCGCTTTAGGGCAGACATTATGTTTTTACTGGTGTGTCGGCCTACTAAACTTTGTTGTTTGGATCAAACAATTGGATCACCTGATCATCCTGCGCACACAAGTTCCTATATTATTCTTCGCAAGGCTGCTGGAACACTCAAGTAATGGGTAGAGCGCCTCAGATTTAATTTGATATTGATAGTGATTGGCACTCGTCAATTAAGCAATATCACACTCGAGGTCGTGCTGTTATACTGAATATCAGCACGGCTGTGATTCGGTTGTAGGTACGAGGGCGCAGGCCGAGTACTGAAGACGATCACAGCCGTGCTGATATTCAGTTCTACAGCGCCATTTATTAGTTAACAGTAATAAGCGACAACAGATTATGATTTGTTTGTTTATTTAAACAAACTGAACTTCAAATGGACTGTTGCCTAGTAACCTGAACACAAACATGTTAACGGTCATTTAGTAGAACATCAGTGCGGCGGAGTGATACATATAGTTAAAAGACCCAGTGCTGTTATACTGTATATCAGCACTCATGGAATGCCTCTTGTCCAATCAAATCCAATCAAATGACTTGGTCGGAACTAACTGTTGTATAATCCATAATAATGTGTAAATTAAAATGTTTATGAAGTTCAGAAAGTATGATAATGAGTATGATAATGAGTATGATAATGAGTATGATAATGAGTTGGTTGTCTGTTTCTTGGCTCCTGATAGAACACACTGGCACTAGTTGTTAGGGATGGGACGATACACTCAACTCACGATACGATGCACCTCTCCATACAGGGGTTCACGATACGATACAGTCACGCTACGATATCATAAATAAAACAAGATCAGTGTTTCCCCTAGGTTTGCTGCCTTGGGGGGGTGGCCAGCGTCATGTCCAGGGGGTGTAGGAGATAGGCTCCTGCCCTATGGGCCATTAGGCTCGAGAACCATCGGTTCTCAAGGCTACTTACTTATGTGGTCTTCTTGACTACCTGTCCACTTTCTCACCTGGTTCTTGCTGTCTCTCTCTCTGGTGTGCTGACACCATCCTGCTCTCTCTCCTTCTCTATCCTCCTTTCTCCCTCTTTTGCTGTCAACCAAAAGGCAAACATAACAACCAGAGTATTTCTAATCTAATAAGAGGTATAAATTGATCCATATCAATTTATAACAGCATTATAATTGAATATTGGATTGCTGTGGGCAATGCAGTCAGATAATGTCATTTTGACTTTACTCTCTCACCTGAAAAAAAATCGCATGTCCAACTATAAAAAACTGACATTTCCAATGCTTCAATCCACGGTCCATGTACTGTAAATATGCCATTATGGCATTACCATAAAGCCCGTGTGGAGATAAGTCTGGCTATGCGAGACTACGGGCGGACTAATGTTACCAACGAGCCTATGGGCTTGCCACTTGCCAGATTCAGGTTGGGTGCGTTTAACTCGGATATCTTAGCCTGCTTGTCAGATGTTTGGTGTCTACGTCCGTAATAATTCCTCTTTATTACGGATGCCTCCCCCCACCTCCCCAAGAAGTGTAGTTAATGGAAAATAAAACACAGTTTATTTCGCAATCCATTTTTCTGCAACACGACGCGTATCGTCACGTTTTTGTAGCTGCCAAGTCTCACGCTTTGGCCGTGAGAACAACCAGTTCTCACGCTCTCACGCTACACCTCAAATTTCTCACAACGAGAAATAACAATTGTTTTGCGGGACTTTTATTTTAGAAATTCCTTTAAATAAAGCTACCGGACCCGAATTTTGTGGCATCTTTCTGCACACGCGTTAACTTGAGTCTGCAATCGAAGCGGGAGGCGAGCACTGCTGGAAGAACCTGTGTTCACGCGAGCTGCATGTAAGTCTTAGAACGTAGCAAGCAGTGTTGCCAGATTTAGCTACTTTTGGTCACACTGGATGGGTGGATTCGGCAGCTTTTAGATTGGTTGGGCTGGAAATTGTCAATTCCGTCTGGCAACCCTGGTAGCAAAATATGTGCATACGTATCTGGTAGCCTACTGGTACTTTCAAATCGCATCGTATTATTATTATTATTATTATTATTATTATTATTATTATTATTAATTACAATTTACAATACAAATACAACAATTGGGGGTCCCTCCCCCAAAAATTGGCACAACATCAACCACCAAGGCCTCATTCTGACCCAGGAAAAACACTGGTATGTACTGAACATGATAGCCATCTATGAGCAATGCACTTTGGTTTATTGGGATACAACATGTAAAATTGCAGGAAACTAGCACAAATAATTGTGTGGGAGAGAGGGGCCGCCGCTACCAAAACGTGCACAGTTTTGGGTCGCTCCACCGCCAAAAAATCTCACTCCAAACTTTTGGTGAAACTTGGCAGCCCTGCGCCATACGATATTTCGTCCCATCCCTACTAGTTGTAGTAGTTCATTGAGCTGTAACACTGGTGAACGATAACCTTACAGGACGCAAAGTCTTTCGGTATGATAACCTTAATAATTGACACTGGTTTACCGTAGAACTGGTGAACACCGTGACTTCCCAGTGGCCACAGAGATCTATCATCTGGCAAACTCAAGCAAGGCTACTGCAACAACAAGGATGGTTTGATAATTCCATCCTATTGAATCGTGTCCATAAATGGCAGTATATCCATGAAGACATTAAAGAGCAGCATGTGCAGATTTATTAAGCAGCCCTTATTTGAATCTCCAGGAACCTCCTGGATGGTGCCCAGTATTGGGCATGAGTCAGCATTCCCCTATTGCAGAACTGAATATGTGCTCTGCATTTAGGTTTGCATGAAGTAGACTATTTTATAAACATTTTCAATCATGCTGTACAAACCAGAGCATAAGAGCAAGCTACCTCACTTGGCTTCAAACTATATACTCAAAGGACAAATATACTTTCTTCAAAATAGTTTTGGAGAATAATTTAATGTGGAGTAAAATCTCTCAAATGTCAAATGCAGACAAATAGCAGCAGACAAACATGAATAACTTTTTGTGAATTTCTTGTGAACTTGTTTTGACAACCGCCTCATTTTTAACTTCTAACTTCTCCAAACAGGATGTTGCACCTCATGGGCAAAGGTTCTTTTTTTTACAGTAATATGTAAAAGCAAGGCTATTTAATAGTTTCCTCGGAAATAGAGATTTTTTTCATCGCTCTAGGTGCTCCTCACTTGGAGTCGTAATTACTTCTGGTCACAGAGACCACCAACAATATATCTCCCAAATCAAATTATGCTGCCCTTCAAAATCAATGGTTCGAGACTGTACACGGCAACCTCCCTGTGGTTTTGGCAAAACAAGCATACAACGAATCAAGCATTGCTACTTTCATGCAAAATGATAAGAATTGGCTAAAAAAGTGGCATAATTGTGTTTGCTCTTGAAATTCAATTGCCATCCATGAAAAGCAGGGGCCGGGGAACATCCTTAGATGCAAGGGATCATGATTTTAGATTAATGGACCAACTGTGTGTATGTAACAGCAGCATTTGGGATATCACATGCACAATGCATGCCTCTGTAATTCCCCCCCTACAGAGCTGGGGAGATAGAAGAGCGAGAGAGAGAGAGAGAGAGAGAGAGAGAGAGAGAGAGAGAGAGAGAGAGAGAGAGAGAGAGAGAGAGAGAGAGAGAGAGAGAGAGAGAGAGAGAGAGAGATAGAGAGAGAGAGTGTAGGAATATAAATACAAAGGATAATTGCATTTGTGCTCCGTCTTGCAGACCCAGGGAAGGGAGGTAGTGGGTGGTGGACTCAGTGCTGCAACTCTGAGCACTATAATGGTTCCTTGGCCTTGGGAGCCTATTAATTATGCCTCATTTAATTTCAAATATGTTGTAATGTGCACTCAGAAGAACAATACTGCAGATACCTTATCATTGGCCTTTTCCCTTCTATGACTGGGAACATTCATCAACACACAAGTGCCAGTCCCCATTCACACTCCGGCTATCACGGTCAGCAGCGCAAATATGCACAACGGAATACACACACACATCAGTAGGCCTGCCTGCACATTTACCCATACACACACACACACAGACAGACGGACGGACGGACGGACAGACAGACAGACGCACCCATACACATGCAACATGGTTTTTTAGCATCTGCTTTCCTAAATCTCGGCTGCTCTGAAGTATTCATTCTGTGTTACTGTTACCCTTTCTGAGTTGGCAGGAGCAAACTGAGCGGCACATCAGGGACAGCTGCCTCCCAGAGCCATCTGTGCCCAGGTACAGAGAAAGAGTTACAGCCTTCCATCCCACATTCATATTCAGAGTGATATTACAGCTACACTTCATGCTCAAAAAAAAAAAAAATCAGGTGTAGTGCTGAGGCACAAACATGTACATTTCAAGCCTGCAAACTGCGACACTTTAAATAAATGTGAAATAACACTACTGTGCAATATGACAACCCTAGTCGTCTATCTGTACAGTATAGTATAGTGGATAGTGTACATAGCCTTTATTTATGTAAACCAGCTCCTTCCCTTCTTGTGATTCTTTTTTAAAAGTTTTTTTTTTTCCCTTTCCTAACACCAGGGGAGCCACCCCTCCTTAATTTCGTTGTTTGGTACCTGTACTGTAGCAATGACAATAAAGTCCATTCATTCATTCATGGGTCTGAAGATGTTACTCACACAACCCTTATGTGGAGCTTCATGTTGGGTCAGTAAAGTTTGAATGCATGAAAAACAAGCCAACTCCAAAATGCTATGACCTTCAAACTGCCATTACACTCACAAGACTGGACTCATGAATAATAAGGCCATCATTTGAATACGGTTTGGATTTCTGAATAATAATAATAACAACTCTAAAAGTAATATTCCAGACTCTAATTCACATTCTTATTGAGAGTACTACTTGGTATTCAAGTGCACACCTCTATCGCATGCTTGTTTGTGTTGCTGGGGTATGTGGGTGGATGGGGGGGGCTTTCCTGTCTTTTGAGTGCAGTGTGCAGCATCCCCGCCTGGGTAGTCTGTGGGGCTGTTTACCCACACAGTCTGCGGTCCACCACCCAGGTGACAGGTCAGGCTTGGCAGAGTACCAGGGAGACTTGGTGAAGTGGAGTCAGAGGGAGGGTCAGGGTGGTACGTGAGCTACGGAGCGCTCTGCCTATTACTGTTGCCCACCCAGTACAGAG
This sequence comes from Nansenia antarctica, assembly GCF_963989245.1. Lineage (NCBI taxonomy): Eukaryota > Metazoa > Chordata > Actinopteri > Argentiniformes > Microstomatidae > Nansenia > Nansenia antarctica. Next base: position 94,116,717 of record NC_137674.1, on the reverse strand, counting down.
CTCAGAGGGGAAGTTGCCCCCAAGTGCAGATCTGGGATCAGCAGACTAACCCTTCCTCAGTTGAAGGACTGTTGTTGTTCTCTTCCTATTATGTCTAAAGACCTTTTTTCGATTCTCAAGAAACCTCATGAGAAGTGAAACATCAATGTTTTACTGAGGGCATCAGGTAGAACTGATAAGTGCTTTTTTGTCTCTGACAATCCTAACTGAACAATGCAAACCTAAACTCCAATCTAAGTGCCTACTACTCCATCCAACATCCAATGGCAAGGCTCATGTCAACTGTACATTAACAGATCAGGGAGATTTGCGTGACTATTATGGGGGTGGTGATGTCAAGACAATAAAGCGTTTTCACACAGCAATGCCATACCATGTAATCCCGCTGTCATAAATAATGACAGTAAAGTAGTGCTTGTTGTTGCTGTTATGCGGTGCGTTATCCTCTGGCTTGATGTGCTGGGTCCATAGCACAAATGGACAATCCCTCATTGTCAAAGGACTTGAGAACCCTTGGCAGGCAGATAGGTGCACCGGCATTTATCACCCTGACACACAGACATAGGCAATTGCCATACCACTTAACTGGTTTCAGTCATCTGCAAATATTGGAATAAATACATCTAGGAGAAGAGAGGCCCTGGGGGCCTCGTCATATTTTACATGCCCTATTTGTGCTTACAGCCTTCCTTTAGGGACATGTTTCTTCTTTCCCCCACCAAGATACTCACACACCATCCACTTCCCCCTCTACAGTACAGTATGTGATAGTGTGGGTGAACACACCATCCACCTCCCCCTCTACAGTACAGTATGTGATAGTGTGGGTGAACACACCATCCACTTCCCCCTCTACAGTACAGTATGTGATAGTGTGGGTGAAAGAACTAGGTTGTGCAGCATGACTAACCCCCCCCCCCTCCCCCCCAGCTCACTGCTTCTTCCCTCAAGCAGCAGAAAACACATCCCCTTCTAATATAAGGACTATCTGGTGGAAGGGGAAATTTCTGCAGTTTCATGGTTTGGTCCTGTCCTCAAAGCCATTGATTGTAAGCGGACCATATTTCAGCATTTGCTTCAACATTGTACAGTACAGTCTATCATTTAAATATGGACTTAAATTTGCCATTCACAATGACCAAAATGTTTTCAATTTGTGTGTGTGTGTGCGTGTGAATGTGAGGAAGAGGCAGAGGAGGGGATGAATGGAGAAATTCAATGACTGTTCCTCTGTTTAAAATGCAGCCTCTGTGTTGGCAGAGACTAACAACTCCTTAGTTAAGCTAATCGGGAGTCCATTTGGCAGGGATTATGCACATCTTAGGGTCCATCCCACAGACAAGGCCTCTATCATGTTATTGATAGAGCAAATACAACAATTTTGAGATTGCTTTAATCATTTGGGACTACATGGGAAGACATTAGTAACACTGCAATGTAATTAAAACCATTTAACGTATTAATGCGCTCTAGTACAATGGCGTCTCGTTTAGTTGAGTCAGTGGTGCGGACGAGGCCAGAGTCAGGAGGGAGCGAGCACGTCTGTCATGCTGGGAACCAATAGGCGCATGGCATTTTGATTTTTGATGAGAGTCAACAGGAGACAAAATCTGTTTTGGAGAGACTCGGATAAGCCCTGGGGTAGGTGTTGCTTTTAAATACTATGTTGGTGAGAGAGAGAGGAAGCAGCTACCAACTACCTATACAAGGAACCCCTCCACCGCCTCACCACCCCCAGGTTCTACCATACGAGAACCTGTGAGGAATGAAACACTGCTTACTTCTTAGCAGGTGATACTGTAAATGATACAGAACACAATCCAAATAGCCTACAGACAATAAAACCGATTTGCCCTGTAATTCAGTTAGTCAAAGTATAATTGAAAAACCTTATTTGTTATGTAATGTGGAATAGCTAGAACTTAGCTAGGATCCAACAAGCGAAAAGCTGACAGATAAATAAACACAATCCAACTGTATGATTATCGCTTTTCCTGACCTAATTAACACTAATACGGAAAAAAGATTTAAAGAAGATGCACATTTAGGACCCAGGGCATCAACATCATGCCTAAATATAGAAACAACTTTTGTTATATCAACATTCTTGATTATTATCTGGGCCATCAAGTTAGTAAATTGTTAAGCCTGCATATGAGAATATTGATATCGTCCAAGATGGACAACCATTGCTTTTTATATACAACATGTCTAGCATGAGTGGACCTTGAAATGCCCACTCTTTGAGGACTATGTGATTTGAGTCTATCAGGCCTGTTGATTGTGTTTGTGAATTACTTTGTCAACAATAAGGAGACAAAGTGGGTCTGACTGTCTGCAAATCATCAATTGGTCTTTCTGTTCATCCCGAGTTCATCCTGAAATCACTCAACAATGACTGTATTGATGGAAATATGTCGTTTTTGGAGAAAAAAATTGCACCCAATACAGTAGCTGTATGTGGGCAGCCAAATCAGGGAAGAAAAGCAGCAGTTATAAGAGTGCGTCACTCATCATATTTCTGTTTGCCATAAAACATTTGATCAATGGGTGATTCACCCATCTCTCCTTGAGACATATTACAAATCTCAAAAAAACTGTTGACTGGCTTAATACAAGACATCAACTAAAGCGTGTTGTCATTGATATATGCACAGGCAGTGGTGGCATGGCTCCAAAACCATGGCACCAGATTGTCTCGGTTACATGTGAACCATCATCATGTTGTTATCTAAAGCCTATTACATGATGGATTTGCGCCTGGCTTTCCCTCCACTGGTGCTTTGACAACACAGGGAATAGCAGGAACGCTGCATCAGAATGAACAGGTTCATTAAGCCCATGTAAATTGCTGCAGCATCTGGGACGTGAAAACTTGGCAACCAGGACAATAATGCTAAAACAGAAAAGCCACCGGAGAATCCACCTCATTCATTGATTTTGCATTAATGCACCTCAGCAGCATCTCCGGCTGCTCATTACAGAAGTCACACATTCAGATCCAGACACCACGGAGATGGTGTACGTAAGCTTACACTGTAGGGTTGGAGCAATAGTACAGCCACCCAGGCTGCACTGGATGATGGCATGCTCAAATCTGCAATGGAGAAGTAACTGAAATCAAAAAGGTTTGCAGAGATTTTCAGGCTGACATTTTACAGGGCTATATATGGAATGAAACCACATCAACTATGTTTATTGTTACAGTATATCATTTGAAGTCAAAGTAAAACTGGTGAATAAAAAATGTAAGCTCTTAAATTTGACATGCTGCACTCTGAATAATATGCATGGCATGTGTGTGTGTGTGTGTGTGTGTGTGTGTGTGTGTGTGTGTGTGTGTGTGTGTGTGTGTGTGTGTGTGTGTGTGTGTGTGTGTGTGTGTGTGTGTGTAGCCCATGAAGTGTGTGGGTTTTTTCTTATCAGTTTATAAAACATGCAATTAGTTTAAGATGGCTGGAAGGTTTACTGAATAACCCCATTAGAGTGAACACAGTGTTAAATAGGAAAGTGCCTGAAGGCCAGTGTAATGGGTTTTTCCATGGACATGCTGTTACGGCTGGGCCGTCACACACGCCCTCCCCCGCCCCCACAACTCGAGCACAGCGTGCTCTCCGCCGCAGGTGAAGCTCGTTCCCGGTGATTGGAGGGTTATCCAGCCACAGTCAAACCCACACACCTGTCTCCACTCCCCAATCAACCCTCTGGCTACATCTACCCTGGACTCCCTTCAATCACCGTCAGTTCTTCCCTAAGAATGACCTGGCAAGTATCCTCTGCGATTGGTTATGAACTTTGCTCTTGTGCCTATTCTCGTGATTCGTTAATATCTTGTGTACTGGCCTACCGTGGAGACTTACCCTGCTTTCCTGTTCCTCCACAGCCTATGCCAACCACTACCGCCATCCCGCCAGGTTGAAACCCCCAGCCCGCCAGGCTGAAACCTCCGGACTCATCATCTGTGTTTCCACCCACCTGCACTGTAAATAAATACCCTACGGGGCTAACACTATATTCTGCCTCCGGTGTCGTGTCCTTGAGCTCCCTCGCCCCGTGTCATAACAGAAGAACTGACCATGCAATTGGGCTCAGACGACACGAAGGACCGGACACCATCTCCCACCCCTGGATCCGGCCCGACGGCTATCCAGATCCTCGCGGAACACACTCACCTCCTCCAGGCGGCCGCTACAGCGTGCCAGGCCCTGAACACTCGCCTGACAACCCAGGAGGCTAACCAGGAGCACCGCGCCACCCAGATGCAGCACCTCATCTCTACGACCCAAGCGCTTACAGCACAGGTGGCCGCGCTCGCAGCCTTTGCCCCCCCCCCTGCTCTCCCTGACCCTGCCCAGCTACCGGCACCACCTACTGGACAGCCACGGGAGCCCCACCTAGCCAGCCCCCGCCCCTTCGACGGAGCCTTCGCCCAGTTCCGAGGCTTCATCCTCCAGTGCGAGTTGGTGTTCTCCCATCAGCCCAGCCAATTCGGGTCGCCGGCAGCCCGGGTGGCGTTCATCACCAACCTCACCACCGGCGACGCCCTGAATTGGGTCCAGGCCACCCTCTGCGCCCGCCCTGACCTGTTCGGTGACTACGCTACCTTCCTCACGGAGCTCAAGAGGGTTTTCGACCACCCCACTGCAGGACAGGAGGTCGGGGCGCGACTGATGTCACTCCACCAGGGGAACCGGACCGCGGCGGCCTACTCTACCGAGTTTCGCACCCTGGCAGCCGGAAGCGGGTGGAATGACAGGGCACTGCGATCTGCTTTCCGCCAGGGGCTGAGTGAGGCCATCAAGGACGAGCTCGTCCGGGACAGACCCGCCGCCCTGGACGAACTAGTGGCCCTAGCCATCGACGTTGACGAGCGCTCCCGGGAGCGTCGGAGAGAGAGAGGGCGCTACCAGACCAGCTCGCCACGCCCCCAGGACCCTATCGTCACCGCCAACCCCTCCTCCGCACGGGAGTCGACCTACACCCCATGCACTGGCGAGGAGCCGATGCAGCTTGGTCGAGCCCGCCTCACCACGGCGGAGAAGGAGAGGAGAAGGGCCCAGGGCCTGTGCCTCTACTGTGGAGAGAAGGGACACCTCCGTGACACCTGCCCGTCCCTATCAAAAGGGCAGGCTCACCCGAAGGGGGAATCCGGGTGAGCCGTCTCTCTCAATCCCCACCTACCACCAGCCCAGCCAGGTTCTCTGTCACCCTCTCCTGGCAGGGGCAGAACCTCACGGTCGAGGCCATTATTGACTCGGGAGCAGACGAGAACTTTATGGACGCCCAGCTGGCCCGCTCAGCTGCCGTTCCCCTCGTTGCCCTCGAGACCCCCCTCTCCGTCTCAGCCCTAGACGGACACAGCCTGGGGCCTCTCACCCACCGCTCTACACCCCTCTCCTTGACCGTCTCGGGGAACCATGTGGAGGAGATCCGGTTTTACATCCTCAAGACCCCCCAGTCCCCGCTCATCCTGGGACGACCGTGGCTCGAGCTCCACATTCCCCATGTCAGCTATGGTGAGGGACGTATCCTGAGCTGGAGTACCGCATGCTACGCCCGGTGCCTCCGTGCCGCCCATACCCCCACATCGCCGCTGCGACCGCCTCCGGCTCCCCCTGACCTCTCCTCCATCCCAGAGGTCTACCACGACCTCGGAGAGGCCTTCAGCAAGGAGCGTGCTCGCACCCTGCCGCCTCACCGGCCCTACGACTGTGCCGTCGAGCTCCGCCCTGGCAACAAACTTCCGGTCAGTCGCCTCTACAACCTTGCCCCCCCGGAGAAGGCAGCCATGGACACCTACATCTCCGACTGTCTGGCTGAGGGGCTCATCCGTCCATCACACTCCCCGGTGGCAGCGGGGTTTTTCTTCGTGAAGAAGAAGGATGGAACCCTCAGGCCATGCATTGACTACCGTGAGCTCAATGCCATCACCGTCCGGAACACCTATCCTCTCCCCCTCATGAGCTCCAACTTTGAGCCCCTCCTTGGGGCCACCATCTTCACTAAGCTGGACCTCCGGAACGCCTACCATCTGGTCCGGATTCGTGAGGGTGACGAGTGGAAGACGGCGTTCAAGACCCCCCGTGGCCACTATGAGTACCTTGTCATGCCCTTTGGTCTCACTAACGCCCCCTCCGTCTTTCAGGCCCTCATGAACGACGTCCTCAGGGACATGCTGGACATCTTTGTCGTCCTCTACCTGGATGACATCCTAGTATTCTCCAGGAACCCTGAGGAGCATGTCCAACATGTCCGCCTAGTCCTCCAGCGCCTACTGGAGAATCGCCTTTTTATTAAGGCTGAGAAGTGCTCGTTCCACACTCACTCTGTGGAATTCCTGGGGCTCATCGTGGAGGGTGGGTTGACTCGCCCTGACCCCAAGAAGACTCGGGCCGTCGTCGAGTGGGGCCAACCTACCACCCGGAAACAGCTGCAGTCATTTCTCGGCTTTGCCAACTTCTACCGGCGATTCATCCGGGACTTCAGCCGGGTAGCCGCCCCCCTCACTGCCCTCACCTCCCCCCTGCGCCAGTTCACGTGGACACCAGCAGCCAGCGCTGCCTTCAGTGACCTGAAGAGGCTCTTCACCTCGGCGCCGGTCCTAATCAACCCAGACCCCTCTAGGCCCTTCATTGTGGAAGTGGACGCCTCTGACACGGGCGTCGGTGGCGTGCTCTCTCAACGATCGGAGGACCAGACCGTGCACCCCTGCGCCTTCTACTCCCGCCGTTATACCTCCGCCGAGGCCAACTACGACATCGGGAACCGCGAGCTGCTGGCGGTGGTGGAGGCGTTCCACGAGTGGCGGCACTGGCTGGAGGGCGCAGAGCACCCCTTCACCGTCTGGTCGGACCACAAGAACCTAACCTACATCAAGTCGGCCAGGCGGTTGAACTCCCGTCAGGCACGCTGGGCCCTGTTCCTCGGGCGGTTTAACTTCCACCTCACGTTCCGTCCGGGCTCCCTGAACGCCAAGGCTGACTCCCTTTCTCGGCTCCATGCCGCAGAGGAGGAACCCACCACTCCTGACACCATCGTTCCATCCTCCCGGGTCGTTGGAGTGGTCACCCTGGAGATCGAGGCGGTGGTCAGAGCTGCACAGCGCACCCAGCCAGATCCCCGACCGGGGTCCCCCGGCCGTCTCTTCGTCCCGGACGCCGTCAGAACCAAGGTGATGCAGTGGGGCCACGCCAGCCGCTTCGCCTGCCATCCTGGGGCCCTACGCACACTGTCCTTCCTGCGCCGGCGGTTCTGGTGGTCCACCATGGCCGCGAACGTCAGGGAGTTCGTCTCGGCCTGCCCTACCTGCGCTCGCAGCAAGGCATCCCACCGGCCGCCTTCAGGACTGCTGCGGCCTCTACCCGTGCCCGGTCGACCGTGGTCCCACCTCGCCATGGACTTCGTGACCGGCCTTCCCCCGTCCCTAGGCAACACGGTCATCCTCACCATCGTGGACCGCTTCTCCAAGTCCGTGCGGTTGGTAGCTCTGGCAAAGCTACCGACCTCGGCGGAGACGGCGGAGCTACTCACCACCCACGTCTTCCGGCTTTACGGGCTTCCCCAGGATGTGGTTTCCGACCGTGGCCCCCAGTTCACATCCAAGGTGTGGCAGGCCTTCTGTTCGGGGATTGGGGCCACGACCAGCCTCTCCTCCGGCTACCATCCCCAGACCAATGGGCAGGCGGAGAGAGCCAACCAGAGCCTGGAGTCGGCACTCCGCTGCATGTCCTCCCTCCATCCATCCTCCTGGAGCAAGGACCTACCCTGGGTGGAGTACTCCCTGAACGCCATGGTGAATGAAGCCACCGGCCGGTCCCCCTTCGAGTGCTCCTTGGGGTACCAGCCACCCCTGCTTTCTACCCAGGAGGGCGAAGCGTCGGTACCATCAGTCCAGGCACACCTCCTTCGCTGTCGTCGGGTCTGGACCTCCGTACGCTCGGCCTTGCTTCGGGCCACCGCCCGAACTACCCGAAGCGCCAACCGTCGTCGCACTCCAGCTCCGGTGTACCAGGTGGGCCAGAGGGTCTGGCTCTCCACGGCGGATCTCCCCCTCAATGTCCCCTCCCGGAAGTTGGCGTCGAGGTACATCGGCCCCTACGCCATCGACCGGGTCATCAACCCCGCTGCCATCCGGCTGGTCCTCCCTCACTCCCTCCGTCGGATCCACCCGGTGTTCCACGTCTCCCGGGTTAAGCCCCATGTCGCCAGCGACCTGATGCCACCAGCCCCTGCACCGCCCCCTCCTCAGTTGGTGGATGGCCACCCCCAGTGGGCGGTAAGGAGGCTCCTCAGGGCTCGTCGCTGTGGCCGGGGTTTCCAGTACCTGGTGGACTGGGAAGGATATGGCCCAGAGGAACGGAGCTGGATTCCCCGGTCCCAGATCATGTCCCCGGTCCTCCTCAGGGACTTCTATCGGGCCCACCCGGAGGCTCCGGGCCGGTCGCCAGGAGGCTCCCCCTCGGGGGGGGGTCCTGTTACGGCTGGGCCGTCACACACGCCCTCCCCCGCCCCCACAACTCGAGCACAGCGTGCTCTCCGCCGCAGGTGAAGCTCGTTCCCGGTGATTGGAGGGTTATCCAGCCACAGTCAAACCCACACACCTGTCTCCACTCCCCAATCAACCCTCTGGCTACATCTACCCTGGACTCCCTTCAATCACCGTCAGTTCTTCCCTAAGAATGACCTGGCAAGTATCCTCTGCGATTGGTTATGAACTTTGCTCTTGTGCCTATTCTCGTGATTCGTTAATATCTTGTGTACTGGCCTACCGTGGAGACTTACCCTGCTTTCCTGTTCCTCCACAGCCTATGCCAACCACTACCGCCATCCCGCCAGGTTGAAACCCCCAGCCCGCCAGGCTGAAACCTCCGGACTCATCATCTGTGTTTCCACCCACCTGCACTGTAAATAAATACCCTACGGGGCTAACACTATATTCTGCCTCCGGTGTCGTGTCCTTGAGCTCCCTCGCCCCGTGTCATAACACATGCTTTCCATTTGACGAGAATACAGGAAGTGTTTTCCTCCTTGATTTAATTCAGGTTTGTTTACGCACCTTCAGATTGATGGGGACCATCTATTCAAATATAATGTATAAATGTACAAACACAATTTCAGTCTATTATAATTTTTTTAACTGTATGTGGTTGACAACAAAGGTGTTTTATAACTATATTTAAGAACCCCAGAGGCAAGCATGCTATTATTGTCTTCATGGTATGGCAGGAAAGAGCATTGGAAAACATTGGGCAATTCTACTTTAGGTGCTGTCACATCCATATGAACTTAACATTTGGAACTGAACAACATGACATTTTACACACATGTCACTATGCAATAGATATTTAAAAAATATATATATATTTCACATGGAATAACATACAGTAGAGACATGGTTTAACATACTGTATAGCTTAACGTTAGCCTACCATTCCCTTTCTCTCTGCGCTCTGAGGCTTTGGTGAGTCATGAATGAGCTCAAATTCATTACAAATCCAGTTCTCTTTCCCGTGGCTGTGTTCTCAGCGACTGACAGAGTGCAGATCATACAAGATATCAATTATATGATGACTGGCTCTGTGTCTGTGAGAGGAATATTCCTCCTCCCCTTCTGAGGGTCTGACATGGAGACTACACCTCTGTCCTTTGACAAACACTGCCGGGTAGGTGATAGATGACACATTACATACATACTTACATACATACATACATTTTTATACAGTGAAAAAGAATGATTATAAACTAGAAGCAGGTCTCCATTTCCACAATCCAAACACTGCCACTGGTAAGAAATAAGATGTGTTCTGAAACAATGGCCGACCGGTCTTTCTGTGTAGATTTGGCGAATGTCATGACAGATGTTGAGGGAGGGGCAAGGGGATGGGGTGCATTTCACCTAGCTTACCAGGTTTAGCTTCCCCCATAAGCTTGGCGACCATTGACCTTGACAGGGAGGGAGGTAGAGTAACCCCCATTTTGAAGGATAGATGCGAATAACAGTTTCATCAATCATGTTCTCAACGAACCATAACACATGGAAGACCCTTCGTATTTGAGGCCACTCCTCACCCAGCACACACAATGGGGGAAAAAAGCTAGGAAAAGGCCATTATTCCCTGTACACGAAAAACAGCAAAACGCTAGTTTTGGTCAGCGATTAATGATGTCTAGAGCTGAATAGTGTTGTGAGAGAGAGTGGACCCTCAGTCCCCCCCATCATCACATGTGATATGAGCTGCTGTTTGGCGTCCTCTCACACAGCTCTCTTTTTCCTCAGGCTTACTGAGATTGTCTGAGGCTTGGGCATATCACCTCTGGACAGAGAGGACTTCAATTCCCCACCAGTACACACTAACAAGGGGAGAAATTCATCCTTACAGCATGTAGGTCAGCCCTGCCCTGGCTGCTGGCTGAAACCACAGAAGAGGTTATTACAGTACCAGTAGATTCCAGCTCTGCCTTCCACAGCAGACTTTGGCTTTTTGTCTAAATCACCAGTCCCACCTGAATATGAGAGAAGATGAAGTGCGTACATTGACCTGTAATTATTATGTTTGAACATGTGCAAGGACAGAGACCCTCTGACCCGTGTCATAAAGATGTAGCCCAGCCCTTATACTGTATCACAAGCTCTTTCAATCAATCTGGATGAGTTCTTCAGTGGTACAATAAATGTTTATTTCATCACGATAAACCCCACAAGCTATCAAGGATGCCATATGGACATTATCATCAAGATAATGTTGCTGAACATAATTTGTGAACAAAAAATGCTCAGGCTAGAAACTGTATCCTAAATCACATTTCAGCTATACAGCATTTAACTGTCATAATACTGTACTAATGGAGGCCAGAAATCTCTAAAAAGCTTAATTACCCCACTCAGTGAATGCTGATGATTGTTTTATGGAAAGTAGGAGGATGTCAGACAGTTGAATGGGATAACAGGGCCAACACAATGACTTAATAATCTGATTCCATTGCTTTCCTGATCCAAAAATGACCATTCTTATCATGGTGACATTTGGAAAGGTTGGATTTAGTAAAATGCATTAGTATTAAAATGTATTCTAAACTGTTATGTCCTTTTGTCCCATTTTCTCTGTGAGAGTCGTTTCTGTTATATTCTTATATTACAACTCCCAGAGGGAAAATTACCTTTAAGCATTTCCGACAGACATGTATGCTGAAAAGAGGGCATAAAAAGAGGACGTAAATTTTTTTTTTTTAAAAGAACAAAAGATGTTTAGGCTAGAAACTGTATCCTGAATCACATTTGAGCAATAGAGTATCTAACTCTATAGACTGCAAATTTGACAGAATCTGAGACACAATCCTTCCATGTTAAAGCATGGTAAAAGGATTTCATTTGAGCTCATTGAAAGGAATACGGCTTATCTGGTAGTTACACTGTCAGGGTACGACAAAGTAATGAGCAGATTGTTAAATTAGAGACATTCTCTCCAATGATGAACTGTCATTATCATTACACATACAGTCTGAACACTCTCTTTCGGCAACATTACAAATCTTCCAACCAGTCGCACAGCACCTTACTGTGAAATGCAATTAAGAACAGTTGGTCTCTTGATGGCAGTCTGCTAAGTACCTCCTGGAAGAAGAAATGAACTATGTAAAATGAAAAAGACAATATAATCTCATGTCATACATCAAATATGAAGTGTATGTCTTGAGCTGTTACTGCTACACAGGCAAATCTGTGATCCTGGGGACAAAGATCTGTTATGTAATCTTGAATAACACTTGCACTCTTCATAAAGAGTATGCAAATGTGGCCTAGACAATACACAAGACACATGACCCTTAGAGACCCATCGAGTCTATGTGGGCTGTGCGGAACAGACAAGACCAAACTACGCTTACTTAGTGTCCATTGTGTAATACTGTGAGTGACGTGCCTGTCCTCACAACGCTTCCAGAGCCAGGGGGACGGGTCTCTCTACCACACCAGTACTGCCAAACACTGTGGATTTGTTGCCTGTGGCGAAGCGAAACTGATCAAGATGGAGTTAAGACACCCAGAGCTTAAAGTCTTGCATGTGGAGAAAGCTGAATGACCACAATCAATGAAGCCATTAGACCCAAGACCCTCAGGCATGCGTGGTACAAAACCCACGTAGCTAGGTGAAACACCTGCAGACCCCCAGACAGTGCTGTGAGTCTGGCTGAGGTGAGGGGAACTCTGAATGTGACCGAATCCAGGGTTTGACCTAAGAAGGTCACAGTTTGGCTTGGAATTAAGCATGCTTTTGGCATCATTCTTCTGGAAGTCCAAGTCGAACAGATGTATGATCCACTGCCTTCGCCTCAGCAACGCGCCCATCAAGGATGTCCTGACACTCCCTGTCGAAATGCAGGACTCTCTCTGTCATCACCTTGGCTGAGAAAGGCGGCTTCCACGATGACTTGATAGCATTGAGGCATTTGGTGAGGATGGGCACACGCTGGCATACAGATGGGATGTCGGCCTGCAGGGTGATCCTTTTTAGCTTCGCCCTCTTGGGAGGTGACAGGGCCCCAGGTAGCTGAAGTTTGAGCCTGGAGGATGTTCTGTGGACAGCTTCCAGGAATGATACGTCCACCTTGGGAAATCACCTCATTCTTCATCTCCCAAAACATCATAGATGGCATTCCGGATCAGAGGCACTAGTGATGTAGCTTGCTTTACATGAGGTAACCAGTTAGGAATGATGTCAAACTTGTAAGGGCTCAAGCAAGCACTAATATTTCCTCGCACAAGGTGAGAAACGTAGCTTTGTCAAAGCTAGTCAAGGCCTCAAGTGGTTTGAAAACCATGAGTCATTCAAGTGAGCCGATGTTCCAGGTGCTAGCAATAATTGTCGTTGAGATAGCAGGGATTCAAACGATTAAAAATAATTGCGAAACACAAGCTAGCTATCGACCTTCTCATGTTAGCCTCCTACCTCAGACTTGCGCATAAGGTGAAGACCATTGAACTCTACTCGATATTTTCTTTTGAAAGTTGAGCTGAACTGCAGGATTCAAGTAGAGACAACTCACGCCCCAATAGAATCATAGGATTCTCAGTAGAATAGTGAAGTTAACTTGTAGCTAGCTACGAAAAACACACTTCAGTACGCTTTGGACAGTCAGCTAGTGAAGAGTGGAAAGTATAAAATGGGTGCTTGTTAGGTGGGGCGGTATGTGGTATATATAGGACGGGCGGTAGGCATGGCCATCTCCCTACAAGTGTCAGTGGCCTGTACCAGACATGATTGTATAGGGGACTTCAGTCAATAGGTACCCAGAGTGACACACAGTGAGGTGTGGAACCGAGTCAACTGAAAGAGAACATTCTAATATCCAACAAAATGTAAAAACTAAAAACTAAACCAACAAGCTAACATTACAGTTTCTACATCGATTGTCCTCCTGTGGCAAAATAATCTAATGGCAAAAGGATTATCCCTGGTTGAGGATCGGTGATTGCTTTTGTGATTTCCTGTTCCCAGCCTGGACTCCTCCTCCAGCCAGGGAGGAGAGGGCTGGAACAAGCCTGAAGCCAGAGTGATGATTGATGACACGCCTCCTCTGGCCTACACTTCCCTGCTGACACACTCTCTCACACGGCTACACTTTTCACCGCTAATTGGGCAACCCTACAAACTCCCCTCCCAGAGACTGTGGGGTCTCTGGTCCACCAAGTCATCCACTCCTACAAAGTGTGCTAGTGCTCTGATTAAGGACTGCCGGTGGGCCCCCCATGTCAGTGGGACGCTTTAGAGAGTCATGAAACCGGTGGGTGCACACTTGCCAGATACCAAAATGGGCACCTCTACCCATAAATATTGAGAGAACACGAGAACCTGAGCATCCCCTCTGGAAAACCAGATCTATTTATATTTCACCACACGGCTAAGCAATGCCCTGTGCTACCATACCCACAGCTGCTAGGAGAGTGTAGGATACACCACAATAGGTTTGTGAATTCATCAAGCAGAAAACAATGACAAAGCAATACAATCAAAGAGGCACTTGATAGTTTCTCCACTGTGTGTAGGCCAAGGCACAGGGCTCACGTTTTTTGTTTCTCCTGACTTTATCAAGGGTGACTTACATAACCTACCATATGGATATAATGCATTTATGAAGATGGATATTAACTGACACCATTTAGATTAAGTGCCTCTCGCAAGGACACATCAGCAGTATCCTCCAGCTTGTGTTTGAACCAGCAACCTTTGGATCATTAATCCATTTATGTCTCAGAGACTCAAAGTAAACATAGCCCTGTGTCCTTTAGAAATACGCACAAACAATACTGGGCACTCACTTTTCAAAATGTATTTCTGAATGCTCTGAATGACTACTGAAAGACTACTAACCTTGCGAGTTGGAGACTTTTGACTAGTAACAATGTCTACAGTGTGTTGAAGGTGAAGGTGGCTCCATGGTTGCCAAAGAAATTGCTGTAGTAAAGTGAAGCATTAATGATCTATGCAATGAGTTCCCAGAGTATTCTGTAAAAAGCATTGCATAAATATGCATGAATAGGCTCCTGATTACGACATCGAAGCAAATAGCAAGATACCTACCGTTATATATCTTTTTTTTTCTCTCTCTCTCTCTCCAAGTCTTTTCTCTTTTAATCCCTGCTTTCTCCAGCACATTTACAATCCCTTTCGTTTTCTACCTGGCCTCTTTTCTTCTTTGCTTCCTCTCCTTTTATCTTCTGCTTTTATCTTTAAGTAATTCTTAATGTTGAAGTGTCTGTGGGCCCGTAGTCTGTATAATTAGGGCCTTGTCACTTCCTCAGTGACAGAGGAAACAGTCTGAGGGACTTCAGCGTGTCACCCTTCCTGGAGAGAATCATCACAATACAGATCCTGAGGGAGGCAGCGCCTACAGAGGTCTTTGAATTCATTCCCGGTTCTCATCTCGCTCTTTAAGCACATACTTCTAAAGAACAGGTAGCTACTGTAGGAGTGGCGCAGCAGACAGGTTCGCTAGTTGATTAGCTGCTTCCAAAACCATTTATGTAAGCTTACAGTGGAAATTATTCTTATTCCATTTTTAATCTCTACAAAGGGATGCCTCTATAAATAATGTATGAGGCTGTATATGGTACCCCCCCCCCCCCCCCCACCCACCCTCCCTCCTTTCTTATTAGCTGTGCAGGCTAAAGAACATCTCTGGAATAAATTACAATGCAGGAAGAAGCTTAAAGAAGCTCTGAGTTGTTGCAGTAGGAACTACACATTAGGAATGATCACACCATATGGTAATCCATTGGGAGAAATTGTCATGTGTCCATTTGTAGTGTTCCAACCATTCCCTCTTATTGATGCCTCTCTGTACTGTCAATCATGGCATGAGAAGGTGTCCTGGGCTTTGTTAGTACCTGCATTTGATATGTTTGCAGTATGTTGGAAAAAGATAATAAAGAGCATAAATAGGCCTGTCCTTTTTTTTACTCTTCTGTCACACGTGTGACAAATGCATGGATTTGTCTATTTTGGAAAGGACTTCTACTAAGTCAATGAGAAGCACAGTATGCTTATTGCTTATTCAGAACACTGCTTCACACAATACTAAGTGAAGCTATGTGCATGATCCCTGTTGTGTGAATTATGAAGGGTTTAACCAGCAATTACACTTGATGATGCCAAGCTCAAAATATTGTTTGCATTGACTGACATCCCTGCTAAGTATATTTTGATAGAAACCATCCCCTAAAGGCCACTAAGACCTATTGCTACTTTATATGCCTACTCACACTGTTCACAATCACCCCATAATCGCAGTGGAATCATCAATTGGATCTCTTACATATTGCAACTAGGCCTATATCTTCGTAATCTGTATTACTGACTGAAACATGGGCTAGAAGGCAATGCTCTTCAAATCAACACATATCCACATCTACTGTAGTCAACAACCATCAATAACCAAAGGAAATCTCAGCGAGAT
Source organism: Nansenia antarctica (assembly GCF_963989245.1). Lineage (NCBI taxonomy): Eukaryota > Metazoa > Chordata > Actinopteri > Argentiniformes > Microstomatidae > Nansenia > Nansenia antarctica. The sequence goes on along the minus strand of NC_137674.1, from coordinate 94,100,766 downwards.
GCCAATCTTTGAGTGCACAGGCAAGTGATAGGAAGTTGCTTGTAGGGTATGTCGCCCTGAATATGGCGGATATCTCTAATACAGCATAAACAACTTGTGAGGAAACACATTGCAGAAAAGTGTACACAATATTGTGGATAAATACAGTAATAGGACCTGTAAACTTAATTTCATTTACAAGGTCTCATTTAGGGTAGCCAATACAGTATTTCACTTGTTGCACCTCTCCTTGCATTGTGGTACTGTGACATCAGCATTAGTACTACATAATGGAGCATTCGCTCCAAATATTCCAGCCAGAACATGGCACTTAAGTCATAGGATGCAGCACCTATGTGCACATGTTGTTGCTCACTAGAGGCGCTGTAACAAAACCATCAAGATGCATCTCAAGCACAGATCCAGATTTCACTGTCAGTTTGGCCCATATAAAGGCCTATAGTCTAGACCAGGGGTCGGCAATAGGCGGCCCGTGGGCCATTGCTGGCCCATCACCAATAATATTTGGCCCAGCAGATTATTTTGAGAATCCACTTTTTTTTTCTTTTACAATATCGGACCGACAGTCCCACATATAGCGCCTATAATGTCCGAATAGAGAATCTACCTCCACCTGAATAATGCTTATTGTACTTTTATCCATGTTGAGAGTATGACAGAGGGACAGACAATCAGGCAGCGGGGTGCACCGAAGCGCACTGACGCTGAACCCCTCATAGTGAATCATAAGTAGGTGGACAACGCGTGGTACTGAAATAGCCGACATGCTGTGTGTGGTTTGAAAAAAATAACACCAGCTCAGTAAATCATTCTAACGTAATGTGTACGTATCAGGGTTTCCGTTAGAAAAATTTGCCGTCGGACATCGTGTCCGGGACGAATTCGATTTACCGGACAAACGTGATATATTCCGGTCATCATATTAAAATATAATAAAAAAATTTTTTTTCAAAATCATATTTCTTTTTTTCAAATCTAATATAGCTGTTTGTCGCGGTGATTACTGTTGTGTAGCGGCCTATATATGCCATTTAATGTCTATTTCTCATCCGATACGATTAGATGCGAGCTATATAATATATAATAATATAACATGATTTGACGCATGCGCGCTATGCCATGCGTCAAATCCAGCGCTGAACGGGCGCCTCACTGGGAACTGAACAGACAGCATCGATCAATGAACGGACTCCACATTACGTTAACTGAAGTTTGTTAAATTGTTTGGGATTAATGTGAGTTTTCTATTTTCTCTTTCCAGTTTTACCCTTTTTTTTAAATCAATAAAACAACGTCATTTCTATAACCAGGTCTCGCTGGTTGGGAAGGCATTTCGTTTAGCTCGGGAGTATGACAATGGGGAGAACATAACTGTTTATTGAGAAACAATTGATAGGCAGTCTGGGATACGTATATAAAGAAATACCACAATGTCTAGATGTATAACATTTTATTGAACAGTAACAGTGCAAGCATGTAGGCTTCTGGCGTGACACGGCTAGCCTAATTTCCGTTCATATGCCTTTTATCAGATAAAATAAAATAGAATAAAACTCTTTGAAAATAAATAGGCTTTAAATTAACTTGCAATGCGTATAGGCTAATTTCCGTTCGATGTTACAGCCTAGGGCTAGGCTATGCCTTTTCTCAGATAGATAGGGGATAGCCCTGTAAGCTCATACGGGTCTGTATGTCGTCCTGAAGACCGGCTGTTAGATCATATCGCTGAAGTTTGTCTCCATCTTAGTGTAAATGTTGTCCGTTTTGTTTGTTATCCTTGTTATTGTGCGATAAAGTTAAAGCGCTCCGCTTCGGGACACCATTTTCAGCTGAGCACCAAACACACACACACTCGTGTAACACTGCCCGAGAGAGAAGGACCCGCCCCCTTTAGTTAGCCTATAGCCTATAGGCTAACTAAAGGGGGCGGGTCCTTCTCTCTCGGGCAGTGTTCTGTGTGTGTGTTTGGTGCTCAGCTGAAAATGGTTAGAGGGAATTATTTTCACCGGACATTTATGTCCGACGAGTTTTCAACTTGTCGGACTTCCACTAATTTTACCGGACAAAGACCGGGAATTACCGGTTAACGGAAACCCTGGTACGTATATGTGACTGCAACACACATATGAACAGTAACAAAGCATATTCAGTTTAATTTTCTGAAACACATTGACAACAAAATCGGCGCAAAACCCCCCCCCGCAGAATCCGCTTGATCATGGTGGTGCATAGACCTATGCTCCTGAAACGACAGAGCAAACACGCTATTACTAATAGTATTAGGGATAATAATTACAATGAGCCATTCATTCATTCAAAATATACAAAATACAATTAGGTTATTAAATACAATAACGACAGGCTTGGTACTCACTTAATGTGAAAAGTGGCATCTCTCCCATCGGTCACTATTTGCTCCGCAGGCAGTTCTCAAGGTTTTTATGCATCAATCGATTCCTCTCGTGCGTCTTTATCGCATTCATTGACGAAAAGGACGACTCGCATGTATAGAAAGGGAACATTGTGAGCACGTAAAATGTGAGTCTCATAACGGCTTTGCATTGATGAAACGAGGTAGGATGAACGTATAGTTCGCTGTCCATTCCTGTTTGCCCTGTTTTCACCGTCAACTTTCGCCTTTAGACCTTTGGAGAGTGACATTATGTTTCTCTTGCTAGCTAGCAGGTTAAATGTTTAGCTAACTTCACCCGGCACGCAAACAACCAATCCAATAATAATGTGACCTTGTCTGGGAGGAGGGGGGATTAATTATCAGAATAAAACGATGTTAAATCATTATTAGAATAAGTTAGGCTGCGCTACATCGTCAGTCCACACATAAAAAATATGGAATAGGGTGAAACTACGTTTCAACGTTGTTGAGAATCACAACACAAACTCGCTAGTCACGCCAAAATACTGCAACGCAATGGATTGGACTGCTAACTACGGTAGTTAACTATAACACTACTTTACATTGTTAGCAGGCTCACAAAACAAGCTGTGTTAGTTGACTAGCGATGTGTACATTTTTCGAAAGAAGAAGGGTTAGGGTTAGAAGAAGTCAAAGCATTAGAACGTGTCACATTTTTTAACAATCAATTACTTAAATTAGCCTTTGATTATGCTCGGGCCCGCCATCTAGTGGCAACATTTTTTTGGGCCCGAGGCCAAACTTAATTGCCGACCCCTGGTCTAGACAATGTAGTTCCCTCTGTTTACTTGAACTATTGGTATTGCATGTCCTAAGAAAGCCATACAAATGGGTAGCATGGTCATTCTATTCCATCTTACGATAGAAGTATCCCATAGCAGTAGCAATTGGCAAAGTACAGTAGTTTTAGTATCCTGGAATTAAAGTGCCATACATAAAGCACAGAGAGGAAGGCAGCATGATAGAATGTTGGCATTAAAGATGATCTAGTTTGGGGTTTGAAGCAGAGAGCACAGAACAGACATCTACATTGACTCCAACTGGCTAGTAAGAACGAGGAACATACTGTTGCTAATGTATCAAAGACGAGGGTACTCCTAGGCTGGTTGGATGCCTTTTTAACTACTTTTCCCATGTACTTTGGTCTGCACAAAAGTGTATCACACAATACAGTCTATCTTAAGATATCAACCATGAAATGTTAATGGTGATCCTAAGTTAGGGGCGGGTGTGGCGCAGGAGGTAGAGCCAGCGTCTAATGATCGCAAGGTTGGCAGATCGGCGGTTCGAGCCCCGGCTGGCCACATGTCGAAGTGTCCTTGGGCAAGACACTGAACCCCAAATTGCTGCCAGTGAGCGGGCCGGCGCCTTTCATGGCAGCTTGCCGCCATTGGTGTGTGAATGTGTGTGTGAATGGGTTAATGAGAGGCCGTTGTAAAGCGCTTTGGATAAAGGCGCTATATAAGTGCAGTCCATCCATTTACCATTTACAATGTATGCTACTACAGAGTGACAGTAACTATAAACATTGCATTATCTATAAATACATTTCTTCTGGAGCTCCTGGCATTGAATACTAATTGGAGCTGTAATCCCTCTTTTCTTTCGGTTCTGTGGGAATCTTGAGAAATAGGAATAGAGCAAGGTTCCAGCACAATGAAGCTCACTGAGGTTATTTACAATACAATTATTTTTCAAGCAACTCGGCAAAGAATGAATAATGTGTAAAAGCAAAACATTACAGTGGACTATACTGTACACCTGTCACACCATTCTCTATGCTGACTTCTCAACATGACAGTACAATAGCTACAGTACAATAACTATTACATTAACACACGGTTGAATGGTTCAGTATGGAGCACACGAATGGCTTAGAAAACACATTAATACAATTGCAAATCAACTGTGAATAGTATGTCAGCAGCATAAATCAGCAGCATACAGTACCTTGTTCCAATTGTTTCTTATATTTCCTATATTTAACATTAGTTTTTGTTATTTGGTGTTATCTTAACTTTGGTGTAAATGTATTGGATCATATCTTTATGAATACCTTGAAGAATATCAGGCTATACTGTATAACACACCGTATATAACACACCATGTTAAGCAACCAACAACATGTAAACAGAAGAACTAAAGCACACCTAACATATTGCTATGGTGGTCAATTTAGTTTTTTTAAAAGATAAAAGTAATAGCAGCAAACTAATATGCAGTCACACTTTGGGAGTCGTCACTAAAAGAGACCTGATGTTTTGTGCTCTCTCTATATACGTATCTGTCGTTCTGTAAAGCGTATCTGAAGAACCACCTCTGTTTATTGATGGTTTGATCAGGACTGATACGGGCCAGAGCCTCTGTTAATTTAGTCCTTCAAACAAGCCCTCATTGATAGTGATCCCCTTGATCAAGCACAATGAGTTGTCCATTGAATCACACAGTGCAGAACGTAGCTAAACTAACACGGTGTGAGAACAGATAGTTATGAGTAGACACAAGTCTGGGGAAAAAAACGTACTGGGCATGTGATCGTCCCACATCGTCCTGGCGATCGTTTGGCAATGAAAAAGTGACTCAGATACGAAAAGAAACTAAGGACCATTAAATGCAACAAGATATGGCTAGGGGAGGCTGGGGAGGGAGGAAAGGATGAGAGGAGAGAGAAAGAGAAAGAGGGGGAAGAGGGGCGGAGGAGTGGATTGCAGTCCAATTATGAATAGCAAAAGGCCCCCTGAGCCTAAAATTAGAATTATAATGACTGCCTGTCTCACAAATCACTCGATGAATTCACTGTTGAACATTAACACTGATTGAGTCAATTTGCCTGCCATGGTTTGGTGGGGACAATATTTGGGAACCTATTAATGTTAGATTCTTACACACCAATATCTTTATTTGCCTTTCAGAGTTGATGTTGTACTGCATTTGCAATTAACAAAGCAAGCAACTTTATTTTTATTTTTTATTTAATTTTTTTACATTTTGAGGAATGCTCAAAATCCATTACAAGGGTTGAAAAAGACAGGGTCCATTAAAGGAACAGACCTACAGTGCATTTCACAAAAAAGTCAATTGAGTTAAATCATCTATTCTACCACTGTTAGATTATTATTCCGAATGGTTTTAAATGCAGTGTAATTACTTTTTTTTATGATTATCATAAACCAATGAAATTGTCATTTCTAAACAGACATTATCTATCAATCCAGAGTGTCTCAAAGTAAGGCAAGGGTATATTTGATCAGTATTATTATACAATACATTATGTACATACATTTGGGACAGTTGGAAAGTTGTGAATAAATCACCATCAGAAATGAGGCTTTTGCTAATCTCTTTGCAGCATGACACCTCTGTTACCTTATACTCCACTCCCAACGGAAAAGAAAAGGAGCTCTGTGCTCAGCGATATTGATTTGCTCCAATGCCTCTTCCTCCATTTACTAATAATTACCAATGTGGTCCCTCCAATTACTCAGCTCGACCAAACATTTACAGCAGTGTGCAATCGACACACTCATTATGTAGATGACAGGAAAAAACTCGAGACCTACTTATGGCGCCTCCAATTAAAATCCTTTGGCCAGGGCAACTCAGCACCAAATGAATTATGACAACACTTCCTTTATAGCTTCACTGGAGACTGAAGAAACAATGGGATGATGCCATTTTGAACATAGTATGAGTAAACCACTTCTGATTAACAGACGGTTTACGGTTTCTCAGTTACCTTCAATGACGATGGACAAAGACAGGTGGATCAGACCAAAGCTATAGGCCGGCATTGTTTAACTGCGATCGGGTATGCAGCTGGCTGTGTGTTGAACTTGCTCTCTTTGAGTCGGCATCACCCGAATGTGGTCAGATCACAGGTAGAAAAACAGAGTGAAGTGCAAACCCAGCTATGGCATTTGAGCAGCCTCTCGCTAACAATTCAGACAATGCAATAACAAACGCCATAGGTGTTTTTATTGCATACTCCGTTGTCGAGAACACAGGTTTTAAACACATGTTGAAAGTAGGCTAATCGAGCCTCATTTCGTAGTTCCCTCTTCCGCATTTCAGTCAGCAAATCATACCAGCCCTTTATAAACAAGCACAAACTACAGTTGTCCACGACTTATCCAAGGCATCTGCTATCACTCTCATGACTTATGGGTAGACATCTATCCATCTATCTATCTACCTATCATATTATGATTTTTTACCCTGCTGTACCAAAAACCAAACCGAAAACCGAACCGTGAATTTTGTAAGCGGTACGTACCGCAATTGCAATATCTTGCAATGTGTCACTAGCATACTGCATGTGACGATACAATATCATAGAGCCTCCATTCTTCACTAATGTTAATCTAGCAGCCCATCCATGTAACAGATAGTGCTCAAACCATAAAACGATGATATCAACATCACTGCACACCTGTGACCACGCCCTGATAAATGGCATGCACAATCCTTGCTGGATTTCATTAAGGGAAGAAAGTCCCTTCTAGAAGAACAGAAATCCCTCTGGGTTGTACTTAACTCACAATAGAAAGGACGGTGCTGAGCAGACCATGTGTCAACACTCGCTGGTAATAGATTCTCTTACTTCTCCTGAGGTAAAGTGGAGCTTCTGTCTGATATATTATTCCCACAGGATCAAATCAATGTTTACCCGAAGTCCCTTGCTGGCCTGAGCTCATGCTCAAACACACGTTGAGAGGCTGCATTGAAGTTACCAACATCCTTTCTATCCCATGAGAGCATCTCCACATGATATTGATGAATTAATATGTGCTGTTAATTCTCTTTGGTAGTGGAGCATTACTAGGGTCCGGGTCACCATGTTCTAAAGGGTGCATCCAGTAACATCCCAATTGAACATCAACATCTTCAACGGCAGCATAAGTGTCTAAGCAGTATTCCATTCAATGACACTTTATTTGGATGCAACCCTCTATGGCACCTTGTATCCTCTAGGCAACATACCCATTATGGCCTTTTACATTCACACAATGCATCCCCAGTTATAATGCAATACTTAGAAAAAGAGGCAGGACCATAAGGAACCAAAGGCAGTGTTTGAATTTGTCACATGTCTCTCTGGAGGCCATGCAGCATCCCTTTCTTCCAGACCTTCCCACAAGAATTAGCTTAGACATTTCTGTCCACAAAAATCGATTAAAAACATATTTTCCTGGCCTTTTTCAATCTGGGAAAAAATATATTCATAATAATAGCTGAGTAAATAGTTTAATTTACTTTATTTGCTAATTAAGTAATGGAAACTTGTTAAAATGCAAAATGTTGCCTTGAGGCAACACCGTACCATTATGGATTCACCATGACACCATGACACTCTGGTCAGGCGCACGTGTCAGGGGGCAGGCGTGCCTCTCTTGGGGCACCTCTCGGGCGCCTCTCTGGGGCACTCTCCATGCCATTACTTACCATTACTTACATTTACGTACTTTAGCCACTTTACTCTATTATACTGAGCCAATTACCACTATTGCACTATTGCACTATTGTCTATTGTATTCCACCCCTGTACATTGTAGTTATGTCTAATCTTGTCGTATTATATTGTTATTTATTGTTTTTGTTTACTATGCACCGTGCATGAGAGGGAAATGCAATTTCAGCCCTCTGTATGTCTGTACATATATTGGATTAACAATAAAGCTGACTTTGACTGACCATTATGGCACAGTGTTGCCTCAAGGCAACGCACCCCAAAAAGTACCCCCCAATAAATATTTATTGAACATTTCTTTAGATTATGTTTATTTGGTGTATTCTAAGACAAAAAAACACTCCAAACATTTTTTTCCCAACTGGATTCATAATGCGTGCCATAGAGGGTAACATCCCATCCCATCCCAGTAACATCCCAATTGAACATCAACATCTTCAACGGCAGCATAAGTGACTAAGCAGTATTCCATTCAATGACACTTTATTTGGATGCTTAAGCAAGCAACTGGCAAACAAATCAAAATCCTTTGGTGACTGAAATTGATATGTGCCTAAGTGGCTGAGGTAGGCTAATTCAATAAGAGCATGATCAAAGAGCTCCTATGCTCCCAGGCAAGAAATATGCTTAATTGGAAATATATTTGTCACCACAAATGCATATTAATGTTTATTTAAACCTCATAGTCAGGCTGGCCTCAGACATTCATGACATTATTTTTTTGTCAGTAACCCAGGGCTCAGTACATGTCTGGCATATAAAACCTTCCACAGATGAGATTATGCAATGGTGTCACAGCAGCATAACTAATTATCATGAAACACAAGGAGAGGCTGACTGATTGATTAAAGATTACACTTGAGGGGAGCCAGGAATCAATCTGGTCAAGCCTCCATGATAAGGGACTGTGAATCAGATGGTGAAATACCAATGTTGTTCCAAGTATATTTGATGAAGTAACCATATACAATTCAACCAGATACTGTAGCTACTTTGCACAATGGCTTGAGTCCAGGATTGGTTTAATTGTTATCTCTTAGTGTAGCCTAAGTAGATAATTTAAAATTGTCATGAAACCGTTGAACTATTTGCAAGACTCAAGATAGCGATGCCATGTTGGAGTGTATTTGGAGACATTGTGCAAGCTTCCTGAAGGGATGGCTTCCTTTAGCTCTCTGGACTAACATTGGTTAGAGCTGTATCCAGCAAACCTGGTTCAAAACCAAGGTCTTATACAGCTATTCCAAAACATCTATTAAAATAAATATCCCATTCAATGAAGCCTGGCTGCTGGAATGTTGATTTCCTGGATGGATAAAATAAAAACATGTTTTAAAGCCTTTAACACTAGAAGCCCCAGGCACTCATTACTAATCAAAGTACCCAGAGCGAGGTGCTTAGATGTCCATTTGTTAATGTTAGTGTAACAGTGTAATCATTGAATTAGTGTTTTAGGAATTACATGTTGAATATAACAGACGGCCATACGTGGGTTTTATATACTGTAAAAAAATATATATATATATACGGTCAAATATGAAGCGCTCATGCTTCACAACATGAACAAAAAAAACACACAAATCTTTAGGAATAATGGCATGCAATGAAATATAACTATACTATATTATGCAAGAAGGTCTACACCAATGAGCCAAAACATTATGACCAATGACAGGTGAAGTTACATTAACATTGAGTATCTTGTTACAATATAGCACCTGTCAAGGGGGTGGGATATATCAAGCACCACATGGACAGTCAGTTCTTGAAGTTGATGTGTTGGATGCAGGAGAAATGGGCAGGAGTAAAGACCTGAGCGACTTTGACAAGGGCCAAACTGTTATAGCAGGACGACTGGTTCAGAGCATCTCTGGTGGGTAGTGGCGGTCTAGTGGATAGTGAGTTGGACTTGTGATCGGAAGGTTGTGAGTTCAAATCCCGCCTGAAACCACACCACTTCTAGTGTGCCCTTGAGTAAGGCACTTAGCCCTCAGTTACTCCAGGGGGAATGTCCCTGTAATTCGTAATTGTAAGTCGCTTTGGATTAAAAGCGTCTGCTAAATGGCAAAATTAATTAATTAATTAATTGAAATGGCAAGGCTTGCGGTGTGCTCCCGGTCAGCAGTTGTGACAGTGGTCTGAGGAGGGACAAACCATAAATCCGATTGAGCATCTGTGGGATGTGCGATGCACGGTGGCTCCACCTCGCAACCTAAAGGACTTGAAGGATCTGCTGCTAATGTTTTAGTGATACCACCAAACCAGATACCACTAGGAGTGGGCTATACAGAGGTCAAAAACACCTTATTTTCACCTTAATTAGCATATGTCAAATTGAACCTGTTTTTTCAGTTTTTCTATAATTTACCAATAAATATTAGGTCAACGGGCATGGTTCAAAATTGAGGTAAAAAAGGGTAAATTTTGTAAAATATATACGTATATGTTAATATGTCTTAACTCATGATGGTTTGCAACTATTTCTAGATTGCTTGAACCCCCACAAATAAGGTTAGACACCACAACCAAGTAAAAAGACCTTCCAAAATGTTTACGGCTAAAAGGTTATGGCAAAAAAAAAAAAAATCCCAGGGAAAACGGCGGTCATCTTGGATTTGTGCCCTGCATGCCTTCATGCAATTTTCCCTAAGCTAGTGTGCCAGACAAAACATGAACTCCCTCCTGGTTATGTCCTTGTTCATGCATAGCTTGAACAAAATGTGTGCCTTGAGACAAGCAAGGTCGAGCATGTTGTAAAAAACTGCAACAGGCCACTATCGCAAACACAAACTTGTCGGGCTTCTTAGCCATAAACTGCATAAATGGGCACTAAGCTTTTATTGGAAACAAAATCTTAGTGCTCAACAGTGATGTTGTCTCCTGGCTTATAACAACCGATTGAATTACGTGTTCCAAACATACAGTCATGGACAAAAATATTGGCACCCCTGTCAGGCACCCCTGCACTTCTGTCAGATAGAAAGACTTCTCCCAGAAAATTGTTGCAATTACAAATGCTTTGGTATTCACATGTTTATTTGAAAAAAAATCACACATAACTCCAGAAATGGACTGTACAAAATGATTGGCAAGAACATAGATAATTGTATTTCAAGCATGCAATGCTCCATTAATTTGTATTTAAAATCACCTGTGGCAAGTCACAGGTGCTGGCAATATAGAAATCACACATGCAACTAGTTAAAATGGAGAAAGGTTTACTCAACCTTTATGTTGCGTGTCTGTGTGTACCATACTGAGCATGGAGCAAAGAAAGAAGACCAAAGAATTGTCTGAGAACTCTCAATGTTCCTGTGTCCAATGTGCGCAATGTCATCAAGAAGTTTACAGCCCATGGCACTGTCACTAACCTCCCTGGACGTGGACAGAAGAGAAAAAATTATGAAAGATTGCAACGAAGGATTGTAATGCTAAAAAACCTAGATCAACTTCCAAACGAATTCAAGCTGACCTGCAGACACAGGGTACACCAGTGTCAGCTCGCACTATCCTTCGCCATCTGAATGAAATGGGACGGTATGGTAGGAGACCCAGGAGGACCCCACTGCTGACACAGAGACATAAAAAAGCCAGACTGGAGTTTGCCAAAACTTACCTGGGGAAGTCAAAATCATTCTGGGAGAACATCCTGGGGACAGATGAGACCAAAATAGAGCTTTTTGGTAATGCACATCATTCTACTGTTTACGGGAAATGAAATGAGTCCTTCAAAGAAAAGAACACGGTCCCTACAGTCAAACATGGTGGAGGTTGACAGATGTTTTGGGGTTGCTTTGCTGCTGCTAGCACCGGATGCTTAGACTGTGTGCATGGCATCATGAAATCTGAAGACTACCAAATAATTTTGGGGCGCGATGTAGGGCCCAGTGTCAGAAAGCTGGGTCTCCGTCAGAGGTCTTCCAGCTAGAGATGGACAGTTTCCAATTTTTGAAACCGAGAAACTGTTAACGAAAATAACCAAGGTTTTCCGGTTAACCGGGATTCAAAATGACATTGTTGAGCCGCCAATTTCAAATAATGAAGCCCTATACTATACTACTACAATACATCCATGTCGAAAACACCAGGACCACAGTTGCAACACAATTAGGCTAGTTCATAGTTTCACAAATATAAGTGGTCGCTGGAATGCGATTTCTTTTCAATACATTATTTGTGCATTTAAGACGCATCCATAGGACGAAAGAAATTTCAACCAGCAAACATCATATTCAGCAGCGCAGCGGCAGCTTCAAAGAGACAAAGCGGAGATTCCTTATTTGACAGCATGGAGACAACACAGCACCGAGAGTCTGCCCAACCAGGATAATGCCAGCACTCCAAAACCAACTCAACCGGTAATCAATCAGCCAAACAGCAGTGAATATGCAAACCGTATACCATCCATTAACACACAGCTTAATGCGCGCACACACAGGTAAGCCTTCCTGGCTTCTGTGGTTGGCTTTGGCTGCGGGTCCGAAGTAGTAATATGTTGACAGGTTCCATGATTTATCTCTGATGGTTACTTAGTTAATCTCCTTCCATATGATCCTTCATCCAATGTGCCTTCTGATGTTATTGCGTGAGCTTTCAGTCTTTCATAGACCTTCTTCAGGCATACACGCTACCAAAAACAATTCGTATTGTATCCTACTTACCGTAGCGGTCTGCAATGTACCCCATCACAGGGGGCATAAAAGTTGCATCAAGACTACCGGTAGTCTATTTAGTCCGTAAGGCTATTCTACATTTTTTTGCCAGAAAAAAAATTGCGGTCTTTCTTTTTTTAAGGAGCATCTCGCTTCCCTAACAGTGTTGCCACATGGGACTGATTTCCAGCCCAACCACAGTCTAAACCACACACTTTTATGCACACCGTTTTATATCTGAATGTTGCTGTGCATAAATGTTTTTGCTTTGCGTACATACGCAAGCTTTTTACGCCAGTTCTACGCAATACATTATAAATGAGGCCCCTGGTCACAGCTTCAGGTGTTGTTTGTGAGTACAGTAAACTGATCATGTGGTCTTTTCTGTTCTCTCACTCGCACGCTCTCTCTCTCTCTCACCATTGAGGATACAATGTGAACATTTCCTATTAAGTATTTGCCTTGTAATAATTGTACAAGTCTACCGTTGTATGGTAACTGCCATCTAATAAAGGCCTACAGACATGTCCAAAGTATTATCTTCTTACAACAGTATAATCTCTGATTAGTTGCAACATGCATACGTAACATCATTCTACCTGTTGTTGCCTGCAGGCTGTTCTATCCAAACTTTCCCATCCTTCTCTTGCCTTACCATGGCTGATGGTGACAACGGCTCAGTTGGTCATATCCTGATTCTTCTGCGATGAGTCCGAGGCATCGGAGGCAGAAGTGACCCCTGTTCAGTCAGTTCTGTTCTAATTCTGTTGCGGGTAGCTTGAGGCATCAGAGGCTCAGGATTAGAATCACTGTTATCATCACTATCATTACTGATGATAGCAGTAATTTCATCAGAGTCCGAATCACCATAAGCATTGGAGCCACTCCAACTGTTTCTGTCTGTGTGCGACCCATACAGGGTTCAAATGGGTAAGCCAATTATAACTGTAAGGTCAGTTTCAATTCACCATGATGAGGGTAAAAGCAAGGATGAGGAGCGTAAATGGGACATTTGCACCTTTTGGGAAGAGGTGTTAATCACGCCTCAGGACGTGACTTAATGATGAAAATGGCTACAGATTTGTTCTATGTATGATTTTTACATTGTAACCCCGCCATCATGTTAAAAACAGACATTTAGGAAAAGTCAGGGAAGGAGGAGTGGATGGGTTTCACAACAGCAGAATAGTTGTATAATAGTGTCCATCGTGCTCGTGGACGTCCATTGTGTGGACTAACATTAAAGTGCTTAATTTGTATTTTGGAAATGGATGCCTATTCTCTAGTCTCTAGTCTGTCGACCGACTCATCTAAGTGAGCTAAAAACGTGGTTACCAGATATGATATGAAACAAAGTCACTGTATCTTACTGCACTTACAGCAATAATTGCCTTAGTTTGTCATTATTTGTTGCCAAGTTTCATATTTGAAAATTTGAGGTTTATGGCTTTTCTCTGATAATCACAAACACTTCGCTGGATCTTTCCTGCAGAAACATTGCAATTATGGGAATACTCCGCCGAGCACAGCTGGGTGCCAGTAAAAGCTCTATCTTCAAATCAAATGAAGTATTTCCAAATGATGTAGCCCTATTTCTTATTATCATAGTGATTATAAGCATATTAGAAGAAGGCTTCAAAACCAGCATTGCATCTCTTTCCTTTGAGGGATTTACATTAGGAGAGCATTTCAATTTAGGATTTAATTCACCAGTGTACTCAATCATTTTAGTGGTAATTGAAATATATTAGTGATAGAAATACTTTCTTAATGTCTGAAAAGCAATCAATTATCAAAAATGAAAGATGATGGCTGTGGATGTTAGCTTCTTTAAAATGAATGGCTAATAACGTATAGATAACTGTTGTGCATACTGTATAATGTGTAACCAAAAGCCACAGCTGCAACACACTTACTTGTTATGAGGGACCACATAAAACAGAGTGTTAAAGATATTATTTAAAGTACTACTTTGAATGTCATCCCAAAGTGCAAATTAATAGTGCATTATATAAATGCATTAACAACAATTTCCATGATCCTCTAAAGATGGATACAATGTAATTGTACAGTATGCACAACTACTCTCATTTACATTTACGGCATTTAGTACACGCCTTATTCCAAAGCGACTTACAATCGATACATTAGGCTAAGCAAGGAAATCATCAATTCAGCAGTCGTAGCAAGAAGAGTAATCTAGCTCAGGCCAGGAGCCATTGGCAGTCATCATGATTTTTTTTCTTTTTTCGGGGGGACACAGGAGAAACAGTACAAGGGGGAAATAAACATTTTAGGAGACACAGTACACAGTATAGGGGGAAGCAGGTGTCCCAGGAGACACTGTGCTGTGGGGTAGTAGATAAGCAGTTAAGATGTAACCTGAAGAGATGGGTCTTCAGTCTCCGACAGAAGATTGGGAGTGACTCTGCAGTTCTGACAGCCGTGGGAAGCTCATTCCACAGCGGGGAGCGAGTGTAGTGAAGAGACGTGACCAGGCAGCATGACTGCCGCGTTGGCGTAGAGGTGGTGGGGCCATCTGGCCAGCAGAGGTGGAGGAGTGGAGTGAACGGACTGACATTTGGGGGGTGACCATAGCCTACAGGTAGGCAGGGGCTGTCCCTTTTGCTGCCTGGTAGGCAAGCACCGGGGTCTTGAATCTGATGCGAGCTGCTATTGGGAGCCAGTGCAGGGTGCGAAGGAGGGGGCGTGACATTAGAACATTTGGGGAGGTTGAACACCAGACAGGCAGCAGCATTCTGGATGAGCTGCAGAGGTCTGATGGCGGAGGCGGGGAGCTCAGCCAGGAGTGTGTTGCAGTAGTAAAGGCGGGTCAAGAGTTGCGCTGCTTCTCTGGTGAGGAATAGAGGTTTCCTTCTGATGTTGTAAAGGAAGAATCTGCAGGAGCGTGCTGTCGCTGCGATGTTTTCTGCACAGGATAGGCGGTTGTCCAGGATCACTCCAAGGTTCTTGGCTGTCTAGGAGGGGGTTACAGTAGAGTTCTCCACTGTGATGGAGAAGTCTTGGAGAGGGCAGGCTTTCCCAAAGATGAAGAGTAGCTCAGTCTTGTTAAGGTTGAGCTTGAGATGGTGGGCTGACATCCATGTAGAGAGGAGGGGGGGAAGGTACTCTCAAAACTCACAACTACTCTCGCTCTTTAAACAAAGACCATGAGTGTCTTATTGTAGGTATACACATTTTAGATCATATGTTGTCATTTGACAATGGACAAGTGTCACTTTCAGAGCCCTGCGAATCAAATTAAGCCTTACAAGGATTGACTCAGGGACAGCTGCTGGTAATTTGGATTTCGCAGGGAGACACCTTGTCAAATTACCATTTGAAGGAGGTGAAGGCACTTTCAGAATCCTGCCAAGTGGCAATCATCGTAACCTAGTGAAGAGGAGCATTGGCAGTGTCTGGACAAAAGAAATCATCGAGAGAGTTTAAAGTGGATGCCATTCAGTAACTGGAAGCCTTGGAGAGGTTGTTGGCATGAAAGCATTTTTAGCCACACATGATATACTGCATTAGCCTATCACCTTGTCAGATGAAGTTCATCAATAGTTAAGCATATCTATTGCAAATGGATGCCAGTATAATGCATTTGATGAATACTTTAATGTAGTTAGTCCAGTTCCCCCCCTGGACAACAGATAAGCCTTGCAGCTGATGCTTGCTGATTAGGAACAATTGAGCGCTGTAGGCTTTTAAAGTAGGCTATGTTTATGCTAAACTGGAACATTCTTATCAAGCAGATGTCATATTTTCATATCTTAGTATAGCTTATATATTCCATCTTGACCATGACCTGCAAGAATAGTTGGCATGAATGAACTGCTCCTACTGGATATTGAGTATCATTCAACTCTGTCAGTCAACCTAGCATAGATTTGCTCCAGGAGCACAAATTCAAATTCAAAAATGTATCATTGCAATTGCAAATGTGGCCATAGAGAGGGAGAAATTATCACAATTGTGTTGATCAAAATTAGGCCAAAATGTGTATTCTCAGAGTGTCGGAGTTTCAGTAATCATGTCGAGCATGAAGACTATGAAATAGAGAGCAAGATTGTTCTGACAGCAACATTGATCCCATTAAGCCTTTAGTAGGAATAGCATGCTGGTGAGTTTTGCCATTTAATCAGTGGTGACAGATTCAGGTGTGCCCCCAG
Organism: Nansenia antarctica; assembly: GCF_963989245.1. Taxonomy (NCBI): domain Eukaryota; kingdom Metazoa; phylum Chordata; class Actinopteri; order Argentiniformes; family Microstomatidae; genus Nansenia; species Nansenia antarctica. The sequence goes on along the minus strand of NC_137674.1, from coordinate 94,084,038 downwards.
ATGTGTCATGCAAGGTAAAACTGGGCTAGCTCCTGTGTACGTCTGAGGGTGCAGACACATGGCAGGTGTCAGACATGTTCAGACCACAGAGTGACATCCTCTGAAACCAGAGCACAAATAGCTTCTTCCCTAAGTGCTGACCCTACAATACCACATCTCCTGGAGACACGTCAATACACGCTTGTAGCTGAAAACAAACAGGAGTGCTAGCCTCTGTGGGCGGCCCATTCTTTCTCTGTTTAAGTGCTATAAAAGTATAGGAGGATAAAATGGTGCACTTGAATGTGTTTTGACAAATTACAGTTAGAAGTTGCACCCTGAGGAGATGCACAGCTTAAATATTCCATCCTTTCCTCCTGGCTTCACAGCTAGCCTATGTTGGGGACACCGGAATTCTGGATACCAACCCTCGCATAAGCTCTCATGGTAAATGTCAAGACCTTTCAAATAACCATAATAAAAACATACTTCATAGAAATGATCCATCAGAACACATTTTGGCCCCGACAAACCTCGGTAGAGAACGGTATAATAGTTGCTGGAAAACACTGCTGTGACATAATTGTGTAGAGGCTCAAAAGGTTTTCATCAAATGCTAGGTTGACACAAGGCAATGATGTTACATTTATATGAATACCAGACTTTGAAAGTAGTGACAGGTCAATTTTGCACCATTACAGAGTATACAGCCTCTAGTGCAGCCTTTATTTTACAGCCAAGGGCCAACTGTCAAACTAAATAACTGAAATAAACTTGGGATCTTTAGCTTATCCGCAATGTGGATAAGTAGTCCTACTACTATTTTGCTGTTAGAATGTATATGTTCACTTCAGTCATCATTTAACTAATAGGCCTCTTTTAATGAAGTTTAAATACCACTCTTTACATAGTTTATTACAATGGACTGTGTCATTAAATATCATTCATGGAATGTTCTTACAGGGTTGTGATATAGGCCTATACAATTGTGGTCCTTGCATAGCCTACAAAAAAAGTAGTCCACTCACTGCAATGTAAGTTGAAGTGTCAGCTAAATAGTATAGGCCTATATGATATACTATTGTTGCTTTTCTACTTTATTTCACATTAAGATTAAAGGTAACTAATAGGGATGCCCTGATACTGTTTGTTGCCACCGATACTGATCACCGGTAATCTATAAGCAATATCTGCCGATATACTGCCGACACCGATCAAATAATAGCCTAATACTAATAAACTAATAAAAAAAACTTTGATAGGCTGGCCGAGTTGTGTCTGTACATTCTGCAATCTAGAATATGCTAGAATACTTGAAGCTGCCCAAGATGCGTCTCCCTCTAGCTATGATATCACTTATGCTGCGCTGTGACAGCACTCCATCGTGGACAGCCAGCTGAAGTGTGTGGGCCATACATCCCAGACTTGGTAATCCTGCATCTTGCATTTGAGCATGTTTCAGGCATTATCTCTGAGTATGACATGCACACACATGCATGGGTCTCTTTAGTGGTTTGTGTTAGCGGGCGTTTCTCTGCCTTTTTCTTCTCATTCTCCGCGGTCAGCTTTTCAAACTTGCCATGCTCCACTACGTGATGCAACTTCAAGTGCCTTATTAAACTGGTTGTGTTGAAGGATTTTACCTTAGCTCCCCCACTAGGTATTTTATCCTTGCACAGATTGCAGATAGCATGTGTGACATCTGTCTTACACACTTTATAGTACTTCCACACTGTTATGTTTTTTAGAATTTCTATTCTAAACTAGGCGTAGGTTTAAACTTGTCAGTTAGGTTACAACAGGTAACGTATTCACGTATCAGCGATTACTGCGCAGTCCTAATGTTATAAACACATAACACCACACACACCGCCGACATAATTTAGTTTAACAAGCATGGGAGAGTGGCTTGTTTAGGTTAATGAGCATGCGACAATGAATTGTCTCACGTCGTTTGCGTCATTGATCAGTTGTCGTGATCGGTGACTAGAAAGCATTATCGGATTTCCCCAATCTCATATTTTTACTGAATATCGGCCAGTTGCTTGCCAATCGATCGGGGCATCCCTAGTAACTAATGAAGTCATCAAGCTCCTTGAGAATAGGCTTATCAAGCTAACCGGACACAGGAAGGGTAGGATTTCTGAGAAATAAATGTATTGGGAAGGCTTTATTTTCCAGTCCTACTGCATTATTACCATGTGATACTGTATGTTACATGGAAATAATTGGTACTTTCTGATCATAAGCCTACTTGAACCTATTGGTATATCGGCATCTGTGCGGAATAGACTGCTACAGCAGAATGATTTCTTGCATTTGTAGAACTGCATCCCTTCTGTCCTCTCACATTCTTAACTCTGCGAATCATTTGCTGTGAGGAGTCAAGGCTTATCCATCTGTATCTCAGTGACACCACATCAGTGAGTAATGGGTAGGATGGGGGTGCACAGAACTGAACATGTTCTCTCTTCCTGGCAGCTCAGAAACCCTTTGTATTTGTAATAACGCACCACATGCATGAAACTAGTATGCAGTCCGAAGTATGCAGTGAGGCAAGGCCTGGCAGAAAACCAAGCATAACTCATACAAGGGCCCTTGTTAATGAAAAGGATCCCATTAGGAAAATGGCAGAGCTTTTAGGCCATTAAAAAAAGATTAAAAGGAAAATGATACACATGTGGACAATTCCTTTTACTCCAAAAGCACTAGCCATTTAATTGATATGAACCCATTGTCCGACATAAATCAGGCAGGCAGGGGGAACACACAAGGCCACAGTAATGCAGCATTAAGAATTGGAGAGGAGGGAGAAATAATGAACACATGACAGAGTGGACCTTCCTCTTGGGAGCTATACCATAATCCCGAGGCAGTGACTAATTGCATGCTTCTGGGTTTGTCACCATTTGAGAATTGTCACATTTTCTCCTCGCAATCAGCTTCAGGGCATGGCAGAAATGGTCCTCTGTCCGAGGTCTGAAAAAAGGTCTCCAATCCCATCCATTGTTTGTTCAGGTGTTGTCTTTACAAGCTACATTATGGTTCATGCTTTGATACCTGCCTCTCAAAACAGAAAATACCTGATTTTGAATGGAACAGTCCGTTCTGTGAAAAGCACTTATTGCCGTACAAATATAAACATATCTAGTCATCCCAGTGATAATGATAAACTGCAATTAGATGCAAGGCAGCGAGGCAAGTAGAGCAGCTTAAGAGCTTTCCAATATCCATTAGTTCAACAGCATTGAGCAGAGTGAAATGATGACTGCACACTGGCTGCATCCACACAGAAAACTGCATTTCAAAACAGAAATGTCAAATTGCTATTGTTAATTTACGTCTTAATTTGCTTCAAAAGCCTTGCCCAAAAGGATCTCCAAAATGGCCCCCCTATCCATTTCCAGTCTATCTGAGCTGCACAGAGGCAATGACCCGGTTGTGGAGTGGTGCCCTATCTGGGGGCTACACTTGTTTGTTGAGCTGATTCATACCACAGGGATAATCTCTGGCCCAATGAACCATCAGGATTCACCCACAGCTTCTGCCACTGATCACAGGCAACACAGATTGACACCAGGGAATTAAGACTTCTCTCTAGAGAGAGAGAGAGAGAGAGAGAGAGAGAGAGAGAGAGAGAGAGAGAGAGAGAGAGAGAGAGAGAGAGAGAGACCATCTAAGATGTAAGTCAGTTCAACATGACAGCCGTTGGGCATGCAGAGAATATGGCAAAAATAGTGAGCTCCTCATTGCTGTTACTAAGGTAATTTTGTGATGAGCACTAACTAAGAATACTAGACAACCAGAAGCAATTCTGTGTATTTGTAAATGAAGAAATAAAGACCTACAACACAGACTAAGTTCAACAAAACTTGTACCAAACAAGCTACTTGGTATTCAGGTCGGAACCCAGAGTAATCCCATCCAAAGGTACTTTCATATTCACAATCATAGTGAGATCAGTACCTCATACAGTTGATCTTCCAAAAGATAAATATTCCTATTTTGTATCATCTTAATTCTTTTTGTATTAAGCCACGCCCATGAAGAAACCCAGAACACATAGAACAGGTTCACACAGCATCCAGTGGGCTATATGCTACACTACAGCAACACTAGGAGACTAATGTGGGTTTTCAAATCAATGAAGTTGCACCGAATGATTCTCAATGGTTTTCATTCGACAGATTCCTCTGAAACGGTCAAATTGCCAACTCAAAGTCAATTGACTGAACAACAAAATAACGTCAAATAGTTCATTGCTCCCGACAACGCGTCGCCCGCAGTTATCGGCACTTCAGTCGAGTCAGTAGCCTACCCTGACAGTGTTCTGTGTGACAGTGAGATACAATGTAGGAAATGTATTGTGATATGGATAGTGAAGTTACATTACAACTTCATTGACCCAACTTCATTGACCCTTTCACAAATGAAAACAGCCGATATGTGATGTACGTAAAGCGCGTATTGAGTGTGGTAGGCTGCGTGAGAAATATCCTAAGATTGTTTTTTAGCGGATAAAAGCTCTCGAAATAACTAGGTTACAGCCTATGTACCAGAAAGCCCACGATGATTTTGGAATGCATAAATCATCTTTGATATGAGTCGTGAGGTTTTTATCAAGTAACAAAAGTAAAAGGCAGCACCATCGACGACTTGCATAGTGTAGGCTACAGCCAGGAGAGACTACCCTCCCAGAGACGACCACAGGACCATTCGATGGAGTGGGTAGGATTTCTGAGAAATAAATGTATTGGGAAGGCTTTATTTTCCAGTCCTACTGCATTATTACCATGTGATACTGTATGTTACATGGAAATAATTGGTACTTTCTGATCATAAGCCTACTTGAACCTATTGGTATATCGGAAAATATATCCACTATTGGTATAGTGGAAAAGCGCCAATAGACGCGCATTATGAATGGGTTGTTTTTGTCGCGCGCTTCAGATGACCCAGTTTGGAACGCTGAAATAAACAAATCAAACGATACGATGTTATGTCAAATGTTTGGTGCCGCATCACTTCTTTGCTTGATGGACATTATTCAAACTCTCTCGTCCGCGACAGACAGGAGGAAAGTGAAGTTGTTTCGCTTGTTTTTCCTACCTCAGGAGAGCCGTGTCGCCTTGTCTGCTGACCACACTTTCGATCGAGGCATAGTCCACAGTTTGTTCGGCGGGTAACACGCAGGACGGCAGAAAGCAGCACATACTGAGAATCACAGCGGTAAGCCATTGACCAGAGACGCACGCATCTTGCACCGCCAACATTATGTCCATCACAGCTCTGTATTGTATTTTCCCAAGTCTTCTGCAGGAAAAAAAATAAAACCTTCGACTGTTATTTCCCAATCTTTCCTCGTTATAAATCTCAAGAAATGATGCGCTGTGTAGTTTTCCAGGTTTGTTTTGATGGAGATGGAGACGTAGCCCACTGTGCAGGGGAAGTGTACTCTCCAGTGGCTCGCACACCATCTAGTGAGGAAATGTGATGTAAAATGGGAGCAGACCTAACAGCAGACAACCCCCAGGCTCTCTGATCCTGTTGCCATGCGGCCGTTTCCCGGGCAACCCTGTTCCCTGTGGTTCGTGATGGAGAGCAGTTAAAGCTGGTAGGTATTATTGATACAACACACACCCCAAGAGCAATTAAAGATATCGATGGGAGAATATACTTAACCCTGTCCGGAAATGAACGTTGATTGAATGGTACACGCATGTGACTTGATATTATGATCAGATCACAACTCTATTATGATTAAAGAATAATGTTCTAGATGTGAGGAAAGGTTAGGCCGCCTACCATAATAAAAATGTATTATAGTAGGGACAATAGGTTCTTCAAGATAGACTCTAGAGGGCTATGACGTCATAGCAAAAACGAGCCGGACGCCGTTGCCGGAAACGGAGATGCACAGACAGGATGGAGCGTGTTGTGAACATGGGTCCAAACTTTTTAACGTCTAGAATTCGAATATCTTTGGTTCTCGTCCAGGAAGCTGTTTACTTTAGGCTAGTTTTCAGAGAAATGGAACCAAAAGAAAAAGACACCGAGGGACATGGGGAGTAGGTTAGTCAAGCTAGTAGATGCTGTGGTTCGCTCTTGTTCACTAATGAAAGTCGCTCTGTTTTCACGGGCGTGATGTCATATCCAGACTTCATATAGCCCAGGGGGGTATTCCACGTACATTGATTAGTATATCGGCGATTAAAATAAAAGCCGCGTTCAGGCAACTCGTGATTGGGATTCAAGCCTCAGGTGATCCCTCGAACGAGGATCAGGCTTGTGTCATCAGTGTTCACAGAACACCGGTTGGGAAATCCTCGATATGGGCGCGTGCACGCAGACAAAGAGCCCTGAAGAGTCGAAGTGTCGAAATGAAGATACTACACTCCGCAGCGGTCCTACTTTTTGCGCAGCACTCCTACTTATTGATCTTTATGAAGACAAAAAATAAGATGTAAAATAGTGCAATACTGCCGCAATTAACAAGGCAAGGGAAATGGTTTGGCAAGAAATTGCTGACCGATTAAATGCGTAGGTCATACTAGCGCGAGTTATTGTTATATGTTCATATTTTAATAAAGGAATATTTACTACTGTGGTGATATCAGCAGCAGGCTACATACAGTCATATTGTCACGATGGCATCGTGGTATTGACCGTTGCCATAGTATTTATTCGTCATTTTAAGACGGTGGTTCAAATCCCTCTTCTGACACACTTTTTACTGCATTTCGTTGTCTGAATCTAATCTAAAATCTCATCTAAAAAAGTATGTAGGCTATAAAATAATGGTGCAGGCTAATTTACAAGAACTGACACGATTACAATGGTGTTTGAAGCCTTTCTGAGTAGTAAATGATGTTCTTCTAACTGGACCCTGGATTTGGCATAGATTATTTTTTCTTATGATTACTGTAGATGATTCACTTAGACAGATATATATATTATAGACAGACTGCAGACTGGCAGGGTAGGACTGCAGACTGCAGACTGGCAGGGTAGGACCACGGGTTGCTAACCGACAGAGCACCGCTATTCTGTCTTGAACTGTCCTGGTAATGAAGCATTGCTATTTTTTATTAGATTACTTGTTTGATCGATTGATAGTGTGAAAATTAAGTTGTGAACGAATTGGAAGTGTCCATGCTTTTCTATGATATCCTGCTTATTTTATTATTGATTGTGTATTCTGCTGCAATGCCAATGTCTAATGAACCCGAACCCAATAATTTTACTCTGTGTGTCCGTACATTGATGTAATAAAAGCAATTCTGATTCTGATTCTGATGTCACCCTGTGAAATGTATCTGTAGTGACCGGGCTACACAGTTAGCATTGTGCCTTAATTTTTCTGTAAGGCGGTCAACTTCTCCAGAATTTAGTTAATTGAGTCTTCACTTACAAGCGAGTTCGTTTAATCTCAACGAGACGTCCTTGATATAACTTCTAAGATAAAATAATTCAATCAAATATTAGGCACCACTACTGAACTGTTCTTTAAGAGAATATTTATTCGAGCACATCAGCAAGCAATAATAGTTCATTTCCATGGACAAGGAGGTTTCTCTAGTTTCCCCTCTGCAGGCCATTAATACCAGACAGTCATGTGGTGAAGGTCACAATGTGATAAGCAAGTGTTCTGTGGTTTTGCTACAAAGTTTCACTTCTGGTTGTTGTCCCTCTGTACTGTGTCCCTCTGCGGTCGCACCCCCTGTCTGGGGCTCGTTAATCTCATATGCACACACAGCTATGTTTTTAAGAAACAGGTATGGATATGCACACAGTTATGTTTTTAGGATGTACAGACATTTTTATACAGTTACTTTGGGTGTATTCTACGTGCGTTCTAAAGCACTGATTGGCCAGTTATTTGATCATCAAACCCATTCCCTGGGGTCATGACTAGGTCAGTATGTTCTTACCAGAATAGCTTGTGAAAGCATAACTGTTGGCGATGTGGTCAGGCGCATGTGTTCCCATGACTTGGGATTCGATTAACAAGTTAAAATACAGTATAGAAGAATAGACTTATCATTAATCATTAGTTATGAAAGTATAAAATCAGTACAGGAAAATAGAATATCATAACAGCAGGTGCAAAATGGTTGTTAGCACATAGGCAAAAATAAGTAATTTACAGGCGGTTTGAATCATAATACTTTCTTTTAGTCAGGAGCTTTTCTTCTTCATGTCGCTCAAAAGCAGAACCTCTCTTTTGGCTTTGTGTGACCTTCCCATTTTTTCTCAACTGACCTCAGTCACATATTATTTAAATGAGCACATAGTACATGATTTATCACTTCTAGTTATTTTAATACAAATCCCCAACATTTCCCAGCATCCATTGTGTTCAGACGTAGATAACAAAGTTATGTTATTAAGTTTTACACGTCCTATGCAAGTGTTTGTTCAGTATTGTTAAATTCTTAGTAATCGTTTCTGTTTATGTTGTTTTGGGGAATTACGTATTGAAACCATGGTTGCCATTGCTGTTTGATGACCCTGCAGTATGTAATCTCCATGGTTACAGCTGTGCTAACTCATGTGCATACATACATACATACATACATACATACATACATACATACATACATACATACATACATACATACATACATACATACATACATACATACTCATACAGGGCCCAATGAGCAGCAACTGATATGTGAACTTTTCTGAACTCAACAATGGCCACTGTATTGTTATTGCAATAACAACCAGAACTAAATAAAATATAGCCGCAAGTGGCAATTAAGGGTGCAAGGGTTAACCTGAAATTTGGTACACATCTCTGTTATGGCGCTGTCTCAAAGGACACTAAGGTCCAATCCTATTTCAAATTGTTACCTCTACCCCTCGTTTTGGAGTGCCACTCGCTTTTCGTCCTGCCTCTCGGAACAGAGTTACAAGGGGTAGTGGTTGAAAACCTTCCCCTATGAAATGGGATAACCCTTCAAGACCCTGATACGTCATGAGTAGTATCAAAACAACAATCAACAATAACCGTGTTAGCGTCAATAGTAGCAGCAGAATTCAATCAACAATGGTAAAGTAAAGTAGTAGCGGCATAGTGCAATTCAGCAATAATATAATAAGTAATAGCAGCAGAATGCAAATCAGCATATCAACATTGTTAATGTATCAACATCAATGTAATGGCGAGCGGTGACCTTTTGCACTGGTCATGCTACCTCAATTTTGAATATTCGTCGGCATGACCTAACTCTGTCTGACACGCGTGCGATGCACGCACGCACACACGCACGCACGCACACACACACACACACACACACACACACACAGGCCTCGGCGGACCTAAATCTCTCACACAAACGTAGGCCTAAACTCTGATCACAAACCTACCACAACAAATTGAGGCCACCAAACCCAACCGGAGCAGCTGCTGTACAAAAAAGCAACAAAATCAATCACAACGTCCTACCTTATTTGTAGGCGAAGTCCATCCTACGATCCTTCCTAGTAAATTCCGTGATGACTTTGTCATAACTGACTTTGTCATTCTGTGTGTTGCCAAATGTCTGAAGTTTTACCAGACAAAGTATGTGGGAAGATGCACGGTCCAGACTGTGTGTTCAGTAGAAAAAAGGATACATGGCCAACAAAACAAATTGCTAACCTTTGGGCAGCCAGCTAGCCATGTATGTTTTTCGTATGTGCTAGCTTGAAAGTGATGAACGAAACTCTTTGTTGTGTTTATGATGTCAAGTTCAGGAGTTGGACGTTCTCTTGAAATAATATTCTTTTTTTCCTTAATGTCCTCAGAGAAAACGGCACCGAACGCAAAGATTCTATTGGATTAATATCACTCATATTGACAGTGTGGCGATGACGATGAGGTGAACTGTCAAGTGCCGCTAAAAGTTCAAATGCTAGTAGTGTTGCGCATGCGTGTCTATGGATAAGCTGGTTCACAGACAGCTTTTTTGCCTATCAAAATGATCACGTTCAGTAAACAGGCCTACTACATACTGTACAACTCGGAATCACAGAGCGCATGCGCGAAGTAAGCTGACTTCTTGGCCGCTTTGCCATTAGCAGAATGGGATAGATATGTACAGCAGGGCAGCGGTTTTAAACCAAAACGATCGAACACACTGAGACAAACATTTAAATGCTTTTCTTTATTAAAAGGCTTGGGCATGCGCCGCATTTATAGCTTATTATGACGGCTCGTCTATGATCAACATTACAGAGTAGATTTATTTTGCACAACCATTAGGAGTCAGGTTGTGCAAAAATGCTGTTCAGGTTGCAGTGAGATGTAACAGTGTGCAACATGGTACAGATGGAGCAGTACAGAGTTCAAGTAGGTAGTGATCAAGTAATCACATATCGCATAATATACTGTATATTATTAGTGGAGTGGGGATGGTATGGGGGGGACAGTCCTTTGCCTTATGTCCATGTGTTTCCCTAGGAGCCTGATTTATTGTGGGAAATAGGAAATAGCTATTCCACATTCTCTGGGTTTTCGCCCCCAAGGCGACGGTACCGTTTCCCCGACGGCAGTACAGTTCGAACATTTTCCAATTTGGATGGCTGGTCTCATTATACGCGAAACAAGGTCCCCATGGATTTATTGTTATATATTCTGAAGGGAGGAGGTTAAGTAAATGGACAATGAAAAATAGAAATTTGCATTTTAAAATATCTCCTGATCTCTTAAGGAACCTGAATCTCAACTACGTAAAAGAAAATAGAAGTAGCCTACCTTACCCATGTAGAATCTTTAGCTTTTCTAATAGACTATCACACTGTGATACATTATATCTTTCTTCAAAGTCCACTAGTATGACATTTACAGTACAGTGTTAAACAATATGAGTACTTCCAGTGTGTATTTTGCTGTTAGTATTCAGTAATAAGAGGAGGCCTACAGTGTATTATATTTTCCTCCTCACCAGTTACGGTATTCAGAATTTTTAAAGAGCTCTTCAAATAACTCCCGAAAATATACCTTCCCATGCATGAAAGCTATAATTGCATTGACTCCCTTTTAGTGGCAGTGCACTGTGTAGAGTGGAGAAAGAGTGGCAGGCTTTAATATTCTTTTCATAATAAGCCCAGAAATTATGAACAAGATGAAAGAGATCAGGCGCTGGGCTATCTCAAAGAGAACACTGTTTGAGTAATGAATGTGCCATACCTCTTGTTTTGTGTTGTCATTGGAAACCATCTTAAAGATTGAAGAGTCAAATTAAAATTAAAACCAATGTGTGGTGTTTCGAATATTTTATGAGACAGCAAGAGAATGATATGTCATGGAATTGACTGTTGCAATACATATTCCTTCAAACTGCCACTTAATATGGTACTGTGTATGCCCACTGCCCTAGTTAAAACACAAACTAATATGCAGTATAGTCATTAACACAATCCACAGAACAATGACTATCGCCTTATCCAACAATGGATTGGTGTGAATGTCTGGGACTTTGTACTTTGATTGGATTGTTCTGCATCTGTGGTTTTAAGACGCAATTCAACCCCAAGTGGAGAGGCATTAAAAAACAGCATTCTCACAATACAATACAATTAGATTGTATCCTGTTATTTTGATGATATTCTAATATTATTGTCTTGTGTTGACTCTCTGCAAATAATGATATATTGATGCACTGTAGCTCCAAAATATAGCCCCACTAAGATTCTACATCTGCTTAGCTGAATTAGTGATCGTATGCTCCCCAAGATAATGTCTTCTACTTAGGCTATCTGTAATGGGCTTTACTCAAAGCATGTTCAGAGCAGGAAATGTGGTTTCAATCCTGTCTTTAAAAGCACACATTTACCATAAGCAATACAGGAGATTGAGAGCTATTGTTTACCGCAATGGGTTATTGCATGGTAATTTTTCTGTAATAGATTAGGTCCACCAGAGAGGCTTGCCAATCGATCGATCACAGCAAACATCGGAACGGGGATGCTGAAGTTAAACAAAATGCTACTGTTCCATGTTACAGCCTATAGGTATTGGTGAATACAGAGGTTCTTGATCATTTAAAGGAAAAGTCTACCTCTGAACTAAATTGACTTTTCTTCAACAGTAAGGAGGAGTAAGGATCATTTGATATCTTAAATATTCATGGGCTATTGTTAATTGTCATATCACAAGTTGGAGACACAGACTTAATATGGAATCAGAATATAATGCAAGATTAATCAATGTTCATGAAATTGAGGTCTCCATTTCCTGAACCAGAATTAGACCTAGGCCTAATTCTGGTTTAAGTTAACATGTGTATTTGTTGAATATCTGAAATCTGTTCTGAGTCAACTGGTTGTTTGATTGAGAATGCAGCAATTTTCTGGCAAGTTAGTGAATGGGCAGATGGGCAGATACCCCAAACAGATGTTGTTGGTTAGTTAGCACAACATTAGATAATGCAATTGTTCTGTATAGGATGTTACATGTTTTTCCACTCACAGCTTGTCCTACTTCGTTAAATTCCTCCCTTCCCCTTGGTGAGATTACCCAGGACAAGACAAACAATTGCTGTTTGTTGTAGATTGCCAGGATTAGTGGATTTACCCAAGCCCTCATATAACATCAAGATTCAAGTATGTTGCCAGCTCTGAAATGTACAGCTGAAACTAGTGGTGCCATTCAGGAAGAACTGCAATATCATAGAATCACTTGAAATTCCTCTTAGTGGATTCGATTGTTGACTCCACCACCATGAGGGGGACCAAAGAGACAGTTGTCAAGTTGTCATCCTTGAAACTCAACTTCAGGCAATGGCAATATTTTTAATTTCAAGTTGCACCTCATGAATTGTTAACTGTATCCAAATTCCCAAGACAGAAAAAAGAGAGTTATTTTGTTTATGAAAGTATAGTCTTTAGAAATAAGACAGGTCCGAGTGGGACAAAAAGCTGAATACACTTGAATAGCCTAAATTAATCCGTAGTCAATTCAGTAATAACATGAATTATGAATTAACATTTTGTTCAACAACTGCCTCTTCAAAGAACAAATAGTGCGTATGATTCAGACCATAACCTAATATCATGTGTGTGACATTAGTTGCATAGTATTGTCTTTTTTAGTAGGGCTGTAAGATTAGTAAAAAAAAAATATATATATAGTGTATATAATTTGTGAACAACTGTTCAGTAAGTGGCCTTAAAATCGCATTGTGTGGCCTTAATGATAGAACCTAGATGCTTAAAAACTCTTGTTTCAAAAGAAAATGAAAAGCATCATTCAGTACCATGCTGGGTTTATATCTGACAATTGTACCTTGTAATAAAGTGGAAATTACATTACGTTACTGTATGGTAGTAGACTGTGGAGTGTAAATGAAGTGAAGGGTTTCAGGCGTTAGCTGAAATACATGAGAAGTTAGAAACCTTATCTGAGAAGTAGTCTTAGTAGGATGATGTGGTCATGCAGATGACTTGGGTTAAATGCTTGGTCAGTCAGACAAACAGCAGAGGCCTTGCTCATTCAGCAAGAGGTTACTGTGCAACAATGTAAAACCCATGTTATTCTGTAGTCTCACTGTATACAGAATTATGGTAACACCTCCCAAAAAGTGCTTTGCTTTTCAACTGAATATTGATCTAATGATGAACCATAAACATTTGACTATTTTGTAGGAGAAAACTTAGTCCGGTAATTCTCATTTTGATAACCCTAGAGAGGGTATGACATGTAAGGGTTCCTATATGCCCATAATTGTAATACTAAATTCCCTATTTAAAAAAACATTCTATTATGATACTGTGGTGACCCACTGTACAAAGACATTCCCTAGACACTATGGAGAAGGTTTGGCTCCTTTAAGAGTACCGGTAGTCTAGTCTCCAATGGCTAAAAGTTGAAGACAGGTTGGCTGCTGCACTTCTTTTGTCAACATGGAGCCTTTTACAGTCTAAAACTCCAGCAGATCAGTATAACAAACTAAATAATAACTTTGCTTCACATACCTATGCCACTAGACGAGTAACAGAAGGAAGGTTTTCACTCCCTAAAGCTAATACCAATTTTCTTAGACGCACAGTGGGATACAGAGCCATGAAGTCATGGAACCTACTACCAACAGAAATTATAAACCTGACAAGTAAACGTATGTTCAAAAAGCAGATAAGGAAACACCTGGGTACAGCAAACTTGTGACACTAGATGGTGACGCACCGTAGATGGAAATGTGTAGTCCTCTCTAACATGGTTGTAATTTGTTCTATTTTTATGTAAGATTCAAGTATGTTGCCAGCTCTGAAATGTACAGCTGAAACTAGTGGTGCCATTCAGGAAGAACTGCAATATCATAGAATCACTTGAAATTCCTCTTAGTGGATTCGATTGTTGACTTCACCACCATGAGGGGGACCAAAGGGACAGTTGTCAAGTTGTCATCCTTAAAACTCAACTTCAGGCAATGGCAATATTTTAAATTTCAAGTTGTAATTTGTTCTATTTTTATGTAACTAGAGATTTAAGTGTTTTAGATGCCAAATGTAAAATTGTATAATGTATGATATTTTAATGTTTGATATTTGTAATTTAAAGTATGATTTATATGTTAAATGTTACTTGTAATGTATGTTTTAAATGTGGACTCCAACTAGATATATAAGTGTTTTATATTATGCCAAATGTAAAATTGTATGATGTATGATATATTTTAATGTTTGATATTTGTAATTTAAGCATGTTTTATATGTTAAATATTTGTGATGTATGTTTTAAATGTGGACCCCACTAAAAGTAGCTCATGCCTATGGGTATAGCTAATGTCTATGGGTATAGCTAATGTCTATGGGTATAGCTAATGGCTATGGGTATAGCTAATGGCTATGGGTATAGCTAATGGGGATCCTTCCAATAAATAAACAAATAAATAAGACGAGGGGTTGAGAGTTCAACCCAGGTGCTTTCTGGGTAGTATTTAGAGTTAGCCATTCCGGTTGATACACGAGAGTTTCACGTGACCTTATGCTGTTGCACTGTTATACTATTGCTGCTGTTCTGACATTCAAAGTTGGGAAGTAAAACGTCCGACTCGACAACCTGTCTACCGTCTCCTCGTTTCTACTCACTCCCACAATACTATATTTATTTATTTATGTTTTTGATACAGTTCAACAACTGCCACTTGAGTGGGAAGTAATGCAATACATTTTTCAAATGGTATCCCGCTATCCAACTCCAAATACACATTCATAATGTAGCGAACGTGTCCTTGGTAGTGTAACTCGCCCCATGCGGGCATCGAACCCCGATCTCCCGCATAACCGACGGCCGCGCTAACCACTATACCAAGAGAGTTAACTCCCTTGGAGGAGCTGTTAACGGGGCCTCATACAGGATCGTTACAATAACATAGGTGTAGCGGGCGAAACACATTTTGAATGAACAATTTGAATGAATGAATTTTTTCTGAGTGGGGCAGTCCCACTCATATTTGTACATTTTATTAGACAGATACAGTGAAGGCAGACAGGAAAGTAAGGAGAAGAAGGGAGAGAGGGTATGTCAGCAGGGCATGGGCCAGATTCAAACCCATGCCGACATGTGTGTGCACTGTAGACCATGGTGCTAGACCACTGGACCACCCCAGGCCACTGAACAATAGAGTTTGATATACACCCTGGGCAAGGATCTATTCTTGGCAATTCCTTGCATCCGTGTGGAATTGGACCTACAGCATTCATAAGTCACAACTGTTTTGTACTCCCAGGGAGACTATTCCACACTTCATACACAGATGATAGTTCAGTGAGGAATATTCCTGATTTATAAAAAGGAACAGCTGATCCCCCCCCCCATCCAGTGTGGGGGGCCTGCTATATAATTTCCCTAGGATGCAAAGTCAGGCAAGCGGCATTAAAGGGAGGAAATGGAATGTTCAGTGTGTTTCAAAAAGAGTGGGAAAAAAGATGTGTTCAGATATTATGGATAGCTTTGTAGAGCTGAAGTGTATCTGGGTTTTCTTCAGACTTCTCGTCTTGCTGGGCTGTGAAGCAGCTGTTTGGAGCAGGCTTGTGTCCAGTCGGGCATCTGGCCTGGTGGAACAGTCCATGGTCTGTTAGTATGCTTGACAACTGACAACTCACTGGGCTTTTTTTTTTGCCTCAGAAAAACTAGCCAATAAGTATTATATGGTATACTGTCAGGGATGTATAGGAAGTATATTTCTGCAAGGGGTTGCTGCGTAAAATGTTGTGTGGCTTTGCCCCCCCCCCTTCCTACCCAGATACAATGTTGAATATCACGTTAAATATCATGTTAAACAAACAATTCTGCTGACTTTTGATTGGAGAATAACATAGTGGTTATTACGAGTGGAAAAACATGAAATTATCGGGTCTCAGATAAATGACACAAGGCCTACAGCTGACTTACCAGAGTGCACCCATCTGGACCTGATAAACAGCTCTGATCACGAGAGCGTGGCATATTTGTCAGAATATCAATGCCAACTCATCCAAATCTGTGATACAGTCTAGCAGGAGCCTATGTCACCAGCACATAAAGTGAACGCATATAGTGAGTGAGCAATGTCATGGAGATGGATTAAGGTAAACACCTCACATTTTGGCTATTTGTCCTGAATCCGATAATGACAGATATCACCCCCCCCCCCCCCCCCTTCTTCATGTACCCTATCACCTGTTAAACAAGTTTTGATAACTTTTGACAGAATAACATTGTGGTTAGTGTGTGTGAAAAGCGTAGAATCCAACAGCAGACACAATTTTACCAGTACACTAGATGACGCACATACACTTCCACATACTGTCACACACACCATCACAAGGACTCGAGATCTGTATGTACTGTATATATTTATTAGTGCTGTCAAACGATAAACATTTTTAATCAAGTTAATCTCAGTAATATTCTGTGATTAAGTGATTACGGGGAAGCTGGCTGTGTCTCAGAACACTCTCTGTCTTTTGAACCTAGCTCAGGGCTAGCTAGTTAGCTCTCTATTCATCACTCATTCACCAACTCCTAATACCGTTAGTTCGGTGCCTCCATTATTGAAACTAGTGAAAAATATAGGATATTCCTGGTCCAAATAAACATGGGTCAATCCTATTAACCGGTGCCTTTTAATGTCCCCAGGAAAGCCTACTTCATATTTGATTTAAAATGTTTATCCTAAAAGGCTTCAATTATAGGTTTAGGTCTTCTTTATCATACAAATAATAAAAAAGGGTCTTAAAGGTATTCTTTTGTGTTTTAAACACTTTGCATTTGGCACACGTTTTTGCTGTGGCCCCAGCACAAATGATAAACGTTTACAATAAATATTAATCATTAACCGGTTAACCGGCACTGGTTAACAAGATTGACCCACATATGAAGCCTTCATTCAACCATACTATACTATAAGGAAAAAAGGGGTGTCCATTTGATCGCAGAAAGGATGTTCATTCATCTGTGACATAAAGGACAGAACACTTGTAAAGTGGTGGTGATTAGCGTCTAAACAGGACGTGGTCAGGAATGTAACCAACGACTGTCGTCATTATTACAATCCAGTATACAAATCAGTCTATCTTGAGACCCCTCTACAGGCGTTTGCCACGCATGTCAGTAGAATTTATGATTCATGGTAATATGAACTTGTGAATTCATTTGCTTAAAAAATTATAATAAATAAAATAAAATAATTGGTTTCCAAATGAATCACGAGTGCTAACACGTTAACATTGACAGCCCGAATATACTGTATATACGGTGGCTATAGAAAGTCAACACACCCCTGCACTTTTTCCACAATTTGTTGTGTTATAGACTCAATTTAAAATGTAGAACAAGTTTTTAGAAATGTCTGCAAATGTATTATAATTGAAACACAGAAATACCTCATGTGCATAAGTCTTCACACCCGTTTCTATGACACTCTTACAATGAGCTAAAAAGCCAAAATGTCATCAACAAATCACTCAATAAGTTTAATTGAGTTCATCTTAATGCAAGGATAATAGTTCATGTAATAAATTACAAACACACACAAACATTTCTAAAAATGTGTTTTCACTTTGTCATTATGGGGTGTTGTGTGTGGATTGATGCAATTAATTTAATACATTTTAAATGTATATATTTTTTTTTTAAACCAATGATCAATTATATATTTTGTTGTTGTTGTTGTTGTTGTTGTTGTTTTAAAACAACGTGCCTGTATACTGTATGTATCATTATCACAGTGTATATTATAGCTAGCATGTGTGTGCTCAGATATCTTTCAGAACTGAGAACTGTAGAATGTGTAGAATTCATCTCCGAGGCCACACGTTTTTAATCACGATCTTGAACATGATGATAACATAACATACACTAAACAAATAGCATGTTCTTCAATTGCATTCTAAAGTGATGCTCCATGGAAGAGTAAATGTGAAAACCTGCCTTTACTGTGCCCAAGGTTTCATCCTTTTCATGTTCAGCTCAAACACCAGCCACAGGCAAAGCAGCAGTTCCTGTTTATGCCCTTTGATTTTGTGAGATGGCACAATAGCAAAGCCCTGTTGGTTCACCACAAGTTGTTACCTCCAGACTCAAGAACATGCTTGAAAAAAAAAGAAAAAGAAAATAAAAGATGAGACATGGTGAACTTGTTTCTCTCTAGAGAGAGACCCTTGTAAGTCGACTTCCTTACTTTTGAAAGGTATGGTACTTAAGATGATGCCTGTGTAGAGAGCAGGTGTTAGCTGTGATCTTAGTTACTCTCATTTCTTAGAATGGCACAGTACAGAGACAGATGCGGTGCATGATCCATGCAGCAGCCAGTCATTAGGACCTTTCAGACAGCATTTCCCACCAGCTCAACACTGTGACATCCCCAAGCAATAGGTTATCATCTCAGTGAAAAGAATAATGTCAGAGCAATTTCATCCATATGCATTTCATTGCAACCATGGTGTGAAGAATCTGCTTGCATGTGCTGCTTGGATCAGAAACAAAGTAAGTAATGTGTTTAGTGTCGTTTGTTCTTATTGAGACACACATGCAGCGTTGTGTTCCTCTAAAAAGTGATCACTGCCATGAATATTTTGAAGGAGTGATGGAGTGAGCAGCACATTAATAAAACCCACACAGGAAATACCATTACCCCCCACCCTGACTGAGCCTCATCTACTGTCCATCCTATAAGGTTAGGGTTAGGGGGCGGGGCTTCTCAAAGTCCGGACCAAGGCCGAACGGCATCTCAATGCGGACCCAGCCCATACCTTGTGTTATGTATACATACAATACATTATTAAGTGTAACATTTTCTCTAGTACACCATTTCTACAACTAGTGTACATGTAGTTGTATAAATATGTCTGAGTCAGAAATAAATATAGACTAACTGTCTGAGCCGTGTCTATGTCACTAATCGGATATGTGTATGTCAACGTAAATCGCTTATTCCAAAGCGCTTTACAATGGCCTCTCATTCACCCATTCACACGCACATTCACACACCAATGGCGGCAAGCTAATGTAGGTAAACAACTAATATTTTACATGTATGCACTCTAACTTGCATGTTTACAGACACCCCCCATTAAATTGCAAGCATTTCTATTTGAGTATAAAAGGCACGAGATCACCTGCGGTTAGCTGTGGGCTCGCACTGCGTTCAGTTGGCAGTTAATACCTGAAATCTGGACATCCACTGAGGACCACTATTGTGTTACATTTGTTCTTTCAGGTGGGTAAAATGTCACATACGTTTTCATACAGTTTGTCAATATGTTTTCTATTAAGTCTTCCGTTATGGATTGTAGCATATCGAGGGCCGAAGAACATAACCTCCTATCTGAAAATTTTACTTTTTTGGGAAAACACAAAAAACGGTGTTTTCTTGTAGAATGCTATTTTTTAAGGATACCCCTATACAATTGTATGAATTGTATAGGGGTATCCTTAAAAAATAACTGTGTTGTTTTCTTGTAGAATGCTATTTTTTTTAAAAAAAATAGCATTCTACAAGAAAAGAAAAAAAAGTAAATTTTTCAGATAGGAGGTTATGTTCTTCGGCCCTCGATATGTAGTTTGTAGTTTGTTAGCGGTATTTGCGCTATTATTCTTTACCTGGCTTTGGTCAAATAGCTCAAAAAGTCCAAAAGACCAAAATGACTATGAATGGGCATGCTACAACTAGAGAGCATCAGTAACTGGCAGAAAAAATGACCATGATTAGACCATAGGTGGCGCTATAATAACCAAAAGTTAATAATTAACTTCAGAATGCTGGCATTTCCACCCCGTTGGATGAACATTTATGAAACTTGGTACATACGTGTCTTTCCTCATGGGGAACATATTTGCCTCAAGAACCCATAAGGTCCAGCCATTATGGATTTTTCTCAACTGATTTTTCTCAACTGTAAGTCAGATTGGTCCGAAATTGTATATGAACATGCGTGGTTCACGTCTCTCTATAGGGTGTTAAAGGATAAGAGATCCATTTAAAGGTATCGGAGAAAATGATATGAAAATGTAAAAAAAATCAAATGCTCTGAGAATTTGCCCTGCTACAAAGTCAAAAAAGTCAAAAGTCACTTTATTGTCCCATCACTGGGAAATTTGTATTGGGCTTACACCCCACAGCAGCCAACAAAGAGCAACAGACAATACAGAATGTTAACACACAAACAGAAGGCGGACCTGATTAAGACAAGAGTGGAAATAAAACGATAAGCAAGATATGTTCACATTCATCTGGTGCAGTTTAAAAGTTTAACAGAAACGGGAATAAAATAATTTTTAAATCTATTTAATCTAGAGCGGGGGACTCTGAACCTCCTCCCAGAGGGCAGCAGTTCATACTCTGCATGTAGGACATCGGAGGGATTCATGAGAATTCTATTAGCCTGTCTGAGAGTAGCCTGTTCAAAAATAGACTGCAGGGATGAGTGGTCTTTCACCCCTATGATCTTTCATGCAGTCTGTATCAGTCGGACCAGTTTGGACCTTAGTTGTACAGATAGGTTACCAAACCAAGATGTAATGCCGTATCTGATGAGACTCTCTAAGACAGACTGGTAGAAGAGTAGCATACATTTTTGGTCAACACCATGAACTCTAAGGCGGCGTAGGAAGTGTAGTCGTTGTTGTAATCTGCTACAAAGGCTGTCTACATGAGTGCTCCAGGTGAGTGAGTTGTCAATGAAAACCCCAAGATACTTGTAAGAGGCGACCTGCGAGATGGATTGTTTGTGGATGACCACAGGCCTGTGGTCCCCAACACCTCTGGGGTCGAACACCATCTCCTCAGTCTTCTTAACATTTAAAACCAGGCAGTTAACATCACACCATTTAACAAACCTCTGGATTTCAGAATAATAGTCAATTAGGTCACTGTCCTTTTTAATTAAAGCAAGGATGGCAGTGTCATCCGAAAATGTTATGATGCGATTGCTAGGGTAGGTGCTTCTGCACTCGTTTGTGTATAAAGTAAAGAGCACAGGGGAACTGACTACACCCTGTGGAGCACCAGTGCTTATGGTTCTGGGTTCCGAAAGAGTGCCATTAACACTGACCCGCTGTGTGCGGTTAGTTAAAAAGAAGTGATACCATTTTATAATGAGGGGGTGGACATTAAGCCCATTTAACTTTTAAAAGGTGCGGCTGTATCGTGTTAAAAGCAGAACTGAAATCAACAAATAGGAGTCGGACATAGGAGGTAGGGTCCTCTAAGTGGTTAGATATGAAGTGCACCATGGCTGAGGTTGCATCATCTGTACCTGTATTACATCTATCAGCAAACTGAAAAGGATCCAGAGAGCAACTGACTGCATTTTTCACTTTACATATAATGAATTTTTCAAAACATTTCATTACAACAGAAGTCAAAGCGACTGGTCGCAGGTCATTATTTTCCTTGCAGCTAGCCTTCTTAGGAACAGGAATAATGATAGCGTCTTTCCAGATGGACGGAACAGTGTGAGAGTCCAGAGACTTTTGGAAGATAGGACACCAGGCCTCAGCCAGCTCCTCACTGCAGGACTTTAGCATGAGCCCAGAGATGCCATCCGGTCCAGAGGCCTTCCTAGGGCGGGTGTTAGAGAACAGTCTCTGTACCTCGCGCTGCTCAATGGTGATACTTGCTTCCAACCCAGGCAGCGCCTGAAGAGCCACTGTTTGCTCCATCGAGAAGTCGGCAGTCTCAAACCTGGCATAAAAATGATTAAGTTCATTGGCTTTTTCACCCTCGTTTAGGACACTAAGGCACCTTTTAGCTGGGGCCATGTTAGTCATATATTTCATGGAGTCCCATAGTTTTTTTGTGTTCATAGAAGAGCAGTGGGATTCAAATGTCTCTTTCTGTTTCCTCTTGGCCCCCCTTAATTTGTGATTCAGTTCTTTTTGGATGTTCCTCATGGCCAAAAGATCCTTATTCCTGAATGCAATTCTCTTCTGAACTATGCACTTTTTGATTTCCTTCGTGATATGGGATTTGTTGTTAGGGTACACAGTTATAGATTTCAGGGGTAACACGTTATCTCTGCAAAACTTTATATCATCTGTAATAGTGTCAGTAGCCTCTTCAAGGTCCAGACCGTGAAAGAGGTCCCAGTTGGTACAGGAAAAGCAGCCTTTTAGGGTTTCAATGCCATCATCATTCCAGACATTAACTGTTTTAACTTGAGGTTTGCTACTTTTAAGCAGAGGTTTATACGTGGGAATTAGCTGGACAACATTGTATCGCGCTGGCTGCTTTAGCAGCATTACCACTCGGTGGAATGTAAACTGTACATAGTACAATATTCCCGAACTCTCGAGGAAGATAAAAGGGCCTGAGGCTTAAACATACCAGCTCAATGTCAGGGTTGCAGACAGACTCTCTTGTAGTGAATTGGGAGCACCACTTCTGGTTGATGAAGACGTCAATATTTGACGGCAGTCGATTTATGGCAGTCGACGGGCTGATAGAGGGCACTACAATGTGTTACTTTGTCGAAGCATCTGAAGATATCTAAAAAAACAAGGACATTACAGATGTTTGCGATTTTTGACATTTTCGACATGTCTGTGATGTAATGACGCTTCATTTGGCGTGGGCACAGCACAGCTCTTTGTTGTAAAGAGCACAGATTTCTGTCCGCAGCTGTTCAAGGCAAGTTGATGTTATCAAACTATCGTTTTATGATAAAGCGTAGTCTTCTTAGCTGTGAGCTCTTTCATTAGCGGTGGTCGATTAAACGCCTCCAATGCATCTTCGGAAAAGTGGCGAGAACAAAGACGTGCATCTTTATGCAGTTGGGTTCGTCCACATGCACCTTCCCACTGCTTTCTCCTCTTCCGCTCATCCACTAACCTTGTCTTTGCCTCTATGCTGTATATTGATTCCATTCAACTTAACATCAACTTCACAAATAGCCTACACAGACAACTTTACTCATATCACTTAACATACTCTATAAATATATTGAAAACATACAGTATACCTCCCGAAAACATATACCTCCCATGTTTGATGCATCTTGGCACTACAATGTTACAATGTTGAAACATTTCCAGATATCAAAAAAAACAGGCCTTTGAAATGTTACCATTTTGGCTAAAAGCTAAGGTTAATGCTAATATAGCACTTTAAAACTCATCTTCTCATGACCGCTTTACCTGATTCAGTCAGATGTGGGTGGCATACTATGCTAGGCTTGCAGAATATAGTGTAAGCACATTATAAGTAGTGAAATGCTTGACATAAACTATACAACATGGTCATTAACTAGGGAAGGTTAATCCACAATGCATTCTCGTATTTACGCTTAGTGTATATTATCATCATAGCATTGTAGCCTATGTATATCAGGCCATAATTAGGTGACTGGTACCTTACAGGTCTGTGGTCCTTGGGTACTTATAGCTTACTATATCATGAGTTCAACTTGGCCCATATTAGGTGAGTGGTCTACCCCCCTGTCTGTAGTTCTGACCCAATCTGTCAATCTACAACCTGTCTGTAGGTCTACCCAGTGTCTGTCAATCTCACCCCATTTATGGTTATGGGGGCATATCTGTAGGAACACGCCCCATTGCCGCTTCTGCTGCAATGCCAATGTCGAATGAACCTGAACACAAGAGTACTCTGTGTACCTGTACATTGTGGTAATGTGGTAAAAAAAAAAAAAAAAAATGTATTTCAGTTTCAGCAACTTGTACAATCATGTCATGTTTTGTCAATATTTTTTTTCCCATTATTTTAGCTGTACATATGGTCAATGAATGTGGTTCACAGCAAGACACACAAAGCAAAAATTAACGATCAACAAAAATATTGAGAGACATAGTGACTGAAATAAAAGTAAAGATTTTGAAAGGAAAGAAAAAGGGTAGGGGGGAATAGGGTCAGATGGGTGGGTTGTGTATGTGTGTGTGTGAATGCAATGCAGGCGTATATCTATGTGTAGTGATATTAGGTGAGTCTGGGATACAGAGATATATGAATCAAGTCATGAGGGACACATGTATCCCATCGATAGATCCATTCACTAAAATGAATCTTCCCTCAATGTCCTTGTGGACCGCAGTTGGTATAAAGTTAACCTGCCTATGTATCAATATAGCCACTCCTCTCTTTCTACCTGATTGATGTGATGAGTAGAACACTCTGTCTGCCCAGGATTTCTTTAGTTTCTCGTGTTCCATATCCGACAGGTGGGTCTCCTGTAGGAATGCTATCTGGCAGTTCACTCTTTTTAGCTGATTAAGGATTGTCTTTCTTTTTATAGGATTGTGAAGGCCTTTGATGTTGTAGCTTATCGGTCGTATTTTTCAGGTTTTCTGCTCGAAATCACATGCCCACAGTGAATATAGAATATCTCCACAATCACAAGGGCCTTCATGATGATCTTGGTATCAAATGAAAGCTAACACCTGTGGGGTGACTGTAGAAGAATCAAAATATATGTTACTGTGTCAGAGTAAATAGAGCTAGAACATTGTGAAAAATCTCAAATTCACAACAGCTTTTAGAGTGAATATCAGCTTGGAAACCTGACTGAATAAGCCCAAATCATCTAGGAATCAGTACTCCAGGGTCTGATGAGTACTTGTGCCAAATTAGATGCTAGTGATGTGAACCAGTGCAATTTTGTACCTGTTTTAGTACAGGTATGTTTAGGCGGACAACCAAATTGTGCCATTTGGAGACATTTTGTCACCATCAGTGTATCAGACTTTCTCATGTATCAAGACTGTAAAATGTATTATATTTCATTGACATATCACTATAGGTATACATTGCATCCAAATCCAACTGTTTAGACTCTGTTTGCATCCAGCAGGGGTCTCCTGCGCGGTTTTCTGCTCGCCCCTCTTGCGCACCCGCCTCGTTACGCCTCGTTACTCTGGTTACGCAGTGAATTTTATCCCGAACCCATTGGTCAAAATGTCATGATTGAACACTCATTTGAAGCGTCAGAGCCAATAAAATCGAGCAGAGGCGGAAATAATTACTTTCGAGCACCAATGATATGGAAATTCGGGGGTTGAAACCAAGCATGCCTGGTTTTCCTATGTGACGTGGCTGTAAACAAGGGCATTATGAACATTATTGATAAAGGTAAGCTCTTTATATCTGTTATATTAAACATAGATCCAACCTTTCCCCCAAATATGGGGGAGAAAGTAAAAAAAGTTGGTTTATTATGACATTTTTAAGGATTCCACGGGAGCTCTGAAAAGTATGTCTCACTCCATAATAAAAGCAATTCTGATTATTATTATTATTATTATTATTTTTATTACACAATCAAACAAAAAAACAGCCAGCACAGAAATGGACTTGTATGTATGTTGACTGTCTTAAACTCTATTGCGTGTTGCTTAAAAGTTATAAGTGAGCTGAATAAATGTTATTTTGTTATCATCAATCATTCCGGACTTCTGGCCTTGAATAAAAATCAAATGCAGACCTTTGAGTAAATAGTTTGAGAACCCCTGGGTTAGGGTAACATCAATGAGGCCTGAAAATCTCAAATCCTGTGCAGAAAGCAGGTACATGCTTGCAGGGGTTTCGGGAAAAGGGTTAGTCACTGCAACATTAGAATGCAATAGAATGAAGATGGCATACTGTACCCGCCTTATAATGTGGTCCAGAGATGACTGAGGTACTGTATGGACACCAGTTAGGTCACACAGCAAGAAGCGATCAAAACGACAGTAAGCTGTTTTTCACACATTCTTTGCTGTTTTAATTGTAGTTTGTTCTTTTTTGCTGCAATAGTGTTGTCTGTCAACACTTGATGACGGATAATTGTCGGTTAGCAAAATCCCTGATTGTACGTACACTATATGAACAAAAGTATTGGGACACCAGAACATCACACCCATATGTGCTTGTTGAACATTCCAAAACCATGGGCACTAATATGGAGTTGGTCCTACCTTTGCTGCTACAACAGCTTCCTCTCTTCTGGGAAGACTTTCTACTAGATTTTAGAATATGGTTGCGGGGGTTTGCTTCCATTCAGCCACAAGAGCATTAATGAGGTCGGGCACTGATGTTGGGCGAGAAGGACTGGCTAGCAGTCGGCGTTCCAATTCATACCAAAGGTGTTCAATGGGGTTGGGGTCAGAGCTCGGTGTGCAGGCCAGTTCTCCCAGACCAAACACCGCAAACCATGTCATTATGGACCTCACTTTGTGTATGGAGGCATTGTCATGCTGAAACTGGAATGGAATGAAACTGATGCCACAAAGTTGGAAGCATACAATTCTCTAGAATCGCATTGTATGCTGTAGCATTAAGATTTCCCTTCACTGGAACTAAGGGGCCTAGCCCAAACCATGAAAGCAGCCCCAGACAATAATTGTGTCCACATACTTTTGTCCATATAGTGTATGTAGGTTGATTTTATTTTCTATATGCACATTTTGATTATGTTATGGATATGCATTCCTCACTTATTTTCACATTACTTAAGCCATGTTCCATCTATCACTACTGTTATAGGCACTGCATACCCTGGAATGTTTTACTCAGATGGATTTAACACAACACACCAAGTTTACCTTGCTAGAAACTCTGTCATTACCTGAGAGTTTCATTACTTTGAAAGCAACATTAATATTTACTGAAGGGGAAGAGTAATTAGTTTAGTTTTAAATTGATGATTTCAACCGATAATTAATCTTAACATCCAAAAGTGACCTTTTAAGATATTCCAAGCAGTGACAAATAGGGTCATTAAAGATAACCTTATCTTAAACACTGGATGCTGATTTCGAAGGGCATATCTCTGGTGGCTGAAGGTGAAAATATTGACTACATGCAAGTGTTGCATCAAAAGACTTGAACTCATGCTAATGACGGCCATGAGTTACCCCAAACCAACAGGGGCATTTCATGATTTCACAAAAGATGAGTAGCATGTGCAAGTCTAAATTAGATTGTTATAATTGTTATTCAAACTAAATGACCGCTCCTTCAAAGTTGCCATCTCACACCAAATCAGAGCAGAAATAATGTTTTCTTCTAACACAGCGGGATTCATGGCTGGCTACAAATACCCTAGTTTATTTATTCAGCAATTTAGTTGACAGGGACATTGCACTTAATACTCAATATCTCAGTTTACACATCAGTGTAAATGTGTTGGAGTTAGTGAGAAAGTGAATTCACATCCGAAGACCAGGGCAGATTTAAAAGCATGACATCATACTCATACTGTATACGCAAGATATACAGACTATACCCTGGGCCACGTAAATCTAGATCAGAATGATCAGGATACTTCTGTCAGATTTTTTAAGTAGTATAGGGGAAATCAGAAAATAAAATAATCTGGATCATTCTGATCAGAATTAAACCTTTTGAAATACTTGGCCCTGGATATGGACCGTGAAAAGGAATCAAAATAATGTGCATGATAGGACTGTTGATTTATTTCATAATTGCGCAACAGTACCTTTTGTAGATTAAATTAAACTATTTTGAATGAGGCGGAGCGAAAATTATCTGTTAAGAGAAGGACCGTATGTTTCTGTGAAAATCACCATCACCAAGGAAGGTGTGACCTTCCCTCGGAAGACAGCAGCCTTAATGTTACATCTCATTGAGAGTTTCCTTTCAGAGCAGCTCAGGGTCCCTGCAGACAGCTGTCATGGAAAAACTGGAATCTTCATAGCAGGGTTTAATCTGTGTGACCTTCTGCCACTGGGAAATAGATTACCTACTGCTCCTCCAGAGCCTCTCCTAACTGCGTTCATTGCGTTATGCATGCAAAGGAGAGAGCCAGCATTAGGCTAGTTCTCATTAGTTACTTGATTCAACATTCTTGGAATATCACAGCCAGATAGGCATAACCAGAGTGTTATATTAGAAGAGTGGTGCCAATGAGCTTCAAATAGTTCCATTAGCTTCATGGGTAAACTTCCTGTTTTACCCAATATAGATTTTTTATTGGACTAACAAACAATTGCCTGGCAGCATGCTCTATTTGTATAAAGTAAAGGAACTATTCAGTTTTGGCCAATAGAAAATGTACCCATTCATTGGTGCCACACCTTATAGAACACTCTGGGCATATACAGCACACAAACAAGTTATAGTCTCTGTTCCAGAGGGCAACTGATTTTAAGACTTTTTCAACGAATAAAATACTAGCACATTGATTCCCAGTAGTGTGATTATTTGAAATATATATACAGTATATACTGTATATGATAAATAAATAAAAATATGTAAATAGATTAATGAATAAAACCTTTAAAAATGAGTCTGCTTTCAAATCTCTTATGTCATTTGAAATATTAAACCAGCTGTCCTACATGCAACGTTACAGGAGTACCTGCTCTCTGCTCATTAACAACATTGGGGGGACGAGGACAGATCATACCGTGTGACTAAGTAGTGCAGGAAATGACATCTAACATCTAACTAGCGTTACTGGCTGAATCAACCCATGGGAGAGCTGCGGAAGCGTGTTATTCGGCCCTGCGTTGGCTAGATTGGAAGATTCAGCAGGAAATAATGAGAAGTGATCGGCCAAAGCTTTGGAGATAAAAGGCCTGGAGGCATCATGAACGCTCTAAAAATGGGGGGCCAGTCTCCAAATTGGATGAGCCCTACTTCCCCGGTTTATGCCAAGCATATAAAATCCAATTTATCTAGCTGCTACCATCCCCATGTGTACTTTATTGCATGGCTGACCCTCACTTGGAGAAAGACAAACAGAGCTACAGTATGTCACTAACCCCCTGCATTTGAATACTATAGGGCGAGACGAGCCATCATGGATTTATTTTGCTAGTAAAAGGATAACTCGTATTTTATACCTCAGTGTTTTACCCCTCATGCTGAGGTGATATAATTGAGCTTTTCTTGGCTTGTAGAACAAAACATTTATTCACAACTATAGGGACGGGAATCGAAAACCGGTTCCACTTTTACCGGTAACCGGTAACCATTGTTTTTGATGCATCGGAACCGTATGCCTGCGAGGTTATCGATTATGTTATCAATGCCGGCATGTTTTGCATATGCGCTGACAGTTGCGCGTTGCAAAAACTCAGAAACATGCAGCAAGGAGTCATGGTGGAGTCTAGGAAGAAATGGTCGAAAGCGTGGCTTCATGTCACAAAGTAAAATGACAACATTGCAACATGCGCAACTGGGGTGCTCTCTGGTCGTTCGGAAATTCAGAGCACTGTGCTCTGGGAGCACTATCTTGTTAATTTATCAAACCACAGATGTAACGCTTTGCACAAACTGACTGTTAAAGCTAGCTATCAGCTTATGAAAAAACAATTACAAAGCTACTCATTGTTGTGTGTTGCATGCTATAGCTACCGCAGCAAGTAATTTCAGTACATTTGATTATGTCTGCCCATGTCGTAAGTTTTGTTCCAGTTTTGTTCTCGGTTTACAAACATTGTCAGGTTTTCACTGGTCAAAGTGTAGCTGTGTTTTCTGAACGACAATAACCGGCACGGTCTGACAATAAGACGTTTTCGCAACTTCAAAATAAAAGCACACGGTAATAGATCACTGTGATGGCATAATAATATTTTATAATATCCTTCATGAATTCAGGAAATATTATGTATTTATTTTCCATTCTTTTATTATATATTTTTAAAATGTATGTTCAAATGTTATGTTTAGATATTATACACTATGTTCAGAGACTCGAGATAATAAAACAGCTGCGTTGATGCTGAAAACCTGTGTAGGCCGACTTCTTTTTCACACAGAAAATGCAGTTGTTGTTTTTGTTGTTATTACTGCTGAAGACCGCAGCGCTGGCCATTTCCTTTATTGTAGTCGGACGCAGACTAAGAGGGCTGTATTTACTAAGGTATTAACTTAGCAAAATTCTTGTCTAAAACACTAACAAAGAAACTAACTTACTTAAACCTAAAAATTGGTGCTAAAACCACCTGTACGATTGAGTTTTACCTCAAATGGTATAGGCCTACACTCGTGCGGAGCTTCCCATCAAGTCGCCCTCTTCCAACAGTGCCACCACCACCACTGGTAAGCAGAAGTCGATTAAAATCGGTATCAATAACATTTGATCAATTCCCATCCCTATTCACAACAACAACCCATTAGAGTCAATGAGAGAGAAAGAGAAGAAAACAGCAAAACACAACAACAACATGAATAACTTAGAGAAACTGAGAAACCATGCTTTTCATGAGTCTCCTGACTCTATGGAGGGAAAGGATTATCCCATCCTCACAAATGTCATTTTCGCATTGTTTTGGCTGTAGAAAAAGCTTCAGTGACTCTTTAATTTCCCCATGGTTGACAACCCCTGCAATGGGAATGATGGGGTACAGTTGAATGTGTCAATGTGAAATGAAATGCTCTCCAACTCCTGAGGGGGACACTGCTCTATGTGGCCGGCACTCAACAATAACACCTGAGAGAACAGGACTAGCGCTACTTGTATGAAAATATGGACATTTGGTTGACAAGTGATTCCAAAATCAGCTGTGTCTGGATACAACAATTACACATTTGAAATCCTGTTCATGTGTAGTCCCTAATATCAGTTAATCTATACATCTGTCTGTGTGATTGATTGAATAACAGATAAAATCTCTAATCCAAGATCACTAGATGATACTGGAGCTCTAATCTGTGAACAATGTGATTGAGAGATTCTTTATAAGCACATTGCATATTGGCACAGTGCCTGGCTTCTAACATGAATATCACGCTCCGTAAGAGAACACTGGTGTTTAATGAGAGTGTTTAATGACTAAGATCATCACTCATGGTTGCCATTAATATGTTCCTGGCAAATTCATTAGGCATATAGAGTTCATACTGTAGTATCTACTGGCAAACCAGTGGTAGATAAGGAGTCACAGGAAGACAGGAAGACTTCCCATGTCAGAGGCAGTTGACATTAGAGTGAGACCTACAGTACACCTAATTTTCTAACCTGTGGTGTAAATTATTGTGTCAACACCAAATTATTGTGTCAACACCATCCACAGTTTGTTGTGTATGTCACATCAATATATAATCAGGTTTTATTATACAGTTTGCATTTTATAATACCCTTGTTGTTTGCATGCATAACATGCACAGCAGTGGTACTTCTGATTCCTGTCTGTTCACAGACATTGTTTGCATCCTGTTCAAAGGCAGTACATTAGAAGATGATTCGGGACCAAGACCAATCAAGAAGTCCAGTGGTTTTCTCAGCTGGGTGATTACAGCTTTGCACACTGACCGACCTAATGCATTACACACTGCTAGAATGAGGAGCCATCCTTATCTGTACAGACTTCTTCAAAGCACGATACTATTAGGCCTATTTCAGGTTTCTACCTCATGAAGTCAGCCTTTTTTGTTGCTTGAAGCCTTTCTGTCTTTAATTGAACCTGTTCAGTATTTAATTGAACACCTTTTCCTCATCATATAACATTATTCACATTTTAATGATTATTTTTGAACTCTTTGAGGTGCATAAAGCCTTCCTCAACATTATTCTACTGTCTGCATGAAATTCTGGAACAGGATAATCTGAATATTTTAATGGGTGTTAAAAAGTTTTATGGAAATGTCTTCTACATTCATATTGTACATTTTTTACATTTAGTAGACACCGTTGTCCAAAGTGACTTACAACGATAATAATATTAAACTTAAATCAAATAAAATAGTCAGGACACAGTCAGAATAAAAACAAGAATAACATAATTAAACCATAGGACATAAGACCTGATAAACAAAGTGTATAATAATAAAAACAAGACAGGAGGATGGGGAGGCATCAGGAGGGACAGCTAAGGTGCAGCCCGAAGAGATGGGTCTTCAGTCCACGGCGGAAGACAGGGAGTGACTCTGCAGTCCTGACAGTGGTGGGGAGCTTGTTCCACCAGCGGGGTGCCTGGACGGTGAAAAGCCGTGGCCGACCAGTTCACAACTCCTGCAAACCTGAAGAGGCGGTGGTGCCAGTCAGCCAGCAGAGGTGGAGGAGAGGAGTAAACGGGCAGGTGTGTGGGGGCTGACCATTGCCTGCATGTAGGAAGGGGCAGTTCCCTTTGCCGCCTGGTAGGCGAGCACAAGAGTCTTAAACCTAATGTGAGCTGCTATCGGAAGCCTGTGAAGGGTGCGGAGGAGAGGGGTGACATGGGAGAATTTGGGGAGGCTGGGGACACTAGAAGGGCGGCAGCATTCTGGATGAGCTGCAGAGGTCTGATGGTGGAGGCGGGGAGCCCAGCCAAGAGTGCGTTGCAGTAGTCAAGGCGGGAGATGACCAGTGTCTGGAGCTGCTTCTCTGGTGAGGAATGGGCGTATGCTTCTGATGTTGTAGAGGACAAATCTGCAGGAGGTTGCCACCTTTGAGTCAGAAGGGGGGAAAGACAGGAAGAGTTGAGTGTCGTCTGCGTAGCAGTGGTAGGAGAAACCATGTGAGGAAAATTACTGAGCCAAGAGATTTGGTGTAGAACAGTTCGTGGAGAGGACAGCAATCCTCCACGTCACCTGGTAAGAGCGATCAGCCAGGTAGGATGCAAACCAGGAGAGTGCAGAGCAAGAGATGCCCAGTTCTGGAGAGAAGTGTCAGGTGGTTTACTGTGTCGAAGGGAGCAGACAGGTCAAGGAGAATTAGAACAGAGGAGATGGAGGAAGCGTAAGCAGAGCGAAGGGCCTCCGTGACTGCAAGGAGGGCAGTTTCGGTAGAATGTCCAGCCTTAAAGCTGGATTGGCGAGGGTCAAGGAGGTCATTCTGAAGGAGATAGATAGTTGGTTAGATACAGCGTGTTCAAGGATTTTAGATAAGCAGGAGAGGAGGGATACCGTTCGTGTAGACGACGGGTGAAGAGTTGGTTTCTTGAGAAGAGGCTTGTCTGGCTGTCTTAAAGGCAGCCAGGACAGATCCTGTGAATAGAGAAGAATTGATTGCTGGTATGGAAGGGAAGGAGGTCTTTGGAAATGCATTGGAGAAGAGGGAAAGGGATAGGATCGAGAGGGCAGGTGGTTGCCCACTTAGATGTGATCAGATTTAGAATATCATCAGGGGAGAAGAGGGAAAGAGCTGATAAGCCAGAGACTGGGTGTAGCGCACATGTCCATCCGATGGTTGAGCCTGGAGAAGTGTTTGACTCGTGTTCTGTGGCAGTATGGGCCACTGGCCAGCTACTTCAAGTCATCAAGTAGGTCTAATTTTTCAATGAGACGAATGCAAGATTATTACAAGAGACTGAAATGTAAACTTAGTCTACACAACCTGTGCTTTTTTATTCACAGATGAGAAACAACCGAGGTTCAGGAGGCTGTTGGAAGCGTTCTCTAACGGAGGTGTACCTGCTCTTCTATCAAGCTACGTTGACTGTCTTCTCCACTTTCAACCTCCTCCTCCAGAAAGAGAAGTCCTCCATCTTCCTTCTACACGATGAGGTAAAGTGGGAGGGTCAGGATATGCTTCTGCCAATAATGTGATATCTGTTTGTTCCTTTTTTCATTAAGTGCTATGTCTTAGGTCTGAAGTCATTTTGAAAATCTTTTCTGAAATACAATTTTGTAGATGACAAATTTCATCAGAAGTTCGTGAAGCCTGTAGCACTGCAGGGCTGGAGAACGCATGAAATCCTCTACAAGGACCCATCAAACCAACTGCCAGGTGACTCCAAGTTTTACATAAGCAGATACACATACACTATCCACTCACTGACCTCACATAGACTGTTTGTGTGAGGGCTGCTTGTTCAGACAAGTTATGAGTTTGATCATGTCATCACTGATGTGATGGGAGATACTTAAAGAAGGGTATTGAAGTTAGCTATTGTGGTTGTTGATGATTGTAAATGAACTCTGTAAACGAACTCTTGTAAACAAACAAAAATAATTGTTATTTTAAACTTACCTGTATTTACCTGTTCTAAAGTAATTGATAGTTGTATTGTTATTGTGTCTCTGGCAGGAGAAAAGCTTAATATCGGAGTGTGTGTGTGTGTGGAAGATGCCTTGTATTTTGTTGACAGGTTAGGGTTGACAAGTTATGATCATTTTGAATAGATTGTTAAGTTTGATAATCACATCTGAAAAACAAACCCTGCTGTTCCAGCTGCTGTAACTAAACTCCTCAAAAAAAGTTCGGAAACGTTATTTCGGTCGATTATTCCTCCCCTTTAATAATACCAATTGGTATTGTATTTTATATCGTTGGAAAGCCTGATTTGTCACCTTTACAACGAGGTACCTAACTTGTAAGGATCATGCATTCGTGGAATGAGCAACACAGCTAAACGTGTGGGTAGCAGCCCAAAAATATTTGCCAAAATCCCCTATATTCTTCTGCTGGTATTCACTCTCGTTTTGAGTTACTTGGTGGATTGGATGATTGCACTCTCCCACAGTAATAAGGAAAAAACAACACATATTGGCCATTTTTACACTTTATTCATTTTACACTGTCAGGGACCTCAGTAGCGTGTGGAAGATCCATACGCAGTCACAACAGCTTGGCACCTCCTCCTCATGCTGGTCATTCCTCAACCAGGATTTGCCGCAAGTCAGCCAACATGGTTGTGTTGGTCACTCTGGCACGTACAGCACGCCCAAGCTGATCCCACAAGTGTTCAATTGGGTTGAGGTCTGGATGCACAGCAGGCCATTCCACCCTCTCCACTCCCAAATTCTGGAGGTACTCTGTGATGATCCTGGCTCTGTGGGGGAGAGCGTTGTCATCCTGGAGGATGGAGTTAGGTCCCAGATTCTGGAGATATGGGATCGCCACTGGCCCCAGAATATCATTCCTGTCAATTAGGTGCCATTCAGGTGCCAGTCACACACCTGTGACTGACAGACACCTGCCAGCACTTGAAGCTCAAAATGAGAGTGAATACCAACAGAAGAATATTGGTATTCTTGGTAATATTGGAAAATGTTTGGGCCGCTACCCACATGTTTAGACTTGGAGTGCCGCTGTGAGGACTGCGGGGGTAACAACGCTGGCCTGAAGTGGTCATTCTTAACTTCGCCTCGGTGAGTGACCCCTATGCTGCCTGTGGGCCTTTGGATATGTCTGCACTGCACTTACAGTTAACAAACATAACTGGAGATTCTCCTCATATTTTGAGACAGACTTCACAGTTATGATTCCTAGCAAACCTATTCTCATTTGGCTCTAGGTTTTTGAAAGCTTGCAGGTAAGCTATATTTAGTCATTTATTAGTATTTACTTTTAATTAGCTACCAAGCTGACTCCCTTTTGCTAGCAATCATAACACTGACGTCTGCCTCCCAAAATGACGAGTGTCTCTGGCGTGTTTCCATTCTGCAGTTTGTGACGTGTGGACATGTGGAGCGTATTGTTGTCATGATCACCTCTGTGTGAGCTCTGAGTACATGAACGTGTGTGTGCCTCATCTCCATTGTGTGTTCTGGGGATTCTGTAGGACACTACGTCTGCGAAGGGGTCTACTCTGACGGTGGCCCTGGGGACCTGACAGACCGCTGGCTCTCCTACAACGACATGAAGGTTGTTGAGACGACCGGCGCATCTGTCTGTCAGCAGAGAGAGCAGACTGGTTATGTGCTCTTCTATGAAAGAGAGGTACAGAAACGATAGCATACATACTCACATAGTCGAGCAAACAGCTTATAGATGTAGGGGATCCAAAGTGATCTCTAACCCTAAGTGTTAGATACTAGCTATTCCAAATTGCTGTACACACTAATATAAGTGTTCTCTGCCATCACAGTAACCACGCCCCTCTTCAATGTGATGCCAAAGAAGGGCCAACCAATCCAGAGGCCTTAATGAAGACTGGAGGAGGATTTGGCTAACTAGAAAATAGTCTGGGAGCCAAAGCCTGCTTTTTTGATGCCCTGTGATATCCCTTGAGCATTTTCAGATATTAACCCCTTCATGTCCAAAATGCCAAAATCCCCGAAAAATGTGTATTTATGAGATTTCATGCAACATACTCAAATCAAATTCATGTGTACTCATGTTTACTCACGAAGGAGGTCATGTACAATGTATTTTTTGTGTTACTATTCATTAAATGGAAGAATTTATTATTTTATTTTTTAAAGCAGTGGCTTGGTCGAGGACTTGCTGGAATGGTGCATCCACATTATCAATGGCTGATAGTTCGTACCCAGCTTTCAGGACTTAGATGACGTGTGTGTGTGTGTCTACTAACACACTACAAGCCAGCAATACATTACATTACATTCCAATTCCAACAATTACTGTGGATCTATGTGCATGCTAGAGAACGTTCAATTTCAAAGTGTAAAGTAAAGGGGTCATGCCAGCATTAATCTATTGATTCAAAGGCATGATTTGCCAGATTCTCTAGGCATGATTGTTTTAATTTGTAGTTAGTTAATTAGACATTATAATCAATATTCACAATTGATTAGTTGTGTTCTTATTTGTTAATAATCCAATGTGACAACTTGCCCGACATAGTGTAACAATTTACCCGCTGATGGGCAAATTGCCACAAATGCGCATTGTCTATTTAACGGTCTTAAGCTCTGTACTGAAATAAGATATGAAAATATAATCAATACAAAATATGTGCCCAATACTTCCTTCTTTCATTTGGTATGACATGTATACCATTATTATGTATTGTGCACAGTAAATGTTAGACATTGTGTGACAACATACCCCGTGCTCCCCTACTCAGCGGACATAATAATAATAATAATAATAATAATAATAATAATAAATTAGACTTATATAGCGCTTTTCTAGACACCCAAAGACGCTTTACAAACTGAAAAGATCAAGTAGTATATAGGAGTAGGTGACGAGTAGGACATAATTGTTTGACAAGGCAGCATACATTGACATGGCAGCATGTTGACATCGCAGCTGGGTCAATGACGTGACGTGTACATTTTGTGTCCGAATGTAATATTTTCTAAAATTAACAATTAATATATATATACATTATGTTAACTAACACTATTTGCTCTCCTTTATTGAATACACAAAGAGTTTATGGTGATTTATTTTTTTACAAATTCAGGCACTTTCAGCTCTTTAAAAGGAAAACTATAAATAAACTGCTTGTATTTCATTAGGCCTACATTCATTTGTGTTGTTTTGAAATGTGTCATTACCTGGTGCCTAGGCTACTGGCCGCTGAAAATGTCTGGCCCAGCAAAATTTCTTGGTTTTCAAATCTGGCCCAACTGAATTTGTAATTGAAAACCCCTGGTGTAGGCTAATTTACAAGAACTGACACGATTACAATGGTGTTTGAAGCCTTTCTGACTAGTAAATTATGTTCTTCTCACTGGACCCTGGATTTGGCATAGATAATGTTTTCTTATGATTACTGATGGATAGATGATTCACTTAGACAGATATATATATATATATATATTGTAAATCGATTTGCATGAAGGCTTCCGTTAAATGTAAAAACATAAAATTAAATCAAGTATCAAACCAGCAACCCGTTCGGACCTCTAGCTAGCTGCCTTAACCCCTGCGCCAAACATACCACTGTGAAGATGTAAATGAAAGTTGATAGACATACCTATTTTTTTTACACTTCTTTATTTATTTATCTATCCATCTATCACACAATCAAACTATCTATCTATCTATTTATCTATCACACTTTCAAAATATCAAATTATCTATCTATTACACAATCGAACTAATATTTCCTAAAAGACACTTGACGAAACTGTTGTTCGGGATGTAGTTTCCGCCTGTGAGACATTTTTGACGCAAGTATTACCTAAACCAGCCTGTAAACCTGGTCGCTACCATAGCAACCAAGCAGCAAATTATTTGAGCCACATTGATGGAACGGAACGCAAGCTGAAATTAGCGCCCGGATCTGATTTAAACCTGGATCGGATTTAATCAGCGTTGTAGGAACAGGGCCCAGTTGGGTAGAGCTCTTGTTTGGTATTGGTTTCTTCTTTGTCTTGTTAATTTAGACGTTTATATAATTGAAATGTGAAAGCTTACACTTGTTTATTTTTGGACATTATGATTTGATAGTACTTTAAGTTATATTCTGTATTCTGTTTGTTAACCTTTTATGTTTATTTGTGCACACAGGGGCAGATGACTAGTTGAGATACCCTGGGTTTACATCTGTTGACGTTGATGGAATACTCCCCTGAATACCCATTGCGTTGCGACAGGATCTCACAATACATTTGTATGAATTCATACAAACAGCTTAACACACAATTCAGTCGGTTTGTATGAAAAGCTTGAAATGCATCTTGCGTAGCGGTTAGGCAGTATTAGGCATTAACATTGAGTGGTTAAGGTTAGGGTAACTTGTCCGGGAAAGGCATTAGCAAACATAATCATCAGCAACAAGAATTAGCACAAACAAAAATAAATATTTGCCCACCACAATTTGAACCAGCAATGTTGAGATTGCAAGCGGGGTGCTAAAGCCTCCACCCCCCCACCAACCTATTTATGAGCCTTTTGTATTGAACTGCCGGTTTCTGCCTTTTCTGTTGAACTGCCTGTGAATGGTCCCTTACACATCCACTTGTTTTTCATCCAACCTGGGTTGTACAATTACATACAAAGTTGGTGTTTTGCTTTTTGTTTTTAATTAATACAAATTAAGATCCCATTGGGATACAGCCAAGTATGAAGGATTTCAATAGTAGCTGAAGCAAGCCCACTAAATATGTTTCTGTGCTGCGGCTGTTCATTCTTCAGACAAAAAGCAGTTTGAACTACATATACACATCTAATAAATAATTGCAGCAAGGCCCCTGCAGATACTGTAATCCAACAATGTGAAGGCAATTTGTACTGTAGGGGTTCAGGAGTTAGAGAGGGCAGAGTAAATCAATGGAAGGGAAAGGCATAATGATAAAACTCTTAAAACTGTACACTGTTTAGTGCCCCAGTCTCTCTGACAGTGTGAGACCAGACTTGCCACATGGAATAGAAAAGTCCCATTGGTATTCTATAGAGGGACCACAATGCAATTAAGGTGATGTTTGTCCTTCCACCTCCCCTAAATCAATGTGGATTGTACCAATTATTAATAGTAACCTGTGTTTATGGCAGGTTTGTTTTAGTTTCACCCTGAAAAGTAAACGTATCAGTGCTTTTTCAGTGATTTTATTTTGCGCCATTTGGATGATATCCAGGGCATCTCGGCCTGATGTTTCCTCATAAAGCAATGAACAGGTGCAATTTATCCAATGTATATAATTAATATTGGGAGTTATTTGTATTGTCTGATGTCATAGGTTTGGTACATAAGGAATTTGACCAGGAAGTTGAAACATGCATAAACTAAAACACGCACACACACCCATACCCACACCAACACCCCCTCCCCCCACACACACACACACATGTAACACACACTGTTATGATTAATTGTTGTGGGATTCTGCAATTTAGCAATGCTCCTCCTTTCCTGAGTGTTGTTCTACCAGTGAATCCCCAGTGGTGAGATCATGTGTGCAATATGTCACCTGATGAAGTGTGCTCATATGGACGTTAGCAGCCCCTCGGGCACTGTGTGTCACACTTGCATCAGGAACGGCTGAGGAGACAGCTAGGCCATGGAGGAGAAGATGGAGTGCGGATCCTCCCCCTCCTGTCTCTGGGTGACAAGGCTTCTACTCCACACCTTCACATTTCTCTAATGAGGTGATAAAGTGAATGAATGAAGCATGAAAGGAGGCAGGCTGCTGGGGCCTGCTCGTTCCCAAGTTGCACCCTTACCCGGCTATTTTCTGGACAAGAGGAGGACAGAATAGGAGCACAGGAGTGACCTATTGAGGCAATTTCTGCATTGTATCTGACCTCATTTATCAGACCTGGGTGTCACACACATTATGTGTGTTTGTTGTGTTCAAAGCTTTGCAGACTGCACTGAAACACACATGGAGGACATGTAGCGGTGTTGTTAATCACTCGTGTCAGGGAGACCTAAATGATTACCTGAGTACTACAAGGCTTTGCTTGTCATTATGCATTGAATTATTCCATTTAGTTTTATAACTATTCTTAAATGCCATTTCTTCTCAGTCCCAAGTCCTGTGTCAAATGTATTGAGTGAAATAACAATATTATTCACCCGGCTTAACTGTAATGCAATGCCAAAGGGATTATTAGCAGGAATATATTGTATTCAGACAGGTTATTTTAGGAAATCTGCAGAGCAGAGATGCTTGCACAAAATATGAAAGGGCGGCTCGCGACTGGATATTTAACATCTCATTCTAAGTGTGGCTCTGATCTTCTCTAATCTGTAGACATCTTATCTTATGTTCACACGATCACTGAAACAGAGCAAATTTCCAAATCAATAAGTAAATATTATTTGTAGATACTGTATGTATGTGTATATAACAATACATATAGGAGAAATGGAAATTACTGAAATATCAGTATTTTGACCTATTCTGTTCAGTAGTACTAAATCGCATTTAGAATTGGTC
The DNA here is from genome assembly GCF_963989245.1 of Nansenia antarctica. Lineage (NCBI taxonomy): Eukaryota > Metazoa > Chordata > Actinopteri > Argentiniformes > Microstomatidae > Nansenia > Nansenia antarctica. The sequence continues at coordinate 94,043,188 of NC_137674.1, read as the reverse complement.
ATTAAAATTCACTCGTAAAATAAATAATACGCTATGACTCATTAAAATGAATAAAGTAAAAACAGTTATTTTTTTCATCAACTATTTCCATCTTAAAGCCAGGTGTATCATGCAATATGAAGTATACCAAAGCTGATAATCAGCCCCATGGTGTCCTTGTACTACAGTATAATTCAAATATATATTTGATTACAATCCTATTCATTAGTTTCCTCTTGAAGGATAGTGCATTCTAAAGCATGGGCTTGTATTGCAGATGGATAGCAAATGGAGGTTTCTGCTGTGGAAGCCAGTGCAGATTAGTTTGCTATTTTGAAATAATGACTCTCAGCTAACATTCTAATCTGTCAATCCAAATATTTCGAGAAGCGCTGCTTCTCACATACCATTGAACAGATCGGTGGATTGTGAAGACTTGGGAACTTAAGTTGGAAACAGTGGACCATATCCTTCTGCTATCAGTAGGGGCCGGCAGGGGGCTTAGATGTATTAACTAGATCCTCATACTTACACAAACAAACTGGGAATTGTTACAGGCAAGATCCATTCCAACACAGAGTGGTTTAAGAGTGTATTATTACTGTTCTCTGTGCACATTTTGGGTAACAAATGGCTGCCTTCCTTCCGGCACATGTCCAGTTAATCCACCACTGAATACATTTGAATGACAGCGTGTGTCCCTCAAGCTGAGACATCACCCCCCCCATCTCAGGTGTGTGAGTGCAAGTGCTTAGCCCCAGAGGCAGGCTGGGAAAAAGGATGGCAGGAGTGCAATTGATATTCCTGCTTGAGTTGCATCCCAGAAGGCGAGTCCTCATAAATAATATGATAACGGCATGTTTCCAGCGCTGCTGAGGTTAGCTGTACAGTGGAGACAATGCAACGGTGGTATGAGAATGACCTGAAGTGAGTAGCAGGGGTCAATATCCACGGATGCAACCTGGGGAGATTGCGTTTCCCCCCCTGGCCGGTTTGCCCAGAAGGAGATTGTTGACAAGTTTAATCAAGCTGTGTCAAGCCTGACAAGTGCAAGAATAGGGCTGTAAAGCTCCATGTTTATGAACAGATAATATTACTGGGGTTAAAGCTCTCTCTGAGGATGCGCAGAGACGATCAAAGGGGATCTAAACCTCCCCCCGCCCTCTGTAAAAACTGTTCCCTCTACTTCCCACTGACAGGGAACAATCCCATCAGACTTGTCCCAACACTTGGCTCGTGAATGTGAAATTGTCTACTGAGGGTTTGCAGTGTTTCAGGCAGTCATCGTTGAATGAGAATTGAATTGAAATGTCTTTGAATTGGTAGAGGGGAAACGAAGGGAAACAGTACAGATCACTGTTAGACCAAATGTAGATAAAGGTGTTTACTCCTATGTGTTTACTCAATATACAATATACAGTATAGCTATCTACAGTCACCTACAGTAATTAATTTGGTCTCTCTCTCTCAGTCTGACATCTTCCAATTGATTCATATGCTCATACGCTAATATGAGTCTCTTGGGAGAGTACATTGTATGTCTGGGCCTCAAGAGTCAACAATGTTTGCCAATAGTGGTTATATATGTTATTGTAGGAAATGGTGTATCGATGGAAACGGTGGAGTCATTGAGACGTGTGATACTTCAGGTACTAAAATGGCCATCTCAACCGGAAAATGTTGTGCAGAGCAGAGATGTTCCAGAGAGTGATGATCACAGATAAACCATCAGCATTCACATTTCTTTCATAATTAACTTTAGTCCCAATACAAACTGTAGATTACCTCTGACACTATTTGATGTGATAAAAAAGCTGTAGGCAATTGTTGACACACATACAATCAACAGTTGTGCCTATTTCTGCGACCCTAACAACAAGCTTTTAGACCCATTAAAGTAAATCATCAAAATGCACCTCTATGGTTGCAGAGACACTGTCATTTTCAGCATGTAGCCTACTATGATCACCCAACCCATTTTGCCTGTGCCATTAGTTGGCTTGTTCAAGGCAACATTTCAAAGATGAACTGCTATATTTCAACAAAACTAGCCCTCTCTGTGTACAAGCCTATGCCACTGTCTTAGAAATAGGTTTCAAAATAGGTAATAGACTACAAATGTGCAGCCTCTCTGTAGATCTATACTTTAATGGTAGTACCACTGTATGCTAAATATTATGCTATACCCAGGGCCGGTTTAAATGGATAGATTACACTAGACAGACTGTATCTTTCAGACCCCCTCCTACATGCACATTTTTATATTTGGTAAACAAACAAAATGGCTTTTAACTGCCACATAATTATTATTGTCTCCTGACTTTCGATGAGGTGACGTCCTTGATGATGTAGTAAATCCATTCTCAATTGCCAACAGGGCAAAGGCATTCAGTATTTTATTTTTCCCTTACTGTTGATCTCAGGTATTTTAAAAAATGTCACCAAAGAAAACAACCTTTCTCCTGAATAGTTTGCAATATGTTATGTCAGATAATTAATTGAAATTGATTTTTCACCATTGAGATGAACTGGCAAAACTCTGCTCTAAAGTCCTCCTCAAGATCATGTGGGTATATTTACTTTCATGCATTTCTCCAATGTCCATTGATTTGGCTTTTGTAAGGAAACCACATTTTTGTATGCGTCTTTGTGTTGTTGCAATTCCTGTGACAAGCAATCACAGATCACAGATATTTTTTTATTGCAGAGTACAAGCATCAGCATCAGGCAACGAAATGCAGTAAAAACAACACTTTGATATTATGGCAGCAGTTAATACCACTATGCCATCATGATGATCTGACAGTTTACAGCCTGCTGCTGATATCAACACAGTAATGAATATTCATTTATTAAAATATGAACATAAAACAATAAGTAGGGGCTAATATTGCAGACGCATCTGATGGAAAAGCGCCAGAATGGTTATTTAGTTCCAGTCTAGTATCTTCTTTAGTTCCAGTCTAGTATCTTCTTTAGTTCCAGTCTAGTATCTTCTTTAGTTCCAGTCTAGTATCTTCTTTAGTTCCAGTCTAGTATCTTCTTATCTTCTTTTCGACAATCGGCTCTTCTGGGCTGGTTCTCACTGCGGGCACGCGCCCAAATCGAGAATTTCCAAACCGGACTTCTGTGAACATTGATGACACAACCTTGACTCTCATTCAAGGAATCACTTGAGGCTTGAAATCCCAATCGAGAGTTGCCTGAACAAGGCTTTCCTTTTTACCCAGCCCCTGACTTAAGCGGTTCTTGGTTCTAGACCAGCTAAGTCAGGGGTGCAAACTTGTCACCTTTCTGCTAAATTAGCCGGTTTTACTTCAAAATAGGTCATCCACGCGAATCATGATCTGCCAAAAGTCACATGATGACTATTCTTCTAACTAATCTTCCTGTCTGCTAAACTCCACTGCTGTTAAAATAACTTTTTGCTTCATGCAGCTAGGTGCAATTCTAGACAGTGTGGAGGACAGTCACAGTAGGCAACCTGTTTTCAACATAATTATGCAGGTGTTAAGGTTAGGACCGCTGCTGAGACCACCGTTAGTGCTAGCACTATCCATCTAATGCTAGTGCTAGCGCTTTCCACCCTCCACCACCCCCATCAACAAGTCTTCCTGGCCAAGAGCCGGTTATTTCGTCGAAATGCGAAGAACTTCGTTTGAACAGACCCTCAAATTGCCTTGGTGACATAAACCCGAACTCTAGATTGACAGCTGTTGCGTATTAGCAAAAATCAATAAATCTGACTTTTAGGTCAGCAATAGTTTGAAGACTGATATCACATATTTCCGTTTTCCGCCTGGTTGATTGAAACACCAGCCGCCGACACATGCAGTATACTGTCACTCACAAGCAGTTGTTTGTATTGAACATACAGTAAATTGTGGGGCAAATAACCAATATGCGTAAGCTTTAAAAAAAGAAAATGACAGTCTCACCCTTAACCTCTTAAGCTTTAGGCCCTATTTGACTAATTTCTGCCTAAAAACCCAAACTAACTGCTTATAAAAGAAAAGATGATCAGATACAAAAGCAGGATGCCACCCTTGAGCCCAGCCCACTAAAATTGCATAAAAGTGGCATATTTGACTGTGTTCCTTGCGGTTTGAAGTGCGCTTCAAAATACACATTGTGGTCATTTAAAGATCCTCAAGCAGATTCCACCTGACAGTAACATGCAGATGTGCACACTCTGGTGGCATCATTTTTGAATGCACGTTTTTCTAGAAGACTGTGGAAACTGACAGTTTAATGAGTTCTCTTTCAGTCAACTTGGTTCAACCCCTCAATATGGGATACACACTCTTGTGTACCTTTCGCTGAAGACCCCTATTCAATCCCACCTGGTCCATGCCGGTGACGCTTGCAGGTAGCCTATTACCCGGCCCAATAAAGGGATGCAGCAAGCAAGCACGCCATTTCATCCTTTCCACTTTTCACTCATTGACTGTCCAAAGTGTACTGTCGGTGTATTATTTTACCTTACTACAATTTAACTGTTCTACTGAGAATGATTGGGGTGGTAAGTTGTCTCTACTGGAATCTACTGACAGTTCAGCTTGACATTCTAAACATGATTTGAAAAGAATTTGGTAAGCTAAGATGAGCATCTGTTACCTCTCTGAGCTAGCAGGCTAACACACACTCATTGTTACTCGCTCTGGCCACGGCCAAGCGTGTGTCCACTCTACATGCACTCAGTTGCCCCCTGGCGACACTAAGGTTATGTTATGCCCAAACACTTCATTCCCAATGTCATCTCCATAGCGTACTGCAGCAATGCAGCAGTATTGCTCCCTTTCCAATTCCCCGCCCTTTTCCTCCCTGGAGTGTAAGAACACCAGGACGGTGTCATTCAAAGTTTGGGATCACTTTTTTGTCTGCTTTTGTCTATGCAGTGCCATCCCGAATTGGATTATGTTTGTTGAGCCTTACAATTCTAGGGGATTGCAGCCCCCTGTAGGGATCTCCACCCACGTGTGGGTGGTTTCCTGGGATCCGTCAAGGTTGGCTCTGTTTCGTAGATATATACGTCTACAATTTCTGAAACACAGTTGCCCACTGTGTTTCAGAAAAAAAGATGAAGCATCATCTCTATGTGTGATTCATCTTGTGATTATGTTATACTGTTTGATGTATCCCCCTTTAGCTCATCTCCATGTTATGCTTATCAAATGGCCCATCCAGTCTAAGACAAAGGCTAACATTCATCACCTGTCATATTGTCTGTCACTCTGACCTCACTTACAGGACGCTGAGACGGGCTAACTTTAAGACTGAGGCTCCATGGATAGAACACCGAAGAATTATGCAGTATCGATGAGTTTTCATTCGAATGATATATGTTTTAATCTCCTCAAGGACCAATGCAGAGAGAGGGAAGAGAGACAAGTCTTTCATCTGAGGGGGGCCTTTGAAGGAAACACACCTGGCCGTGAGTGACAGACATTTTTTAAGAGATAGGACTCATTGCCAGCCTGACATTGGCTCCTGAGAGAGAGGATGCCAAATATATGCCAGTCCCTGTTGGGCCATCACAGGGAGAGGCATACGCATGCTGGGAGCACCAGAATTTACCCCATCTAAGGGCTTTAATCTCATACATGAGCCTAACCTTTCCCTTATAGGTACGGCCCCCTCTGATTTGGTGTCAGAGTTTGTTGAGTCCCTGTCATCCTCTCCATTCTATTGGAGATCCATGGTATCTGCGGTGTCTTGAAGTATTAAAAGTTGATAAATCAATTTTGGGAAAATCAAGACCCTTAATAAGTATTAAAAAGTCTTATCACGATTTTATGAGGTCTTGAATTTTGTAGGTATTTTTCTGAATTAGACTCTGTCCAAAGAGTTTGAGTCCTAAAAACTTTTAGTAAAAGTTCGTGAATTTATTAGTTTTATTAAAAAACTAAGATGAACCGGAAATTCTGTTGTATGATAGTGGTCTAGTCTATTGCAAAGTAAAACTGTTAAGTTAAAGGTGTCACTGATGTAAACGGTTACAGCTCGAAGTGGCGGTGAGGTCTGGAAAAATATTGACAAGGTCTTTAAGAAAGGTATTGAAATTAACCTCAAGATTCCTGTATATACCCTGGAGATCCATGCCCTGTGGGCTATAGGTGCAGTGCTAGGCTAGCCGAGATCCATGAGTATGACACAGGCAGACGGAGAGAGTGGTGGGAGACTGGGCGGCCCCTCGGTCCTGTGGTGAGTCCCCTGGGCTGCAATGGAAAGTGACCGTGGTAATTAATCCATCTTCACTTTTTTATCCTCCCAATATTGAGCCTCCCGGGACAGTGTTCATTGAAGGGCATGTTCTCTCTAAGAATCATTTCTCCTTCCTTTCTTTCCTGAGAGAAAGAGAATGGGAGGGAGTGAGTTTTGGAAGGGGGGGGAGGAGAGAGAGAGAGAGAGAGAGAGAGAGAGAGAGAGAGAGAGAGAGAGAGATTAAGGACCAACTTAAAATGGAGGTAATGACAGTCTTACAATGAAATAGGGATGAAGGACATGGAATGATTTCAAACATGTAAGTCATTTGGGGGTCTTCATCATGTAAGAATGAAGTTATGCTGTCATGTGCCTACAGTAACATGCATTTGCTGAAGATCCCAAAAGACTCCTATAATCTGCCCTTTGAGAGTTTAAATGTTTTCGGCCGCAACTCCTCGACAGAACTCACATCACTCACCACTTTCAAAAATAAACTCCAGCAGATCATAGTTGACTGTTGTTCCTGCTGATTGCCCCCCCCCCCCCCCCCCCACATACACACACACGCATACACACACACCCCGCTCTCTTTCCACACATAGGTTAGCTGATTTTGTTTCTATACATTTTATTTATGTATCTTCACTGTCTTTGCCGTTGTCATGTATTGTATGTATTGTTTTATGTTGACCAAGAGTATTTCTGTTTATATGTTTGTTTTTATTCTTGCCGGGGCCCCTTGGCCAGATCGCCATTGAAAATGAGAATTTGTGGGGGGCTTGGGTGGCGTGGCGTGGCGGGTTGGGCGTCGACCATGTGGCCGCGGGGTCCCCGGTTCGAATCCAGCCGGGGACATGTCCTGCATGTCATCCCTCCTCTCTCTCTCGCCCATCCTTCCTGTCTGGTTCTCCACTGTGTCTGTCAGTGGGGATGGAGAATGTGGGTGGGACTGCCCCACTCAGAAAAGATCACTTTAAAAAAAAAAAAATTTAAATAAAAAAGAGAATTTGTTCTCAACTGATTTATCTGGTTAAATAAAGGTCAAATAAAAAATAAAATAAAAATATTAGATGCATTGATTATGTTGCATTGATGCTCAACCTCTCAATAACTCAATTGGCGGTGATTACAGTACACTGTTTATGAGGTCAACTGTATTTGCTGATCTAACTGACATGTGGGTGAAATGTGCTAATCAAGCATGCTGTCCACAATCACAAAAGCAATACCGGTACTCCACCAGCCTACAGAACATTCCAGCCCCAATTTATTTAGCATTCCATTTAGTTCACATTTGGTGGAAATAATCATGTTTAAAACCCTCCATTTCCATGTTGAAATCTGTTCAGTACTGATAAGTTGCACAGAATTTCCCAAGTTGCGTCATGATGAACATAGTAGATCAAAGGAAAGACCCCTTTTTTCTCAGTCTTTATAGTCTAGAATTGGACACATGAGCATTGTCTGTTAACAAGAGGTTGTCCATGTGCCTTATTGGATCACGTTTTCATGTGGTTTATAGTGTGCTTTTTTGTCATGGATGGTCAGAGGCTATAGCTGTACTCACATATAGTACAACCATCTAAAGAGATATTGTACTTGCTACATGAATTCAATTATGAGGTGAATACAATGCTTAGGAGCAGTGTGTACTCTATACAATGTCTTCTCTTTTCACTGTCAGCTTTGTAGTGATTTTATAGTTCAGAATCACCTTGAAAACATAAATGTAGCCTTGTCTGCTTTACCACTCGTGTCCAGAGAACTGGAACTTGTGGATAATAGGCAATGGAAACAGTTAGCTAACACTGGTTAATGGACAGACGCTCGGATGGTGCATTAGTATGATCAATTCTCCTTGGCACCTGGGATTGGTACACTTGAGTGACAAAAAAGCTTGTCAAAGCAATGATGACATATGATATCTGTGGCCTTGTGTGTGTGTGTGTGTGTGTGTGTGTGTGTGTGTGTGTGTGTGTGTGTGTGTGTGTGTGTGTGTGTGCATGTGTGTGTATGCGCATGTGTGGGTGGGGAAGGGGGAGGAGTCAAGCCTCAAAAGGGAATGGTCCTCCACTGGGGTGTGTGTGTGTGTGTGTGTGTGTGTGTGTGTGTGTGTGTGTGTGTGTGTGTGTGTGTGTGTGTGTGTGTGTTTCTAAGACAACCTCAAAGTAATAAGGAGTATAATAAGGAGTACAGTAAACTTGTCAAGTTGTTATGTGCTCAAGTGTTGTGCTACAGCTCCACTTCACCCAATCATATCAGTTCACTTTACCCACCTTGATGTGGCAGCAGTCCAGGAGAGCACATCATATTGAGCACAAAACAAGAACACACCTCATTCAGCACACCTTATTCATTTAATTAATTTCAAAAAAATGCTAAATCATTGAGACAGTTTGCACAGTACGTCTGACATGATGAGGTAATAAAGTGCCCTCCATAAGTTTTGGAAAGAGGAAGCATTTTGTCTTCTTTTACCTCCTAAATTTCGTTGTTTGGTACCTGTACTGTAGCAATGACAATAAAGTCCATTCATTCATATTCCAACAGTTTAGATTTGAAATTATGAGGATTAAGTAGAGGTTCCCACTGTTAATTCAGTGTTTTCTTTTTTCAGATTGCTGTCACCATTTAGAAATTACAACCCTTTTTATACATAGTCTCCCTATTCCAGAGCACACAAAAAAGAAAAGAAAGAAAGAAAATTGGCTTGGCAGGCGTTTCTGGTTAGTCAGGTGTGTTCCGTTACATCATTTGTGCAAGCATAGGAAAGCTGTCAATGTCTAGTATTGATTCTAGTCTTTGCATTTGCCTTTGGAGTCCACTATTGTGTCTGAACATTGAACATCATCATTTCCTGATGATAAGATTTGAGGTAAAAAGATAACAACAGAAGATGGCTGCAGTACAGGGCTGGCAGAGCATCACCAGAGAATATACCCAGCATCTGGTGGGGTCAATGGGTCGCAGATTTCAGGCGTGAAAAGGATTGTCAACCCAATACTAACCATGAGTACAACATTCTTCCTTTTTCCAATACTTATGGAGGGCACTGTAGCTAAACCATTATATACTGCATTTTTCTTACAGTCTACCAAAATCGAAATGATTTAAGATCATATGCAACTTCAACCAAGTCTAAGATCATAATGGCTTCCAACATTATAATCTCCTTTCTTGTTCAAAGCTCTCAGCATTTGATGATTCAGCCGTTTTTTGCATGATAATAAAGACAGTTGAGGACCAATAGGACACTCTTCAAGGAGACTCTAATTCCCAATCACACTGAAGGGGATACTGCACTAAAAAAGCACTCTTTTAGTGCTCAAATGAATTAAACTGTGGGTCCAAACGCTGCGGTCTCTCGATACCCTGCAGTATTTATTGCATGAGTTGAGGTTTTAACCCATCCTGGCTAGCTTCCCAGCCACAGACAACTGTATCATGGCCTTGTAATCATCCCCTCCCTTCAATTGGCTCAGTCATTCCTCACGTCCCCAGCAGATGCGGGGGTAAGAATTTAGCTAATTCTAGAACAAAAATGTCTGCTGTGCATCACACAGATGGGTGATACATAATACTGGTGGATGTGGTGATTCCACCCTTACTATGGTACAGTACAGTAAAGCACATTGAGACTTATGGAAGAGTGCTGTACTGTCGCTATAAATGCAATCTAGTTATCGTTATCGTTTATCGTTACAAAATACAATCATGTTTTATTGCCACACAAGTTAACCAAGGTTGCTATAATGGGAGATCACAAATGATAGATAGTACCGGTAATTGGATTCCTTCATGGATATATCAAAGACAAACAAGATGACAAACAAGAATATTGTTTACATTTTGTGTCAAATAAACCGACATCTACCAAAACCTTTATATCAGCCTCACAGTATGTATTCATAATAAGGTCAGTTAACACAGAAACACTTGCATTGATGTATTTTGATAGCTTTACAAAACCACAGGGAGCAATAGTCTCCAATGACCTTTAAAGTGTTTCCTGACTAAAGGTACACAACAAACTCAGAGACAAACAAGGTACCAGCTCTGTATTGTACTTCACTCTTTCAAATGGAGGCAAAGTAGCCATCATGAAAGGACAGGCCTTATTTGAAAGAATGGGTCAAATCATGCTGTTTTTCTCCTGCCCATTTCTGTTTATAAAAATCCCCCAAAATATGTTCTTTGAGATATGTGATAATAACATGGCAGATATGAACACTTTCACAGAAGTAAGTTTATCTCAAGTCCCATAAAAGCTGTACAGATATTCATTAGTTGACTATCTGTGCAGTATAGTACAGTGGATTGTGTACATAGCCTTTATTGATGTAAACCAGCTCCTTACCTTCTTGTGATTTTATGCTTTTATGCTTTTTCTAAAAAAAAAAATAAAAAAAAATCCCTTTCCTAACACCAGGGGAGCCACCCCTCCTAAATTTCGTTGTTTGGTACCTGTACTGTAGCAATGACAAATAAAGTCCATTCCATTCCATTCCATTCCATAAACGATATTTGCTTAAAGCTATTCTCTACTATAGTTATATAACATAATCTATTGTGGGTTAATGTTTCCATAACCAAATTGTAGTTAACCCATCTCTAACTACACACATATGCCACATCTATAGCTATGCCTCAAAGGGGGATGAGTGGAGGGACTGAGCTCTTTTGCATTCTATAGTATGACAACTTGTTAAAAGCACATGTCCCTGTGTGTGTGTGTGTGTGTGTGTGTGTGTGTGTGTGTGTGTGTGTGCGTGTGTGTGCGTGCATGTGCGAGTGCATGGGTGTCTGTGTGTGTGACATCAGTGGAGACTCCGTTTCCTTTTATTGTTCCGAACCTTGATGAACTGTGAGGTTTCCATGGCAACAGCACTTCACAAGCAGGAAGATCACTCGGCTCCCTTGGAAGAGATACAGAACTGCTAGGATTCCATGTCTGGGATCACTGTGCCGATCGCTAGTGCACAGTAAAGGCAATGAATTCTCTTTCACAGTGCGACCAAAGCATCTTTAACATCTTCATTTCATCAGCCTGTGCATCATGATTCCAGTTGGGCTACCAGTCCCTATCATGTATTAAGGCATTCACTCTATCTTGACATCATTGAAAAATGTTCTGTGGTTTTAGATACAACAGTAAATACGATTAAGTTGATTAGAGTGCAATATTATACATCTAGAACTCTTTATCCTGTTGGAATTGATAAATATGAATGATTCTGTATATCTATATTGAATATCCAGGTCAACTGAGAGAATAGAGAAAAGGAAAGGCACCGATCGTATATGGGTAAGGACATTAAATATTAAATACGTAGAGTAAAAATAGAATGCATGATGATACCCCTGGTAATGCCATAAAGAGTATAATATACCATACCATATTATGGCACTGGTGAAAATAACAGCTAATGACTGTCCCCTGGTGGTGGGACACAACCTGCACAGGTGTGTTGTCTTCCTTCCACTTACATTTAGGTCAAACATTATTATTTTATTTTTTAATAGCATATCTATTCTGTTGTTCTACTAAATGATTATCTCGCCTTAGAAGAAAAACAATTTTGATGTCAAATTGAGGAATGAATGATCTCAAGCATCAATGATTTCACCCTGCTGTGCCGTCAGATTTAAATATTGTGTTTTATAGTAAAACAAATGGTCCAGCGTTGCCTAACAATTCAGTGTTTTTAAGATCAAAACTAAACGTTGAAAGAAGCACTGAACTATTCATGTTATCCATGGTCCATGGGCCATGAAACCCCATAGATATGGAACTATGAACACCAGACATTTGGAAAATCCACCAGACAGAAACAATGGTCACACTTTCAACAGCGTCTATTTAATACATGCTCAAAGAAGCCTTCATAACCTTCTATAAAGGATAGTATACTGCATGAGTTTTGCTATATTTGGCAAAGCACCAGAATTAAGGACCTTTTATGACTCTTTTTATAGTATGACAGCTGATTGTAAATGATCTGTGAAGTACTGTATGTACTGTATCTATGTGGGGCTTAAAAACGGTTAAAGACGGCTTTCATGAAGGCTTTATGAGATATACTTCTGGTTTTAAGTGCTAGGTAAATACTGTATAATCACAGTTATCCACATCTTACAGTACAGTCACTAAGATATCACTGTAATGGCTCACTAAATGGGAATGCTTCCCCTGAGGGTTTGTAAGCTTCTTTGGTACTCTAATTTACTCATCCTCTGATGTGCATTGATGTGTTGGGAGTAAACAATAATAGCCCAGTTAGGGCCATTTCTCTCCCATGAATACGTAAACTAGAGAATTTATGGTCATCATGTCAGCCAACTTACGGTAATTACAAACCAGGTCTACTATACCTCTGGTGCATCGATTTTAACAAGTAATTCACTTTAAACCAGGCAGTTACATATATTGCTACGGGAAGCATCTTCATTCCCAAAGGGTGAAATTGATTCTTTAAAGTTTTGACTGAGGCGGGTCATTTGAGCATTCCCCTCATGTTGTGTTGCCTCACTCCAGGGAATGATGGTGCCTTCAAATGTAAGTGTTTTTTTCAGTCATTTTCAGTGTCCCAGAAACCTGACAAAATAGGTCATTTTGTGAACTGGACAAACAGTGTACTGAAGCACAGTTAGTTATTCTATCCATAAAGGAGTATGAGCAGTGTTGTAGCGGTAATTCAAAGTAAGGTCAACAGTGCCCTCTAATGTTCAGATGTAGGTAAAACACAAATGCATACTGCATTCTGGGAGATTAAGACATGTTGTAATTCTCCATCCTTTTCCCTGAAGTACAGTATGTCTCTCCCATACAGATATGAATGGGACTGGACTGAGCCCATGCTTAGACCAATCCTATCATGTCAAATCCATGTGGTGAAGTGCACAAGTGCATCCTTCGGGAGAAGGATGGAAAGATGGGATGCAGAAACAGCCCATGACCAATGCACGATGGACTGGAGGCAGAAATCTGAGGATGCCCTCATTGCATGGAATGGAATGAAGAAAGATCATCTTGGATTTTTACCTCCACCAGCTTTCACTTAATTATGCCATGCCTGTATCTGTATCTGTGTCAATCCTTTATGATAAATAACTTCTAGTTTGTATTTGGGTATAATCTGTGTGTATATGTGTGTAAGGAGATCTGGGGAATGTACTGTAATGGAACTGGATAGAGATTGTAGCAATGGTCCCTGTCATTAATGGCTACGTCAGATAGTTTTTTGTCTGGCTAATTTAGTTCCCTTAATGAGCCGTGTCACAGTCAGAGCGAGGGAGAATGGGAAAAAGAGAGGAGAGAAGGGGAGGTCTATTTCTTCAAATAATTTGATTGTTCATTTGCTAATGCTGTGAAGTCATTCAGTCTCACCTTCTTACCTGATGAGGTCAGCACAAGGACTGGCTGCCATTGTGCTTTATGACGTGACATTGATCCATAACAGATTGAGTGCATTCAGTAAAAAACAGCTTGGAGACATTGGATGAAAATTCATGTGATGTTAGATTTAAACTGGTACATAAAAGTGAAGCCAGACTATGTGATTGCAATCATCCTGTTCATGCTCTGATGGTTATATCTTTGCTCTACTATTTAGCACCATCTGGCTACATTAGCTCCTGAAAACAGGGGATAGGGGTGAAGTACTTTGATTAAGATATTGTTAAGATATTTGGCTGTCAACATAAGTGCAGAGGCATTTGTATTACTAGGCTATACAGCACGAAGAAACAGTAACTTAATCATCAAGCCATTTTATACAACATTGACGAAACCTCACCAATAGTCCCTCATATGCATCCTGCTAGGCTAATTCACTTAGTCAAAACATAGCATGAAATAGACAGATACCACTTCCCACAAAACATATTGTAAGCCTACTTAAAGAAAAGCACAGCGCCTATTTATTTAAGTATAACCATGGCTGCTGCTAGTGCAGGATTCGCTTGCCAGGTGTCGGTAGTAATGGTATTGCTAAAACACACAGTAATAGCTAGCTAATGTTAAAGAGATGATTCATGTAAATTACACATTTACTTTGAGTATACAGTATAATGATGCACACCTGGTATTTCATCACAAGCAAAATCTCGCTGATTGGGTGCAACACTGTTGGAGTGGTAATGCCCCTGCTAGCATGCTCAGATTTTTGGTAGAAATGTCTTCTATATTATTGTCTGATGTTGTGTTGACCTGCTTAACATGGGTCCATCTCCTGGACGTTTACTGTGTTCTAAAACACAGAACTACCTTCCATATACAGTACCAGAATGTATTATTATGACAGTCACATATAATTTCTGAGGCTGCATTAGCCAAGCTTCACATCTTTACATTACTTTTATCTTTATCTTTACATTTTTACATTTGTCACTTTATCTAAAGTAAGTGAATCATGATACATCAGTCATAAGAAAACAGTCGCAATGTTAGAATAATGACGAACTGGTTTACCTCTTTATTAAAAAAAAAAAAATGTATTTTATATTATTATTATTATTATTATAGAGGATGTGTACAGAGGGGTAGTGGGGGGTGAAGAGGTCTTTAGGAAGGACAGTCAAGATGTAAGTATGTACCTGAAGAGATGGGTCTTTAGTCTAGTAGCATCTGAGAATGTCCAGTTATTTCATTACTGACCTCTATGGATATTGACGATAGAGAGAACATTGTGACATTTACCGATGGGCCCAATTTGAGGCTGAATCAATACAGTGTTATGTAGTTTTATTACAGTGCTTTCTCTACATGGACCATGAAGCAGCCAACACAGATTTTAGTCACAGCATTTGATATTTGTGTATACACCCAAAGGCTGTTCCATCTCTCTTTGGATATTTATCTTGAAGAGGAATATAAACATTGATTCCTGAATCACATTCTTTCAAATGAATCAATCATAAAGGTAACGTGAATGTCATATCTTTTTCCTCTAACCCTAACACTTAAGATATGATAGAAAAAAAGAAAAAGACTTGGGATGGGTGTAATACTTCCTCCAGCCCTTCACTGTGGATCCTTGGTTGAGTTTTCTTTTGTCACAGGACAGGTTTCTGGAGTTGTTGGTTGTCTTTCTGTAGCACAAAATGCAGCAATGCATTACTGAGGTAAGATTTAGGAATGCTATGGGGTCAATTGATAAATTGATCTCAGTAAATATCATTATTTGTAGCTGTGTCATTTACCTTATAGCTCTCTATGCATGTCCAGTGTTGAGTTACTCAAGTATTGTTGACCATCCTCAAAATCGGTCACTTGAACTGGAATAGGGATTCCCTGACGATACACTGTCAACTGAAGAAGAGACACATTTAAAAACATAAATAAATAATTAAGTCAGTAGTGACAAAATGGAATGCTTGGAAATAAAACTATGGCGAATAAGTTTGGAAACATTTAGTCTTACCTCTGGGAGCTTGATCTTCATATCAAAGCTGTGTGCTGAGGCTGCCACAACTGAAGCTATAACTTCATGTTTGCCATTTTTATCATGTTTCTGGTAAAAGCCGAGAAGGAACGCCATGCCTGGGATGTATTCTTCAATGCTAAAAAAGATGGACTGACTTAAATGAAAGAGCTCGTTCACACAACACAACATGCTAATTTAAGTCTTTCCGAATTTAAAAAAAACAAACGTATATACTTGTGACAGTGATAAACATGTACAGCACTGTCCTGGATGTGTGGTTGTCTCACCTCTCACCCATCTCTTTCATGAATTCTGGAACATTCTGCCAGTGGATTTTAGCTTTGAGTGTTGGCTTCGATCCTGGCAGCTGTGCAGTGGCAGTCTTCACTGACATTTCATAGGACTGACATTCAGCTCCCCATCTCAGGTGCATCTAACATGCACAAGAGAAGACTCATCAATCCATTTCCCTGGAATAAAAAAATCCTAATTTCCCTGATTGACAGATTATAGTATCTCCTCCCACTATATTTGTGTTACCTTAGTTTCTCCATGGACCTTGTCCCAATTGGCATCTGTACACAACTTCCAGTTGGCCTCCTCCCTGACCTGAGAGACTATCAGCTGAGTGTTGACCATCTGGGCTGTGGGAGTGTAGTAAGCAGCTGCTTCATACCCCTCTGGCTTCACATTGCCACCCATGGCAAGCACTTTGATGTTGACCACTGGCTCAGGATTAGCATCCAAAGACTGAAGAGCAGAAAGTGGGGGAAGGAAGGAGAATCGGTCAAATATACTCTCTCTACAGTTTCATATCTGCATCTTCATCTTTCAGGGTGATGCATGACAGTACCCTATCCCCAAAGGGGCTGTTGTCAGGACAGAACACGATACCTCTGAGGCGGTAAGCGCTTGGCTGTGACGAGATCTTCTACTGCTTGTGGAATCAGAAGAGAGACTTACTCGTCTGGTTGCATCCTGCAGACACAAACATGTATTGGGGAAAGTCAGTTCTGAGGCTCACAGTGCAGGTGTGTGTAGATAACCATCACGCAAGAGCAGCCAAGTACCTTGGAAAGCTTCCTCAGCGTGTCCAGCATTTGGCGGAGGGTAGGTGGGTGCTCGCCCACCCCAGCATTTATCTCAATGTGGATTTTGTCGACAGGTCTGTTCGTCTGGGCTGGGGAAAGGTGATGGAACAGGGAATGTACAGTATTACAAGTTTCGTGTCTCATAGAGGCTATCCCAACATGATTGCATGATTTTTCTTGGCTGTACCTGGCTGAACTTTATATGCAAAGTGGCTGTATCCCAAGAAGTAGTAAAGGGGGTATTCCTCAATGTAGTACTCTCTCTTTGCCTCAGACTCAACACAGATAGCCACCCCATAGATGTTATCCTCTGCACACATCTTTGCCCATGGATGGTATATCCCAGATTTCACAATCTATTTTGACAAAATAAATGATTCATTAACACATCAACTTTTGTTACATGTCTTGCATCTTCTTAGACATACAGTACAAGGGGGGGTCGTACCTGTTTTTGTTCAGAGCCTACAGGTGTCTTATTGACTGGTTCTTTCTCCTCATTAGACTCAATAGAGTCAGACATCATTGGGGTCATTTTAGCCAAGGATGGCTCCTCGATATTCCTTGAGACTGCATATACGTTCCAGCTATTTGATAAATAGGGAAAATAGGAAATGTTTCATTAGTACTCAGGAATACACTCTAAGGCTAGACGTAAACACATACTGTACAACATTTTGGTCCCACTTTACAATGCGTCCTTAAACTGATGTATTTCCATTTTTTTTTCAAGTTAAACGTGTAGGTACATTTATTTGATCATTTTAGTTCCCTCTGTTAAAATAAAAATGTAGGGGCATACTTGACAGAGAAGAACTCAGTCTCCTTTTTGCAAGGAGGAAGATCAATTTCAATTTTCTTTTGTTTCACGTTCATTTTCATGGCAAACTTCCATGGCATGTTAACCACGGTTTTACTTTTCAATTCTGCACCACACTGGAACAGGTCTGTGTTTATCCCATGGATGAAAATCATATCCTTTGAGAAACTGCAAAAAATACATAACAGATACAATCAGTTCTATCAGTAATACACACTGGAATACATACAATTGTAAAACATGGGATGAGGCCACTGACATTAAGCTTGTTTCTCACAATGAAACATACATCCTATAGTTACAGTAGGATCCATATAAAATGCTTTACCCAGCAAACCCATCAGTCTCCAGAGAAACATCTGAGGTCAGCAGTTGTCCTAGGTTATCTGTCAGTGCTGGATTGATCGCAGCCTTTGCTGCATGATAGAGAAGCACATTTGGTTATATTGATTAACAAACATCTGGAACAGCTGGGATTGCAAATATCTTCCAGTCTAGTATTCAATTCATACCATTCACAGTAATCCCTGTTAGTGCGGAAAAATATTTGCTAATTTCCAATGGGAGCCCAAGGGTGGTGGCTTGGATGTACCGGGTCTCATAGATAACCCAGGGCTTGGTAAAGTGCCATGAAATCCCCTTCTGAAGACCTTCAATCATTTTCCAGACTGGACTGTCTTTCCCTGCATTGAGACTGAAAGCCTGAATGGGAATAACATTGCAGGAGGGCTCAGTGGTTCATCTTTCATTAGGTCATTGATTGCATGTCAAATGTTATGCTGTCTGTACAAATCTCACCTTTATGACACTCTGAATTAATTCCTTATTTACATCAGCGAAGAACCACTCTTGACCAAAAACTCGTGAGTAGGCAGACAAGAGTGGCCTATCCTTGGGCATTGTCTGCCAATCTTCCAGCTGAAAACAACTCATCTGTTATTTCACAGAACAAAACAAACCTTGAGAAGATCATATGGGTCCGGTTTCACAGACAAGGCTTAAGCCTAGTCCTGGACTAAATCACACTTTCAATGTAAAATCTCCATTGAAGATGCTTTTTAGTCCAGGATTAGGCTTAAGCCTTGTCTGTGAAACTGGCATGTGTCTTAAAAAGTCTGTTTCAACTCACCACTTTGGAAATGGCTTCAAAGTCATTGAAATTGAGATCGCCAGTGAAACGGGGCATAATTTCCCTGAAAAGCTCCGTTAAACCTTCAGTGTGAATACCAAGCTGTAGAAAAATATGGAGTGGAATAAATTATTTTCTGCATTGAATTTTTTAAAAAAAAACATAAAAACAATGAATGAACTTTTTAAAAGCCATTAATATAATTCTTAAATTTGGACTTGGGTACCTCCATCATTTCCAATATTCTTCCAATGAAATGCAATTTCCCTTTGGTCATAATGGTTGATGGGAAGATGCTTGCAGCATTTCTCAACAAGAATACCTCAGTTTCTGTGCCAATTAAGAAGTCATCTGGAAGTTAAAGGGACATTAAGTGGTCAGTGTAGGTCTTTCATATATTGACAAGAGAATAACATTGTTATCACCAAGCCCGGCGGTGGCTATGGGCAGTGGTGGACTCAGCCCTCATCAGTTAGGTTAACAATGTTTCGTTGTTGTTGTTGGCCAATTGAAAAATAGCACAGAAACTACCAGTATCCTTTCTAACTTCTGTTTGGGAGGGCAGCCCACAGCCCATCTCCAAAGTCGCCCACTGTCCACCCTTCGTCATGTTCAGGCACAAACACACAGAGCTCTGAAGCAGACCCGTCCACTGCACACAAGTGTCTCTCGGCATGCCGAGGGGGAGGGCTGATGCAGTGACAACAAAGAACTCTGATGGCTCAGATTGCACACACACACACACACACACACACACACACACACACACACACACACACACACACACACACACACACACACAGGGCAAGGCAAAGCAAGTAAAAGCACACACACGGTCCCACTACTAATGAAAAATCACCATAACCCGCTCTAACTCGTGTATGGATTGTAACACATTGGTGTTGTAAATGTTTAACTTGAGTTGAGTTTTTGTTTATTATGCTTATTTTTGTCAGGGATCATGTAACAAAAACAGTAGGCTAATCTCAGAGAGAGGAGATGTTTGCACCAGATTTAGCGACTAGCGAATTT
This sequence comes from Nansenia antarctica, assembly GCF_963989245.1. Lineage (NCBI taxonomy): Eukaryota > Metazoa > Chordata > Actinopteri > Argentiniformes > Microstomatidae > Nansenia > Nansenia antarctica. The sequence goes on along the minus strand of NC_137674.1, from coordinate 94,023,505 downwards.
CCATCAACAGTCCATTTGCATCAACTCAAATGTATTTGATGAAGGGAGAAGGACAGACTGAGGAGAATGATCTGTGTCTGCCAGGCCCCTACCCAAAGTCCTGGCCCCAGCAGAAGAGAATTGTCCCCCCCCAATCGGTGATTACTATAGTTCCACACACTCATAGATACCACACTACTACCTTTTTGAAGATAGGTGACTTTTCTAGAATGTTTAGGCCAACTCATTCTCCCAGTTCGTAGAATGCTGTGTTGCTAGTAAAAGCTCATAGTTCGACCTACATTACATTCATTTACTTTATCCAAAGCGACTTACAACATTTGCTGTGCAATGTAGACTTTTTAAAAGTTTATAACCAAGCCTAGTGCTGCTTCTGCCTCTCGCAATGCTGCTCCTGTCCCTTCAAAAAGCACTGCCCCAAAGCAATTCACTCCCTCAGCTGCCTCAGTCCCACCTCATGCAGTTAGCAACTTGAATGTCGATGCACCATCCCAGCCACTAGCTACCTAAAGACTTTAGGCTAGGCTAAAGTGTGCATTCGGTGCTATATATTATGATCATTCAATCCTGCCTGGCACTGCACATGACCATGGCTGGAGTACTCTCTTCTGCAGGATGCATGCTTCTGTTTCCCCTGTCGGAAATATGCCACTGTGCCAATGAGAAGGATGTTGTTTTTTACCTTGTGTGGTTTTAACAACTGGAAAGCGGTACTCGAGTGTGACAAGGGGTTAAAGAAGCATGCATCCAGCCACAGTCATGTTCAGGCTGCAGCCAACCTGGTCTGAATACAAATGCAGAGAGGCAACAGGGGAAACCATTCACTGTATGCTGGTAGGTAAAAGCAGCTTGAAAAGTACCGATATTGGTGGCCTGGGGTGGTCCAGTGGTCTTGCACCATGGTCTACAGTACACACATGATATGCCCCTGTCGGCGTTGGTTCAAATCTGGCCCATGCCCTCCTCATCTTACTTTCCTGTCTGTGCACTAACTCTATCCAATAAAATGAAAAAATATGCTCATAAAAAGAAAAAGCCTTTAAAAGAACCAATATTGGTGGTGGTGTTAAGTTTCTGTGTGTGAACGAGTTAGGGCTCTGTGGAACAACAGAAACGTTAAAGCGTGACCACCGGGACACCGATGCTGATGACACGGCTGCGGGTCTTTAAAAAAAAAAAAAAGTGACAGGGTCTGGTGAAAAAGCCCTCAAGTAGGGCTAGGTCATTTATCAGTTTTTTTACAGGTTATGAAAGTGCAGATAGTAAGCTTTCAAATTATGTGTTATACATTGAAATCTGAAAATAGTTAATAGAAGAGTAAATAGAATATTGTGTGACTGAAGAAGCTTATTTGAATGTTGGTACACCTCAAACCAAACACAGGAGAAACGATCGCTCTGAATCAAATTGCATTGGTAGCTAGCTAGCAGCTAAGAAGGAACATCGCTAGAGACGAATGACAGATATACGTAACACCCCAAATTATGCCAATCATTTGACGGACCCCACCCCCCCTCCTTCCCACGCCCCTTCCTTTCTGCATCTCTTTCTGTGTACCAAAACATGACGGTAATGCAGGTACACTTTGTTTGTACCTACCGTTAAACCAGTCCAGGTGCATCGCTCTGCTGCAGTGGTAGCTCAGACGGCCGAATTTAGGGGCAAGGATTTTCACAGCTACGTTACAGGCTGTTGAGCTTTTACAAAAAAATAACAAAAAGACCAGTTTAATGCAAAATCGAAATAATCCAAATACTTCAATTGTCCCTCTAAAATCGAATGTCACGGTTGCCCCCACACCATCGACCTCACAGAATGACTCACAGGATTTGATTGTCTGGAGTGCTGGATTTGGCAAAGCTCTGGATGAGGGAATAAACAAAGCTGGCAAGTTGCAGGTCTGTCTCCTCCATTAGGAATGTGGTCACCGTTGACACCAAAGCCAATGGTGGTTTGGTTTCAAACAGGATCATACAGGCCAACATTCGTATCTCTGTAGGGAGGTCCTTCTGCACAAACAGGCTAACGGTGATGTCCTGGACCTGAAACCACAAATAACAGACAGATACAGTCTTTCAAAAGGTCTGGGAATTATTCATTTGTGTCAAGTCCATCAGTCAAAAATTGGACAGCAACCAAATAAATTCATTTCAAAACAAGAATTTGTTCGTTTCAACCTGGGAATTGAAGTGAAAACATGAAAAGTCCACATCAGTCATGCTGTAAGCAGCATAGTATCCTCATAGGGGTAAGGGGAAGCCCTCCTTACACTGTGGGGGTCTCTGACTGCCAGGTGTCTCATCGACTGCACGGCTGCACTCAGCACACACGTTGGGAGGGTCACAGGAGCAGCTGACACGCCAGGGAGGAAGCGCATGATGGTCTTGATGCTAGAGGGGTGGCCTGCGTTCCCCAGGGCCTTCAGAGCTAGGACCATGTCCACCTCACTGCCTCTCTTAAAGCTATCAGTAGCAAAGTCCAACAGAGGCTGTGAGAAATGGACATGAGACAAGTTCAAGTCAGAAAAGTAATCTTATTCACACAGACATACACTCACCGTCCACTTTATTAGACACATCTTGCACCTTCAGAACTGCCTTAATTCTTTGTGGCATAGATTCAACAAGGTGCTGGAAACCCCACACCATTACACAACCACCACCATTTTCGCCTAGAGAACATCCGCTCACTGGATATTTTCTCTTTTTCTGACCATTCTCTGTTACCCCTAGAGATAGTTGTGCGCGAACATCCCAGTAGATCAGCACTTTCTGAAATACTCAAAACAGCCCGTTTGGCACCAACACCCATGCCACGTTCAAAGTCACTTAAATCACCTTTCTTTCCCATACTGATGCTTGGTTTGAACTTTTGAGCAAGATCGTCTTGACCATGTCTACATGCCTAAATGCATTCAGTTGCTGCCACATGATTGACTGATTAGATATTTGCATTAACGAGCAGTTGAAAAGGTGTGCCTAATAAAGTGGCAGGTGAGTGTACATATCTGAGTGAAAGAAAACATTTTATGCACTGAAACATTTACACACTGGGTTTCTTTCTTTTTTTACATAATGTGACGTAATTGAAATGTAAATGATTACCTGCACAGCTCCGACTGGGCATGGCTGAGTAGAGGCACAGTACTTGTACACCAGTGAACCATAGGACAACACAACCGTGTTCCACAGAATTGGGTGGGACTTACTGAAGGGCATGGACAGGAACTCCTAGAAAGAGAAAATCTCTCTCTCTTCATTGGTCTGCACACATAATTACTAAACACACTAGAACCTGACATACTGTACAGTATTGGCTCTATGCAGATATTGATCACGAGTTAATTACATAAATAGCCTGGGTAAACTGCAGCTAGATGCAGAAATAGTCAAATCACCTTCCATAAGCTTTAGCAAAGACAACTTACCATGGACAACTCTATTAGCTCAGCATCTGCAGCCAGGTGATTATTTGCCAGCAGAAGTGCTTGTCCAGCCTCATTGGCTGATACATCACCAACTTCAAATCTCTTCTTGAGGAATTGGAGGACTCTTGCATCTGTGACTTGAACAATAGAGTCCAAAAACCACCGTCTGTTAATCACAAAAGAGAGTGATGATATTAGTACACTCAAATTGAGACTAAATAGTACATTTACCCAGTAATGGGGCAGTGATCACAAAACCTCAGGTTTTTTCCTGAGGCTTCACATACTGTTAGAGGATAATCACCGCTTGGACCACCCTGCCTTTTTCCACAATATTCAACACTAGAAAAAATCATTATTTGAACAAGATACACACCGGTGTTCATCATTTCCTGCCAGCTGTTTCCATAGAGCCTCAAGATTTTCCAGCGTTGCCACACGCAGAAGTTGAAACAGTTCAAAAAAGTCCTCACTTGATGCACTGTCCACCTGGTAGATATTTGCCTGTGCCAAACGCTCGATGAGCTCTACAATCTGTGGGAAACAATGAAGGGTGAATAATATATTTGCATGGTACTTATCATTTATAACACAATCATGTGATCATAAACATAAACCACCCGTATATCCTGATTACCTTGGGCATGGGATCATCCAACTTCTTCAACATGATAGGGATTTGAGTCAGCTCATTGACAAACTTGTAAACCAGACTCCCTCTGTTCTGCATGGCACCGGGGCTAAAGCTTGTGTGTGTGTCTGTCACACTGGTCAGCACCAGCTCTTTTCTAATAGGAGAGGCAACGGGGATGCTCAATGTACAGTATAGCAGACATTTTAAACAGGGAAACAAAAAGAGTGGTGACAAACAGACTTGTGTAACACTCGTAATAATAATTCGTACATGGCCTGCAATTTAGAGCTGCCCCCCTTGACGTTGAAGATAGAGAAGTACTGTTGCTCCAGGGCTTGAGCCTTTGTGATCAGACCTCCGTCGACTGTTGGTCTGACTGTGTAAACATATCTCACGGTTGATATGACATTTTCACCTCTCTAGACCACAGAGGGAACACAAAAAGCATATAACAAGCTATTGTAGGGTTACATTATTTTCCTTGATATTAATTAGCATTATTGTCTCTGTATACTCATTGAATGAAGTGTGGAATTCTACACGCATGACCGAATGAGAAAGACCAACCTCTAAGGAGATTTTGTTGACGACAGCCATGGCCATTCCACTCCAAATGGCTGCCTTCTCCCTGCAGTTATTGAGGTCAACAATTTGGGTGACTGACAATTCTTTTGACTTGGCATCCTCTTCAATAGCGTAGTTACTCTGGCACAACCCATGGATGCCAACCTGTGAACAAATACACATACAAAAAAAATCCAGATATACAGTATGCATCTCTGCAGTATGTTTACATACAATATAAAAACTCCCATTGATGTAATAGTGCTTGTCAATTAGGTTTGGGTTGGTTACCTCCTCTAGCTCGTACACTCTTTGGGTGGTCTTGACTGTGACTTGCAGGAAACCGAGGATGCCTCTCACAATATTGACAATGGTGTCGGAGACTCCGGCAGGTGCATGTATGTCACCAACTCGTCCCTTGGCGTACTCAAACATGAAAGGTTTGGCGATCTCGGTGCCGATCCGTTTAGTGAGCTTTGGTGAAGCATTAAACGCGTCCTTCCCAGGAACGCCATTGAACTCTTCGAAGACCAAGTCCGAAACCTTAAAACCAGATAATAGTATGAACAATTGCATCAAAACATGCTACCAATATCTCAAATGTATTTTTTATATTGTCAGGATACTGAGTCATATCGTAGTCATCCAAATCCTAATATAGCAACTAGTTGCCTACATTTCCTCACAAACTAAAACAAGACCTAGATAGAGATACTGTAGAATATACAACATTGGTAATGACAGGATGATTACCTGGAGAAGGAAGCTTTGTGCTGACACTCCAACAATCTTAACTTTGCACATCAGTCTCACACCAGACTCGGCAAGGTTTGGCATGCCACGGCCAACATTCACCATGCCCTCATACTTGTACTCATATGTTTTCTTATAGTTCAAGCCTGGTTCTGTAATACATGATTGAAAGCATACAAAACATTTGAATAAAGGGTATTTTCTTCTCTCTCATTAGAACCACACAAGCACTCTACATTTAGAATATGTGTATACAGTAGATGGTTACTCACCATAAATGATGTTTTCACATGCTGAAATTGAAACATAAAACAAAATAAATGTAATACATTTTTACAAAATTCACAAAATTAATTCACGAGCTAGAATTTCTACATTTAGCTGGATTTTTTTGTGAGGTTTGTTTACCAACAGAACTTACCAGCCAAGGCCACAAAAAGACAGAGGACGTACCCCTGCATGGTGACACTCAGTAGTGGCGGCTTGAGCTCAAACCTTCCCTTTATATACACCTACGGTGCTTTATTCACTACAGGATGTGACAACAGCAACAACATGTACCTGTGTCGGCAGATCACAGCTTTGGCAACAGTCAGGGTCTTAAAGTAAATACACAGAAGTCAAACATATGTCAGTGTGACAGGCCAAGGGAGGACATGTCATGAAAAATAAACAGTGATAGTAAAATTGACACACATACGTACAATGTGTTATGAACCAGATAAACCACAAGCCTTTTCATCACATGCTGAAATTGAAACAGAAAACTAAAATAATGTCATTTTTCCAAAATTCATGAATTTAATTAATGAGCTAGTATTTCTACATTTACATTTAGCATGTTTTTGTATGTGGCTTGTTTAGCAACACAACTTACCAGCCAAGGCCACAAAGAGACAGAGAAGGTACCCTTACACGGTGAGACCCTGGTGGTGGCCTGAACTCAAACCTTTCCGTTATATACTATATATATATATATATATATATACAGTGCTGCTTGAACCCCTTGTGCAATCATTGATTTTTTTTTTGTTTGTTACCACAAAATCTTTATTTAATCAGTCTTTTTTATCTGACATAACAGATTTATATTTACCAATTTCATATGTTGGTTTAGAGGGAATCATGTGTGTAGTAGGAAAACTAAATTATAAGGAAATTAGTGCAGGTGCAAAAATAAGTGAACCTCTTCAGTCAATAGATTGTGGTACCTCCATTAGCAGCAATAACTTGGAGTAAACCTCTTGTATAGCCACTAATCAGTCTCTGACATCTGTTTTGAGATATTTTTGCCCACTCCTTACAGACGTGAGCCAATTGAGTGAGGTTTGAGGGGTGTCTGGCATGAACTGCCCGCTTCCTACCACAGCTTCTCAATTGGATTTAGGTCAGAATTTGACTTGGCCAATCCATAACACAAATCTTCTTTGTCCTGAGCCATTCTTTTGTAGATTTGTTTGAATGCTTTGGGTTGTTGTCTTGTTGAAAGACCCATTTTCAGCCCAGCCTCAAAATTCATGGTTCCCTTAATGATGTCGGCCAGGTCCAGAGGAGGGAAAACAGCCCCAGATAATGACATTCCCACCACCATGCTTGACTGTTGGGATAAGGTTATTTTGGTGGTAGGCAGTGTTGGGTTTTCGCCAAAACACCTGTCCAGAGAATGGTCTTCCAGAAACCTTCAGGCATGTCCAGATGGTCTTCGGCAAAGTTAAGAAGGGCAGTTTGGTTATTTTGGGACAGCAGAGGCTTCTTCCTAGCAACCCTCCCACGAATGCCATTTTGATTCAGTGTTCTTATTGTTGAAGCATGCACAGTTACCAGAGATACAGCAAGGGAGGTCTGCACATTTCTAAATATTATGTTTGGGTTGGTTTTTACCAGATTTGTTATTTTTCTTGTGGCTCTTGGGGATGTTTTGGAAGGGTGTCCACTTCTAGGCCGAGTTGATGTCATGTTAAATGCTCTCCATATGTAAATGATTTTCCTCACGGGACTAATGGAGTTCAAATCTTCTAGCCTTCCGCAGACTGCTGTGCTCTCACTAACCTCTTCCTGATGTCCTCTGAGATCTCCTTTCCTCTCGGCATGGTGTGTTTTGCATTCACCTGTATGGATAACACAAAACTGACCAGGTTTCTTATCTCTGTTTATCAGAGTCCCACCCAAACTCTTTCCTAATGATCTCTCCTTCCACTGGTTCATTTGGTACCACATTACTGTATTTACCCACCGGATACTACTTACCTACTTGATTTAACCAAGGCAACTTGGGGTTCACTTTTTTTGCACCTGCACTAATTTCTATATCTAGTTTTTCTACTACACGCATGATGCCCTCTAAACCAACATATTGAATTGGTAAATATAAACCTGTTATGTCAGATAAAAAAGACTGGTTCTGATTAAATAAAGATTTCATAGTAAAAACAAACCAAATCTATAATTGCACAAGGGGTTCACATACAGTACTTTCAAGCAGCACTGTATATTCACTATCGGAGGCAGTATTAGCAACAATCAGGGTCCTAAAGTAAATAAATAGCAATCCAACACAGGTGAATGTGACATGCCCATGCCAGTACTGTAAACAGTATGTTGAATGATTTAGCGCCCCTCTATAAAAGGAGAGTGATGGAGAAGCCTGGGAATTAAGCAAGACGTTTATTCAGAAACTGTTTTACTATGACACTCTGGTTGTATCTGTTTTACACTGCTGAGGGCGTTTCTCTTGGTGCGATCACCTTCTGTGATGAAAGAGAACAATTATTTGCCTTTACTTCGAACACAAATTTCAACAATAAGTCTAAGACAAAATATTTGCTCAGGCAAATGATATGGTTACAAATGCAACTAGCTATAAACCTCGGTTGGTTTCTGTATTGATTTAAGCCAAGTATTCGGTATTCATTTATGCTGCATAGCAAACTTCACTCAGAAAATATTATTCCCAAATCTGTTTATTTTAGTGCTATCTGTTTTAATGATGAATCTGTCACCTCAATACTCCTGAGCAATCCCAATGGCAAGAGACCAACACGCCACAGTCAAAAAGTCCAAAAGGGGAGGAACCCCTGCATTGTGAAACCCTTTCCTGTATGTACAATTGTGCTTTATTCACTATGGGACAGCAGTCATTTGAACCTGTGTAGGCAGACCACAGCTTCAACAATTGGGCACACATAGAGGACACAGGGACAAAGGTGGGTTGGATGAGTGCTATCAGTGAGTGCATCTTGACTAGAGACCAGTGTCAATGTGACATGCTAAGGGAGGACATGTCATGAAAAATAAACAGTAAAGATATAATATTAGTTATATTATTATATTATAATATTAATATAGTAATATTAAGTTGTGTAACACTGTAATTAAAGGAACACCTCATACTGTTATGTTATTGCAGTATTTATTCAGACTATTCCTCTTTTCATCCATTTAATGCAATAACAGCAACTACTACAGTCGTAGTATCTGTACTACGTACTGTACTACCCTAGTCGTCTATCTGTACAGTATAGTATAGTGGATAGTGTACATAGCCTTTATTTATGTAAACCAGCTCCTTCCCTTCTTGTGTTTTTTTTCTTTTTTTTTCTTTCTTTCCTAACACCAGGGGAGCCACCCCTCCTAAATTTCGTTGTTTGGTACCTGTACTATAGCAATGACAATAAAGACCATTCATTCATACTACTGAACTCCATTAGTATGCAATTATTACCAAAAGTCTTATTTATGTAAATGCATGAATTCATGTGAAGTGGGGTACACACTGAAAAAACGTGTTGAGAGTAAAAATAAAAAATGCAGCAGAGAAGCAGCCAGGTGCGAAGAATGAGTTACCTGAAGTGAAACGGAGCCACCAGGGATTATTCAAACCCCGAGCGACATCACCAAACACACCTCTGCGCTCCAACGGAGCCAGAGAGAGTTGTGATTCGTTCCTCACTGAGCCGATCCTCCACGCCCTCAGCCTTGAGCTCACACTGAAGAACACAGGTGCCATCAGCCATTCTAGAGCTATACTCTTGATGCAGGTGATGACATCAAGCAGCAATCAATCATATCTAAGTGGCTATTCTTATTGAAGCTTCTCAGTATTTTTTACTGATTGCACTAGCCTACATCAGTCTCTTGTGTGATTTTGCTAACGGCTTCTGTCTGGGCCCCCAGGGTTTTATAACTCTGCCTTATCCAGCCTTCATTTTGCCTAAGCCTTGTCCTATTTAGAGAGATCAGCTCCCACTACGACCAATAGAGGCCCCCCTTACAGTCCTTAAATTAAGTCGTGATACATTTTCTTTGTTAACTCTGTGAATTAGGGTGAGGCACATTTTGTGCACACAATCTATCTATCTATCTATCTATCTATCTATCTATCTGTCTGTCTGTCTGTCTGTCTGTCTGTCTGTCTGTCTGCCTGCCTGCCTGCCTGCCTGCCTGCCTACCTACCTACCTACCTATCTACCTACCTACCTACCTATCTATCTATCTACCTACCTACCTACCTATCTATCTATCTATCTATCTATCTATCTATCTATCTATCTATCTATCTATCTATCTATCTATCTAGTAACCAACATCATCCTTCTCTTACAGTATAAAGAGTGAAAAGGGAGACTCATAAAAACTCATAAAACATATAGATTACATAGATTTTAGAAGTTTTACCCTTGGAAAAGTGAAACTATAGAAACATCTTTTTATTTGTATTCACTTTAATAATTTACAAAGTAATATGTCACACATACTACTATATAGTCACCTTGTATTGGTTATGTACAGGTACAGTATGTTAGAAATTGTTGAATAATGTAAGATAATTACCTGGAGTTGGATTTAAACATAGTGTTTAGATTCATGATGATACATACGTTATGTATCATGTTATAACCATCATCTCAAGAAAATACAGGCACAATAATCTACTTTTAGCAAGACAATTTTTCATAAAAAAAACAAAAAACAAATAGATGTACAGTGCATTAGAATCTTTGCTACATAAACATTTTTGATTAGCCTTATTATTATTATTATTATTAATAATAATAATAACAATAATTAATAAGTACTTATTATTGTTCTGACAGTATATTCCTTTTGTATTCCTTTTGATGCAGTGCAAAATATTGCAGTAATGCATGGTACTGCAGGTAAAACAAGATTTCCGAGTCAGTTTCAAAGATGATGGGCTTTGTTGGTTTCATGGCGTTGTTCATCTCAAGCACTCAAAACAACACGGCACGTTTTTAAACAGCCTGTAGTACTCCTCTTGTATCTAGTAGAGACATGACACAATACAGGAAATAAGTGCATACAGTTGTTCAATACAGATAGAGATTCTCAATACATCAAAACTCATATTTATATCAGTATATTATATATATATTGGTTTGATCAAAAACATAATGAAAGGGGAATGAAAGTATGGGAGATACTGTACAGATCTAGAATAAATATGATCTCTCTTGAGAAGTGGAGGTTACCTTTCTGGACAACACGCAGAGGAAGATGAAGATAAACATCCCTTGGAAGGCGTTAGCAATGGTGAACAGATAGGCTGTGAGGGTGGTCTCGTTGAGAATGTGCAGCACGCCAAATGTCCAGGTGGCACCCAGGACGAACAGAAGGGCCAAGGCGCCACGGGCACAGGATCTGGAAGGATCATTTATGCTTTTGTCATTACGGGCCATATTCTGACTTGATATATTATTTAGCCAGACTTAATGTAAATCTACTTTATTTTGAAGCAACTTAGGATTTCTGGCAAATATGGGGTTGCGTACTGTTCTAACTACCTAAGACAACATGTAATAATAAGCCCTCGATATTCAGTGCACACATTCTGCAAGTGAATCAACTTTTTCCATACCTTATGTTTTCATAGTGGCTGATTTCAGGCTTTTTCACAGCAGTATGGCGATATACTTTATAGATGATCACTATAAATGCCAGGAGATTCACCTGAGAGCAGATGGACCCAAAGAAACAAACTAGATCCAGTGAAACATGGTCTTTAAAATAAACCTTTTCTCACCCTTCAAATGTGCATTTAATTATTCCATTATTTAATGAATTGTTGTTATTGTTGTCAAACCTTGAATCTTACCAGAATAATCAAACATGCAGGCCCAATAAAACTCCATATGAAGTTATTTTCAGTACTCAGCCAACACCTTTGAAACACAAAGGATTATTTTACTACATGCTTACTATAGCACTATAGTACTACCTAGTACTACTATAGTACACAAATTCTCCTCTTTTTCTACTTACACTTTATTGGTACCATAATACTTGGAGCCGAGTGTAGCCGAAATGGCCACCACCACTGCTGGACTTCCATATCCAAAGATGTAAAAGTTACGATGCAGGAACCCTTTGTTGTAGATGACACCGACTACGATCAGGTACAGATGGATGCCCTCAACACACATCCAGGCAAAGGCAGCTAAGAAGAAATAATGGAGGAGCCCGGCAATAATGGAGCAGAATAGCTGAGAGGAGACAAAGAGAAAAAAAGAAACAGAGAGAAACAAAAGAAGTCTTTATCACACGACGACCACCTATGAAATCTTAATAGACAAGGGTGACTGCATACGTAATCAAATGCAAAGTGGATGCACACACACACACACACACACGCACGCACGCACGCACGCACGCACGCACGCACGCACGCACGCACGCACGCACGCACGCACGCACGCACGCACGCACGCACACACACACACACACACACACACACACACACACACACACACACACACGCACAGCTGGACATTCTGAACAAGTTTAAGAATGTGAGCATTTCAATGTTCCATTGATCTGAAGTGCAGTGGTTGTACTCACTTTATGTGTGTTCATATTGATCCCAACCAGAAAGATGAACTCAGCCATGAAGAGACTGCAGCACAGGTTTTTGTGAATGGTGGTTCTAGTGCTTTGTATCTCACTGAAGAACCAGAAGGTGAAGATACACATCGACAGGCAGATGATTGAGATGATCATTCCCAGTTGAGTGATTCTGGTCAGAATGTTGTAGTGGGCCACCAGCTGGAAAGAAGACAACCAACATGGAGAAGGTGTGGTAACCAATATTTGCTATGTTTTTATGTAATAAGCCCTCTTGATCAACTCAATTTAGCTAGCAGTGTTGAACATGTTGTTGAAAATATACATAATTATTGGGACATCATTATTTGAAATGAAACAATGACTATGACTGTTAGCCATAGGACAATCAGGTTTATTCCTGTGATGAATCATATGGACAGCGTGTGCACTTACATTGGCTCGTCCTGAGGACATGAGAATGGCGAAGTGTGTGAGGTGGTTACAGGAGCATGTGGTGGCAGTGCTGTTGACATTGACCCTCTCACAACCCTCGGTGGACCAGTGGCCCTGCATGTTGGCTGGCATATACTCCCAGAAGGCACATTTGGATATGTCAACATCAGTGTCAATAGGCTTCAGAGGAAAGAGAATAAAATGACAGGTTTTAAATCTACAGTACTATTACAAATTGCATGCCTTTCATACTTGAAAATGGTTTGATTCTTGTAAATATAGGAATGGCTGCCCTCAAAATGAACACACATTTGACCAATTTATATTTCTTACTTAAGTAGATAATTACACTTTAATAAATACAAAATAATTGATTATTAATTATGAGAAAAAAAACATTTCACAACATGTGTATTTCAATGCTTGGATCTCAGGTTAGGGTTCTTCCCCTGTAGAGCACATGTTGCGACATAGGTGTGATTTTACCTCGTTGTGTCTCAGAGTGAAGGTCACATGGTCAAGCTGGTACAAGTCAGCAGGTTTGATGGCAGCTGCTATCACTTGAGAGTTCACAATCATTTCCCCAGGTCCGGCATAGCGTGAGTAGTCTGTTACGCCGAGGTCAGTCCTTTGTTTTAGGATGTCATTAATGCTGGCATACCTCACAAACACTACAGACACACTTCCTGATGGACAGCAAAATAGAAAAAAAAAGCATTTAAACAAATTTGTGTTCTTGATTCAAATGTATTGTTACCTAGATTTTACATTTTACTGAGTGATATTATTGTATATATTACCGATGCTTTTGTGTTGCAGTTATATATGGCACTGATGCATAGGTTGGATATAAAGGGGGCATTCCATCAATGTCGCTAAAGGAAAATCCAGGCTTACTCTGATACATTTCGTGACACTTTCGCGAGACATCAACAATAAGCCTGGATTTTCCTTTAGCGACATTGATGGAATAGGGTCAAAGTCTCTTACCATTTTTGTCAACTTCCTGTTTATATTTTGGAGTTAGATTGATATGATCCCTCGCCATTGAAACAGACAGCTTGATTTTCTTTGTCTGACGGACATCAAATGTGTAGAGTTTCAATTCTGTGAAAGGAGGACATAAGTCATACAATAAGAACAACAGCCATGTGGTGGATTGAAGGAGAATTAATATCATGCAAACAGCATTAGAGTTTTACACCACATGCCATTCAACTACCTCAGTGTCTTAAAGGTTTAGCATGTCATTTTGCGCTTTGCTGTCATCTCTGGCCGTACTGCATATGCAACGTTTCATAATAGCAGCAACTGTTTACATGTCTTTGTATATAAACAAAGTGCTAAATATGTATGTAATGGCCCATGCTCGACCACGACAGCACATTTTAAAAAAGCATTTTGTTTGGATGAAAACAGTGCTCTTCACATAAAAGTATTAATCGTGTGATCTCATTCCTTGATCGCAACAGATTTATCATCATCCTATAACTGAACACAATTTTAAATCTGAAAATGACATCCTGGATTTTGTAACAAACATTGAATAACTGTATTCAATGGTGAATTCATGTATTACTCAATGGCTTACCCATTTCACTCGCTTTGACCTCAAGCTCGGTTGGAGTTTTAAAGTTTCTGGCCAAGGTCAGAGTACTCTCCTCCACTGTGTGTAGGAGTTTGGTGATTGTGTAATCTCTATGATCCTCTTTGATTCTGCTCCATGCCACCAACTCATCCTTCTCAAGTAGATTATTTACAGCTTTCACAAATGTCTGTGGAAACCAAAATGGTTAGTGTAGTACATGCTAAAATGTGATGTAAAATGTGTATTTTATTTTATTTATTTGTATTTTTTTTAATCTTCTTATACTTTAAGAAGTTGTATCTAAGAATGTATTATCAATTAAACTTAAATGCAATTACAGCTCAGGCAGGTCGTACAAATGATATCATCCAATATTCAGAGGTACTATGATTAACCATAAAAACATGAATTAATACTCTAGGTTATACCGCACTATACATTGTAGTATGAATAAGTTAGTGACAGTATAATAATAACGTATTAAGATATGGGGGAGACAAAGATTACAGTGAGAGTTGCTTTGGTCTGGGCTGGTCTGGTGGATTGATTCTTCTCCCCAAAGCTCATGAGTGAGGCAGAACGAGAGAGGGCCTCCACGTATGAGATCACCTCCACCGAGGTCAGCTCCCCGGAGGTCTGTTTGAGTATCTCCTCCAGCATGCTCTGAGGCTCTGTGAGGTTGCTCATCTACACATTGAAGACAACACTTTTAATGAGCTGACTTTAATGAGCTTTTAATGATAAAGGTCTGTTGGAATCTATAAGTAAAAAAGTATTGCAGTCAACTTAAATGGAGAATTACTAACTAAAGGTCTTTTAGCACATGATATCAGACCACTATGGAAATGTGTAGAGCCTATGGATAATATCATATTTTTGAGTTAGGTCATTGTCATTCTCAGTGGCTAGATTCACATTGAATATGTTTGTCCCAATTCTGACCACCAGAGGGCAGTATACTCTAATATATAATGTCATTTATGGTACAATACTTTCCTTCTTTATTCGAGTACTTACATATTGAAGTGTTTTGTTGACAGTTAGTGTTATGCACAGGATGTTGTCATGGCAATTCTTCTTGGGATGCTCTGAAAAACAACAAATGAATCATCCTATTGATCTGATAGCAATGTATCTCAATAGTGTTTGTTAGTGAACAATTTCTACACATTTACATCATTGCAGAATTTATGATAATAAAAAAAATGACAAAAGTAAAACTATAAAATGAAGTTATAATAATTGTATGATAGTTTTGAAAATGTAAGATACTTAAGACTTAAGACATCTTAATTTAATATGCAAGGGGAGGACGAATTGATACTTCCTGCAGTGTTTGCATACAAACACTCACCTTTACAGTTGATGCCATGCTCAGGATAAAACTGCTTGGTGCCTGAAGTTGGGATGTAATCTCGTTGGCAGGTGCAAAAGAAAGATCCATTTGTGTTGTGGCAACGTGAGAAAGGTCCACAGACTGGACCAGTCTTACATTCATCAATATCTGAAATATTTAACGGGTTACTTCATTGTAATGAAAGGTCCATGATGCAATAAGTTATTTTAGACATGAAAGAGAAATAATTTGTTAATACAATAGCATAGACTACTACTCATAAATAGTTTATCAGTGCTGAAAAATGGATGTTATTACAGAGTGTATCAGTGAAATGTTTATCATGACCAATGAGAAAATTCACAAAACAAATGACCTGTGCATTCTGTCCCATCGTTTGTTTGGAAGTGGGCTGGCCCTGTTGACATGTACCCTGAAAGACAGGTGCAGTAGTAGCTCCCCTCTATGTTGGTACAGTTGGCTTCATCTCCACAGATATTTGTGACATTCTGGCACTCATTATCATCTGTTGTGATGAGAGAGAGGGAGAGATACATAACTGCCCCATGTCCCCATGGTCAATGGGATCTCACACCTAATTTGTATGAATTTATCCAAAAAGCAAACACCAAATTTGTATGACATCTTACGACCCAGGTTGTATTAAAAGCTACGAATACGACTGAGCGGACATGAAAGCAAAAATGTATGCCAGTTCATAAGGAGGATGGTGTGGTGGTGGAGGCTTTAGCACCCCAATTTGGAACCTCAGTGTCGCTGGCACCCTGACTTGCAACCTCAACATCACTGTTTCGAATCGTGGTTGGGTAAAAAAAATTGTTGGTGCTAATTCTTGTTGCTCATGCTTATGTTTGCTAATGCCTTCCCTGACAACTTACTCTAACATTTGACAAAGTTCATTCCTAATGCTGTCTAACCTCCACACAAGTCGTAATTCACGTACAGTAACTCGGTCACATTCTTAGTTTTTTGTAAATTCTCTTTCATAGTATTTGTTTTGTGTCTCACTATGGGAACGTCTCCTGCGTGACCTCATCAGAAGCTCAATATCATTGCGCCAGCCCTCATTGGCTGGCACAGATGACACGCATGCCAGGAGGGAAGGGACCCTCCTCCTTTATAAGGCGTAGACAGAGCGTCACTCGTCATTAAAAAACCTCTTCTCACTTCTCGGAGAAGCCTGTCGATAACTGTGCATGTGGAATGGAATGGAATGGAATGGAATGGTCTTTATTGTCATTGCTACAGTACAGGTACCAAACAACGAAATTTAGGAAGGGTGGCTCCCCTGGTGTTAGGAAAGAAAAAAAAAAACACTTTTAAAAAAATCACAAGAAGGGAAGGAGCTGGTTTACATAAATAAAGACTATGTACACTATCCACTATACTATACTGTACAGATAGACGACTAGGGTTGTCATATTGCACAATAGTGTTATTGCACATTTATTTAAAGTGTCGCAGTTTGCAGGCTTGAAATGTACATATTTGTGCCTCAGCACTACACCAGATTTTTTCAGTCCAGCAGCTGCCATCAATCCGTCCAGACTGTCCAGGGCCCAGAACCTAGGTCTTTGCTGTGTTCAGGGCCTGGACGGCCCTGTGGTAGAAGCTGTTCTTCAGTCTGTTTGTCCTTGCGGCCAAGGTCCAAAACCGCCTTTTCGAGGGCAGCCTGGTAAAGTGTTCGTACCCAGGGTGGGTCGGGTCCCTGGAGATCTTGGAGGCCTTCCTGAGACAGCGTGTGTTGTACAGCTCTTCCAGAGAGGGGAGGGGGGCGCCGGTGATCTTCTGTGCTGTTCTCACGACTCTCTGTAGCGCATTTCTCTCCGCGGTTGTGCAGCTGGAGAACCAGTTGCAGATGCCGTAGGTGAGGATGCTCTCCACTGCGCCGCGGTAGAAGGTCACCAGTATCTCCTGCTTGCTGTGTTCCTTCCTGAGGACTCTCAGGATGTATAGCCGCTGTTGTGCCTTCTTGATGGTGGCTTTTGTGTTGTCCTTCCAGGTCAGGTCATCCCGCATGTGCATCCCCAGGAATCGGAGGGTTGAGACTCTCTCCACGCTCTCTCCGTCGATGAGCAGGGGCTGGATCTCGGACTTTTTCCTCCTGAAGTCTACGATGATTTCCTGGGTCTTTGACTTGTTCAGCAGCAGGTTGTTAACCTTGCACAGCTTGCTCAGTTGCTCTACCTCATCCCTGTACGCCGCCTCGTCCCCCCCCGAGATGCATCCCACCACGGTGGTGTCGTCTGCAAACTTTACGATGGAGTTGCTGGGGTGGACGGGGGTGAAGTCGTAGGTGTAGAGGTTGTAGAGGATGGGGCTTAGCACGCAGCCCTGGGGGGACCCAGTGTTGAGTCTGAGGGCTGTGGAGGTGTGGGGGCCCA
Source organism: Nansenia antarctica (assembly GCF_963989245.1). Classification (NCBI taxonomy): domain Eukaryota; kingdom Metazoa; phylum Chordata; class Actinopteri; order Argentiniformes; family Microstomatidae; genus Nansenia; species Nansenia antarctica. The sequence continues at coordinate 94,005,505 of NC_137674.1, read as the reverse complement.
CCCGCACCCTCTGGGGGCGGTCGGTCAGGAAGTCCTTGATCCATGCACATATAGAGTGTGATAGACCCAGGTCTAGTAGTTTGGTCACTAGCCTGTCTGGAAGGATGGTGTTGAAGGCGGAGCTGAAGTCCACAAAGAGCAGTCTCGCGTAGCTGTTTCCCCTCTCCAGGTGGGATAGAGTGGCGTGGAGAGTCGTCGCGATGGCGTCCTCTGTGGACCTGTGGGCTCTGTAGGCGAACTGGTATGGATCCAGGTTGGGCGGGAGGCGTGTGAGTATGTGGGCCCGGACTAGTTTCTCGAAGCACTTCATGATGATTGGTGTGAGTGCCACCGGGCGGTAGTCGTTTAGGCAGCTCACCGTGCTTTTCTTCGGGACTGGGATGATAGTTGAGGTTTTCAGGCAGGGTGGGATGGTGGCCTGGGACAGGGACTGGTTGAAGATGTTGGTGAAAACCCCGGCCAGCTGGTCGGCGCAGTCCCTCAGCACCCGTCCCAGGACGCCATCCGGCCCCGAGGCTTTCCTGGGGTCCACCGCCTTCAGCACGCGTCTCACTTCATGCTCTGTGAGGGTGAGGCTGCTGAGAGCTGGAGAGAGTGGTGTTTGTGTTGTGGTTACCTCCGTTCGCCCCTCGTCGAACCGGGCGTAGAAGGTGTTCAGCTTTCCCGCCAGCAGGGGGTCGTCCTCTGCGGCTGTGAGCCTGTTGGCTCTGAAGTTTGTCATGTGCTGAACCCCCTGCCACATCCGCCTGGAGTCGTTGCTCAGGAGGCATTCCTCAATCTTCTCTCTGTGGTCTGCCTTGGCCGCTTTGATTCCGCGCTTTAGGTTAGCCCTGGTGGTGCTGTACAGCGGTGTGCTCTTCCCTGCGAAGAAGGCGTTGTCCCAGTTTTTGGACCTTCCCAGTCATCCATGGCTTCGTGTTGGGGTAGACCCGGACCCGTTTGTCCACGGTGACTGAGTTGGTGCAGTTCACTATGTGGTTCAGAACCGACGACGTGTACTGTTCCAGGTCCTCATGCTCATATTCCTGCCATGGGGTGTCATTTAGGCAGATCTGCAGTGGAGCGGACCCTTCTGGCCAGGTTCTGACAGTCTTAGTGGTGATGGGAGCACTTTTCCCCATGGTAGTGTATGCTGGGATCAGGAGGATTGACACATGGTCAGACATGCCTCGATGAGCTAGCGGACTAGCCTTGTAAGCACGTTTGATGTTGGTGTATACCTTGTCCAGTGTTTTTTCTCCTCTTGTTGCACATTTCACATGCTGATAGAACTTGGGTAGTACTGCCTTCAGGTCGACATGATTGAAATCTCCTGCTATAATGTGAATTGCCTGTGGATCTGTGCCTTGTTGACCACTGATGACGTCATATAGCCGCGCCAATGCTAGGCTACCATCCGCGCTAGGCGCAATGTAAACAGATGTTATGTACACCGCGTTGAATTCCCTCGGGAGGTATGTGGGTCGGCATTTAACAGTCAAGTATTCCAGGTCTGGGGAACAGTGGCTACTTACAGTTTTCGTGTTTAAGCACCAGCTATCCTTCGTCGATATTATGATCCCACCTCCACGGGACTTGCCGCTGGCGCGATGTAGAGTGCGGCCCTCCAAGCTAATCGCGGAGTCCACGATAGTTTCATTTAGCCAGGTTTCAGTGAGAATGATCACACAGCTATCTCCCACGATGTTATTTTTGGCAACTTGTAGTCTCAGTTCATCCATCTTATTCGTCAGGGACCTGACGTTGGATAGGAAAATAGCTTAACAGCTGAAGCTTAACAGTCCATAGACCTGAGCAACCAACTTGGTCGACGGGCACTTAGCTCTCTGCTGCTAAACTGCATAGGTTTTGACTACAGGGGTAGCAATACCTCTTGACACAGAGTAGCAATACTCTGACACGGAGTAGAAATACTCTGTTTGTCTAAACAATAAGAGTAGCAATAACCAAATCGTATACAGGTATACCTTGTGTGAAGAAACGGGCACTTGATATTGCTATCTAAAGGCTAGATAGCAATATCCGTCCCCTAGCCTTGAACCATTTTACGGGTAGCAATACTCTGACACGGAGTAGAAATACTCTGTTTGTCTAAACAATAAGAGTAGCAATAACCAAATCATATACAGGTATACCTTGTGTGAAGAAACGGGCACTTGATATTGCTATCTAAAGGCTAGATAGCAATATCCGTCCCCTAGCCTTGAACCATTTTACGGGTAGTAATACCTCGTGTGAGAAACGGGAAAGTAGTAGGCTAATAGTTCCTGCAACTCACTGAAAGTGGATAGCTATATCTCTCCCCTAGCCCTCGCCTTTTTGTCTGGCAGCTGAACAAGCTAGCTAGTGAACTAGCAGGTCTGCTAGTATGTAGCCTACAACCACTAGCTAGCAATGGCTAACGTTGAGGCTAACGAGAAGGCTAACCAGAAGCCTTGCCCATGCAAGAAGCAAATGGCTAGCTGGGACATGCACTCCACAGTGCACTCCACTGAAATTGTGCCTCCCGTAACGCAGCCCGCACCCATGGCGCAGCGGCAGTCATATGCTCAGGCTGTGTCTGTGCCTGCGTTCAAGACCCCCAGGGTGCCCAAACCGCAGGTAGCCCCACAGGCCTCAGAACGGGCCTAAGAACGGGCCTAAGAACCCCTGGGCCAGGAAACAGGCTCCCCAGGCCAGACCTTCAGATGTCTCTGCCTCCTCCTCCAGCAGCCGGGTCTGTGAGGAAGAAGAAGCGGGTGGCCTGATAGCCTCTCCGGAGAAGGAGGAGAGCTCATCCAGTTTCCCCTCCATGGGCCACTCTGCCCCGCGGAAGGGCATGCTGCGTGCCACAAGAGGGTGCAACACATCATGTTTCACGGGATGGCCGGTGAGCTCCGTCTCTCTGCACGGACAGAAATGGGCAGCCTGCACACGGTCAAACTGGATGCTAAGGACATTAGAAAAAGGCTACAGACTTCAATTCAATGTCACTCCCCCTCGTTTCACAGAGATAATAATATACTCTCATGCTCAGGACGAAGTCAGCCAATGTTCTCCTGGAAGAAATGTCCATTCGAAGGAAGAAAGGGGGATAGGAGTTGGCGATAAGAGTTGTACCTCTCGAGGAGACCCACAACGGGTTCTACTCAAGGTATTTTCTGATCCCAAAGAAAGCGAGCTATTCTAGACCTCCACGCTCTGAATCAGCATCTCAGAAAATACAGGTTCAGGATGTCGACACACTCCTCCCTGCTGCATTTTGTATAAGTAGGGGACTGGTTCACATCAATCGACCTGAAGGATGCTTATTTCCACATCCCAATGATATCCTCCGCACAGGAGATATCTGAGATTTGCTTTCCAAGGGACAGCCTACGAGTATGTGGTCCTTCACTTTGGTCAGTCACTGAGCCTGAGGGTGTTTGTGAAATGCACCGAGGCAGCAGAAGCCCCTCTCAGGGAGAGAGGCATCAGAGTGGCCACGTACATCAACGTCTGGCTGGTGGCAGCCCCCTCCCACGAGGAGGTGGCACATCACACTGTAATTCTCTCGAAACACCTAGTGAGCCTGGGTTTTCGGATAAATACGGAAAAGAGCATGGTGATTCCCACCCAATGCATTGCAATGCCTCCTATGTGGTGGCCATAACTCTGGGGCGCCTGTATATGAGAGGCACCCAGCGCTAGGTGGCCTCCCTGGGTCTGGACCACCACCGCGATGGTCACCATCATGCGAGGGTCTCCAGAGACTGCGCACTGGCTCTCAGCCAGTGGAAGAGTACAGGTTTCCTAACACAGGGCGTCCCTGTCCTGAACAGGAAAATGGTCACCACGAAAGCCTCCCTGAGGGGCTGGGGTGCCACTTTCGAGGGGAGAATGGTGAATAGGGTCTGGAACCCGCACCTACGTTCTACTCACATAAACGGCCTGGAACTACCGTCCGTTCACTTGGCTCTAAAACATTACCTCCTGTGGCTAAAGGGACATCATGTTTTAGTGAGGACAGACAACTCTACTGTCGTAGCCTACGTAAACAGACAGGCGGGGCTGAGGTCCCCTCAATTACACACGCTGGCACACAGACTGATAGTGTGGAGCAGTATACACCTGCGATCGCTGAGTGCAACTCATGTGCTGGGCATTCTTAACTGAATTCTACCGGGCAGATTTGCTGTTGGATAGTGGGGGCTATTGCCCTGGCTTACTCTAGTAGGGGCCTCCAGCCTCCCCTGGGCTTATGTGCTCTACTAGAGGTCTAGAGACCTGATGGGCTCTCTTTAAGGGGGTTTCTATTCAGGAGGTGTGTGCGGCGGGCTTCGCTCCACACATTTGCTAGATTTTATAGGTTGGATGTTATGACACCAACTCTAGCACATTCAGTCATCCGTTTGGGTTCCTCGTAGAGTGTGACTCCTCGTGTATGAGGGTCCATTGGGGACAGTTGTCGTCTTGCAGGCATGTCTGGCAAATACGGGAGTCAGTATTTTCCCATAGTGAGACACAAAACCATGATCAAGACACAAAACCTTATAAAGGAGGAGGGTCCCTTCCCTCCTGACATGAACGTCATCTGTGCCAGCCAATGAGAAACGGCACAATGATATTGAGCTTCTGATGAGGTCACGTAGGAGACCTACCTAACCTAAAGATCGTGAGCTTAGAATTATAAGGTTCTATCTCCGTTTCGGGTAGTTCAGAGATATTGAGCGTCAACGTTTTTACATTCCAGTGTTTTGTGAGATAGAACCTTTGTATTTTACGAATTACTAACTCAAAAATGTCAACATTTTAAAAATAACACCACACAGGCATTAATAAACACCTAATGGATCAGATTATGTAAAAAACACAATTTTGACAAAAATGTAGATAGAACCTTATAATTCTAACGTCACGAGATGTCATACAAATCTGGTGTTGCTTTTTGTATGAATTCATAATTACACAGTGGCGGGCGGTGCATTTCACACCTAGGCCTTCAGTGATGTCCGAGTCCGACACATTCCTACCTGAATTATTCTACCTCTTAATACCATCGTTATGACGTCATGGCTCTAGAAACTAGACAGAAACACAGTATAACCGGGCGTTGCATCACCTTAACATAGTACAACAGAGTTATATTAATATTTCCGAAGCATTTTTTATCAATAAATCCGCATTTACAATGAAGAGTGTTAAACTAACATCTTTAAGATCGCTACATTACCCACGTCTGTCGTCTCGTCCACCATAATAGCGACAAAGGGTGCCTTTTTAATCTCTATTTTGATCTCTTCTCCCATCACTTCAGCAATAGCAAAAATCTGGTCGTTTTGTATTTTGCCTCACGTCCCAGTAAACACTTTGTTTGTGGACAGGTGGTAATGTAAATCTGGGTTGTTTTCAGCAAGAAAATCGTGTCCCCTAAATGAAAGTTATTGTTTACCCAAAAACAGGACACAATCGATCAGTATTATCGATCAGTCACCCGCGCACTTGTTCGTTGAGCTGTAAATCCACTCGGTTGTCCCCAAAGGTGTTCAAAAGTCCCACATCTACCGGCATAGTTACGCATCTCAATAGTGAATATCAATAGTGCGTATCAATAGTGCGTATCCAATCAAAAGACGTGCTGGGTGCTGACATCATTGAGCCTTACAGCAGGCGCCGTTGTTGCTTTTGCTCGCCAACTCGAAATCTACGTAGGTTTCCACTAGGTACGCCACAGGTTTCCTCGTTCAACGTTAAGTTACAGGTCGTATCCGCGGCACGGTTTATTGTGCAGGCGGGCAGATTTTGGAGCCCCCTGGCAACACATTTTGATTGGATAAAAGCTCTAACATAAAGGCCAGCCCTCCAAATCTCAATCGGAGACTGGAAGCAGCGCAACCAAGAGGAAAGCTATGAAATGAAGAGAATAGACTATGGGGAATCATTAATACATATTTGTGGAAAAAATATATTAAAATAAAATGTATATTCTGATGATGTTTAGGCCAGCAGAGAAGGCCTTGCTGGCCCTGACGGCACACTACCTGTCGGGTCTCTATATAGTCATGAAATAACCACCATGCCAACTCCAATTCTAAACGCCTCATCATGATGAACACCGGTCTTATTTTTCACTTTACCTTGCGCACAAAGCCTGTCCGGGAAGGGATATCTTTAGCTTCCAAAAATGGGAGGTGACAAAATTCAAGGGAAAGATATTACCATAACATTCCAGACCTTTGAACCGTCATTGTTGCAACAGTAGGCTATGGCTGTCGGCAAGAATTTCATAATGTAATTCAATGGTAGCAAGATGGATGGAACTAGAGTATTTTCTGTGTACTCAAGTTAACTGTTTTAACCAGCCTCTGTCTCTCTATATCTATTCACCATAATAGGCTAGGCTGGGTATGATGCAGGGAATCTTAGAACATTTGATATTGGGAACTCCTTAATAGCAGACACTTAATCTCTAATCATGCGCAAAAAGGGTAACACACCATAAAATTACTGTATGAGAAATATTTTTATTTAGAGTAGGATTACTTATTTAATTACTAATTTAATGGTGCCATAAACTGCACCATATTATTGAACTTTGTCTAAAATGAATCCATCATTTTCCAAAGCGCATTGGACACATTGGACTAACCCTAACCCGCAATATACTATTCTGTGTGTAAGGCAGTGAATGTACACTGTATGTTTATATTACCACAGTTTCATTTACATTGGGCCCTTGAAATATGTAAACTTGCGTGATAATGATCAGATCAGGAAATATGAACGTTTCCAGGAATTCTAAGCAAAAGTGTCCAGAAACATAACAAGTACAACAATGTTGGCTGTCAAACAAAGTCTGCTGACAGGAGATAAAATGTTTTGCATTGTAGAGTTTTATCTGTGACTAACACACTTTGAGGGTTTTGGACCACATGGTTGTTTTTGAATAGATTGATCATACATTTTCCAATAGTATTGTGGTCTAATGATGAATGATTTGCACCACCAATCTTGCAAAAACAAGAGAATTGACTGAGAGGATGGTGGTACCCATAGAGCTAAATGTTGCAGCTGCATTGCCACTAGACATGCTCCACTGCTGCACAGTATGAGTAGATGTGTGTAGTTATACAGTAGGCTAAAGAGGTAATACATTAAGTAGTCTTAACATTGTCCAATGACAAAGTATGGAATGCAAGACAGATGCATCAAACTATTTCACCAAGGCGACTACAGTAAGGCACAGTTCCATAGCTTACAAGTCCACATATGGTTGAAAAGATTAAGCCATGTTAACATTTGTCACAAGATACTGTTGGAAACTGGTACAAATAGCTAACATGTGAGTTTCAGTTTTAAAGCGTGGTTGAGTTTTTATTTTTTATTTTATTGCAATTCAAGCTAGTTAACCCCAGGGACAGTAGTCTATTTGCATGGAGTAAATTGCCCAGTATCATGTATTGTAGGACAGATATACATATTTGTATCTGACTGCTCTCCCAATGACTGCTGTTTAAAGTTTGTCAAAAACAATAAATACCACAAGCTGAGAGTTTCCATAACATTGAAATCTTTAAAATGGTTTACTTAACTGTCGCCAGTAAGGACCCAAATATAAAGACAATAACAATAACAACAATATAAATAAGAACAATAACAACAATAATATTATTATTATTAATAATAATAATAATAATATATTTCAGTATTAACATAAATGGATAGGAAAACACACATTACTAGAATCCAGCCATTTAGACTTCATGGTACCACTTTATAAGTTGTGAATTGCACAAGCCTGGATATTCACTAATTGCCGTGAAAAACATTAGCCCCCTGTGTTCAGTGGACAGCCTATTGTACATGGTTGTTAGACTGAGAACGTATACTTACCATTGCAGAAAGTGGTTCCATCACCAGTATATCCATGGTTGCAGTAGCAGCCAGATCCATTCAGGTTTTTACATGTTGCAAGTGGATGGCATTTCATATCACATTTTGTATCAGAAAATGCGCATGGGTCCATGACACTGGAAAGCCATGCTATATGAACAGAAGTAAATGTAGAACAAAAATGAGTATTTTTGGTAGTTGAATATTTTCTTAACAATAAGAAAAAGAAAGAAAGAAAGAAAACAATGAACCTGATGTATCCTGAAGTATTTTCTCTAGTGTATCACACATACAATCAACGGAAGTCACCAAGCACATATGTGTATTTCTACCATACCATTTTCAAGGCCTTGCCATGCTCTATATAATAGACAAAATGGATAGGCTCACTCACCTGTGAAAAGTACAAGTTTCATTGGGGACTTGAGCAAGGACTCCATACTTGCGTCGGTACAGGATTACTTTTAGCTGAAACTGTGTGGCTGGTGACGTGATCCATTTCCTTGCATCAGTTTTCCTGTTTCCTTAAACCTGACCCTTCCTGTCCTGATTTTTTATCAGTTTCACAAACATTATACTGGGGACACGCCACCATCAGGCCACAATGGACTCCAATACACAGCATGAGAGAATACAGGACTTTGACAAACAGTGTTATGTGTGTATAAGAAATGGTTAGATTGTACGGCTTAGTTCATTTCAACTATTTTTCTAATAATGTTAGCGTGATGTCTCTGGCAGCCATGTTATGAGCCCCAGAGTACCATTGTTCCCAGAAACACACATGAAGGCTACTGTGTAAACATCGGCCCAACAACACTGACTTCAGTGGAGGACGACCTCCTCCCTTCCTCAAACACTGTACACAAATGCACACATTCCAGGGCAGATTTTTCACAGACTTTTCAAGTCTCAACACTCACAAATTAAATTCCATCAAAAGCCTCAGTATTTGTTTCTTTTTTTATACATTTGTATTCAGTTGATCTACATAACTATACCACTCTAGGGGATGATAGCCATGAGGCTGTCTGCAGTTGCCATGCCGTCTAATTAAGGAATAAAAATATCTCCAACTTTAACTGTTCTACGGTATTACACACCATGATCATGGCTTCTTCGATGCACTTACCGAGTATGATAAGTCCCTATGGTGAGGCCATTTTGAACGGTTGAGTTGAATGGAAAGTCAAGGTGACCAGAATGCTCACTAGCTGGACATATACCTCATATATTCCTTGCTACACTGTCAGGTAATTGAAATGCATGTGGAACTATAGTAAGACGTTTATGGTCTTTCAAACTCACATGTGGAAATTCCACCTTTATCGTTCAGTTTTGGTGGATATGAATTAACTGTATATGAAGAGTTTAAATAATATGTTGATACTTTTGTTTTTGTATTTCAGTGGCTACCTTAGCATATCCCAAAGGTTAGCATATCTCAATGGTTAATAAGATACAGTAAGATGCAATAATCTACTACTACAAATATGTCTGTTTTGTGTAATTTACACTCTAAATGTGTATGAATAAAAAGTATGTCCTTCCATTACAAGTACAGTACACTGTACTGTACAGTGTACCTGATATGGTGTTTGTTGTTGTCAGACATGATAGATATCAGCTTCAATACATTGTCATACCCATGTGCCATTTTCAAAGCTGTTGAAATATTTTTCAATTTGCCATTGTTTGAATTTCTATACCAGGACTGCTCTGGAATGAAAGCATATTTCTATCAACAGGGTTGAAATATGAGTTCTGTTTAAAAACAGTGACGCGCAAACAAAATAAGGCCCTTTGTTTCTACAACAAGTGTGCCTTTGAAGATAACACTGAGCTGGTGATTTTATGTATGGTTATTTGACACTGTTAATGTAGAATTGACCCTATTTTCTGTGTGGGAAATAGACATGGGTGGAATTTGGTTGTGAAGAGAAACGTTTGATGTCATGTCAAACGTCTGAGTCATAAACAACTCAAAGATAAGCTATTGAATGAGAAAGTACCGCACTGGGGAAAGTACTGTACTGTATTTTAGTTATGCAACTAAATATAACTGGCAACAACGTTTACTACACAGGTGTATTCAAGAAGGTAATGGCAACAATTGTACAGGGAGTCAGGTGACCAATGGGGACTCTGGTATGACAGAGTTCTATTCTTTCTGTAATCAAATGAACAGTACGCAAACATAGCTCATCAATGCACAATTTCACATTGATAAAAAAGTTTTTTGTTCGCTTAAGTCATATCTGTGATTGCAGTTTGATTAGCTTAGTGGTTCATTGCTGAGAAGCATTCATGTTGAATCATCCCATTTAGACTCACTCAGCATTAGTGTCTAGTACTGGCAGAGTGGTTGGAGAAAAACACGTCTGAATGTCTCGCTTTGACACTCTCCCAACGGTGAGGAAGGAAGGAAGAGATGTGGTGAAGAACAAACCAAGGTTGATTGCTCCCTTCCTTTTCGGCTCTTTAAGTCAGGAAATCTCTCATTTATTGCAAAAGGCTAAAAGCTCCTGCAGGAGCGTGATATACAATGACATTATATAAAAACACTGTGGCAAAAAAAAATCTCTTCAACTGCATAGAGGCATTGTGTAAATGTTTCCCTTCTTCTTCATCCTCATGGATATGGAAATTTAAACTCTTGCTTACTGAGTCTGACAGGTTTTTATTTTGTGTGAACAAACCAAGGGTGTTTATGCTATTCATAATATTTAGATGTGCAGTATACAGTATACTGCAGGAGCTGTTTTTGACGCTTTGCACGTTTCAGCTCAGAAGTACAGTAGTCCTAATAGTCATCTGTGATGGGGATGCCTGAATGCTGGTGTACAGATGGCAGCGATTGTCTCATGAACTTCAGGCTTTTAAATATTTCAGTACACAGGCTTGAGCAGACGAAGCAGCTCCGTCCGCAGGTTCAGTACACAGGGTCGAGCAGACGAAGCAGCAGAGCAACCAGCTGGCATGTGAGTGGATGGTGAAGTGTCATTATGGCACGGCTTGTGCTGCCTTAGATTGACATAGAGTATTGCGCTGAGCACTGTATACGGTAGCTCAGAGTATAAAAGATGTGAAAATATGCATTATGTCCCTACGTATTTTGTGGTAACCATAACTCTTTTATGGACAAGGTTGTCTTTAGGTAAAAAGGTTGATAAGTACCAGTAAGTGATTGGGGCTTGTGAATGCACTGTTTTTGAACACATGTTTTTGATATCATTCCTTATTCCATTCCATGGATTCCTTCGATGTATGCCTCCACCAGCCCTCCCCCTGCACGATACAGTACTTTTCAGTAGAGTTTCCTGTTCTTTTGCCACACACCAACACTCTGTAATGTACACATGCATTGTTCATTTGTTCATGTATTTCATTGGCTTACATGATATTGAGATTAGACAGAATATTTGTGTGTAATATCATTATTGAGAAACAGACTGTCAATAACTGTGTTATGCAACTATGACCCTTGCTATGTGTTGAAAGAAATATAATATCCAGGTTACTGACTATAGCACAATCACTAGTGAAATGTGTGCCATTAGTTTTTCTCCACCCCCCACACAGCTGTGTCCTGGTTGGTTCAGCAATGCTATGGAAAAAGGAGAGATTTGGCTCAGGGTTCTGCAGTTTGACTCACAATCTATTAAAAGTGGCCAGGAGTCAGGGCAGGGCCTGCTTCCTCGAGGCTCCACACAATGGAAGGTAGCAGTGGGACACACATTTCCTATCTGGCCTGAAAAGAGGCATTATGCTTTGGCTATATTTTTTTTTTTTATATTTTACCAATGGCAAGTTTAGCATTGGACCCCACCTCAACTGGCAGCATTATCTCTCTTCCCCTTAGAAGTTTTGACCGAATTATTGTGCTCTTTCATTCCTGTGTACAATATTTTTTTTAAAAGCACATTGTACGTACAATAAAATTACAGTAACTAGTGCTTTGGACCATGACATAAGTTTACTGTAGGGTACTGTAGATATCAAAATGTCACAAGATATGAATACACAAATACATATACTTCCAATATAATGTTTGACATGAGGTATGAGGTCAAATACAACTCCAGGACTTTTACAGTATATCTGACAAAGATTGTGCAGAATGTTGTATTACTGTACCTTTACTCTTTTTGATATATTGCCTCCCTGTGGTTACACTTGGAACTTGACTTAGTAGATAATAAGTACAGATACACATGTACTCTACTATGAGACATGCTGTTTTCAGAACCTGGATGTCAGTAAAAAAATAAAATAAAAATGTGTGATACATTATTTTTTAAATCTTCACATCTCAACATAAGACAAGCACATTATAAACAATAACGACAAATACAACACGACACAAAAATAAATGTTGAAATAATAAACAATAACGACAAATACAACATGACACAAAAATAAATGTTGAAATAATACATATGGGATAATCAACAACAAGGTATGCAGTTATTGGAGGTGCTGCAGAGACATCCACCTTGTTGTGAATAAAGACAGAAAATGAATTGAACAATACTGAGCTGATTCTCTTTAGCTGTCATTGTAATGAAGTGAATGAGTCTTAGCTTGATTTTTCTGAAAGTCTGTCTAAACTGCGTCTTTGTAACCTCTTCTACGGTACTTCTACGGTACTGCAAAGCCTGCACAGTCACAGACAACCTCATGACCAAGGACTACAATCTTCAGAGGGGATGTATTACAAGAAATTAGAATCGTTGAGCATTTCCTTTTGTTTTATTGAGATGTCTTACTGTATTAGGTCAGTGCAATTTCGATTTGCCAATTGTTTCTGGGGTCAAGGGGTTGTACAAGAAAATCTGTCAGGTTTTATTAGCACACTTCAGGCATAAAGCTGTAATTGTGAAAGTAATTGAATGTGTGGCCGAATCAATGTTCCGATGCATATTTATTTTTGTTTCTCTCTTCTGATGACCTGAGACACTGATCTGACAAACTTTGGCCAAGGTGATTCTTGTCAAGTGGTCTATCACAGGTTGTCCTTTCAATGTGTCACAATGACACCTTTTCATATTTCAAACCCTTTTTTAATTCACCACAATATAGCAGATCTCTCCCACTGACAGTTCACAGTTTTAAAGAAAAAATGATGTCTGCAAAATGTCCAGTCATTTTAAATATGTTGTCTAAATATCTTACCCTATCATAACCAAACCGTAGGGACCTATTACACAATTGTTTATGTTTTTTATAAGAGGGGATATTGTAAACTTAGATATAGCCTAAAACATGTTAGAAAACAGTAATTCACATAGAATATGAAAAACGGCATTTGCTCCATTGTTTGCATTTTCATTGATGACCCACGCTTTTATGGTATGCATAAAGGACAGTATGTTCATGTGCCTAAAGAATCAATCGGACAATAAATGCAGTTTACATGCATTTTTTATTTTTTACAAAAATATGAACAATTCAAACATCAAAACAAATATGATTCAGGTAATGGACAAAAAAATCTAAAATTATTTTGACTGTTTAAATGGTCTAAACTACAGACACCAGTGCCGTTCTTGTGGGCCAATTATATGGTTTAATCAAAATTGGAGAACAAAAAAAAAGAAATAAGAAATATGTGCAAATCACAGACAAAAGTGGGGTGCAGACTGTGTAAGACAGTAGAAGAAACAGTGGTGGGTAAGAGTTTTGACTAAATTATAACATTGCAAAAACTCAAATCCGGTTTTGTCTGAGAAAGATTCTGTATAATTGTATATATGAAACAGACATTGTTCGGTGACAGCTCTGCCGGGGTTTGAATCAGAAACAGCAGCAATTGCTCAAAGACCTGTCTGCAATTTACAAATGAATTTCCCTCACGCCTCGGTGCTCCATAAAAGCATTTGTCCTGACTGAGATCGAACACAGCTGAATGATCTTATCCATATTCGTAACGTCTTTACATGACAATGTTTTCCATTTTCTGAAACACATCACACATCACACTTTCATATTCTCAGGTGCAACAAGTGTTACTGATTGGCCTTCTTTCCATCCAACCTCTTGTTAGGTTACCGACTGGAACTGAGTGGCAGCACAGACATACTTTACTATCTTGAGGTGGCACCAGGGCTACTTTCATATAAACATGCTTTGCTACTTTCATATATGCATGCTTTGCTACTTTCACATAAACATGCAATGCATCTGTTTCAATGTGTCCAGTGTCAGTGAAGACTCAATGTGTCTGAGTTATAGTTATTGATAGTTATAGTTATACATTTTTGCTGTACAAAGTGTTTTGCTAATTACTGTAGATAACTAACTATGTTCTTTGTTATTTAATTGAATTATCACAATATTGCTGTATAATTAGCATTTCCACTGTTCATAGCATTTCCACTGTTCAAGCATACAAATAATGTTGTGTTGTGGGTCATTGTATAATAGCTTGAATAATATACAGACGTGGGGGTACGTGTTGGTACCCTTATATACAGCTAATTGAAACAATGCTTCATTCCTCCTGAAAAGTGATGAAATTAAAAGCAATTTTCTTGTGTATAACTGCATGCCTTTGGTATGTCATAGAGGTCTTGCTAAAGAGATACATTATATTCTAAAATGGCCTGGACAGATTTGTTGGTACCCCTTAGAAAAGATGATAAATAATTGGATTATAGTGATATTTCAAACTAACAGTTTTCTTTAATTGGTATCACACGTCTTCAATCTTATAATCAGTCATTCAGCCTATTTAAATGGAGAAAGTGGTCACTCTGCTGTTTGGTATCATTGTGTGCACCACACTGAACATGGACCAGAGAAAGCAAAGGAGAGAGTTGTCGGAGGAGATCAGAAGTGTTTTGATAGACAGTCCAGCATTAAAGGTAAAGGCTATAAGACAGTCTCCAAGCAGCTTGATCGATGTTCCTGTGTCTACATTTGCAAATATTATGAAGAAGTTTAAGGTCCATGGGACTGTAGCCAACCTCAGCAAGAGGAAAATCGACCCCAGATTGAACAGAAGGATAGTGCGAATGGTAGAAAAAAGAGCCACGGACAACTTCCAAAGAGGTACAAGCTGAACTCCAAGGTCAAGGTACATCAGTATCTGATCGCACCATCCGTCGCTTTTTGAGTGACAGTGGGCTCCATGGAAGAAGAGCCAGGAGGACTCCCACTTTTTAAACAAAAACATAAAAAATCCAGACTAGAATTTGCTTTGAATTTGGTTTATGTACAATTTTTGGATCATTACCATAGCCACATAGTTGTCCAGTGACTGTTTAGATATGCCACTCACGTTTCCCATACTACACCACGCAATAATGTTTAAAACAACATTGATATGTTGTAGCAAGATATGGTCTGACCTTTAGCACGATTGATTTATGCCTACCTAAAGGTGAAACCATTAGTCTCCTGTAGCAGACCCACCTGTGTGCCCAATCCAGAATATATAAAATTTCAAAGAGCCTTGATAATTCCATTTTGAGCGACCTTTTATAGGTTAGGTCACCTGCACAGAGCCCTACAAATTGAATAAAGACCAGTAATAGAAAACAGGCTGTCGGGTTGGGCTGCCTGCTTATGAAATCATTAACAACAATGTGTCATCCTTCATAAAAGGTCTCATTTGTTCTCAGAGGCAAATGTTATGAAAGTGTGAGGAGGAACTCAATTTATTTTTCATTAGGAATTAACTCAAGATTCCGAAGGTAGAATCACTGGGAGGGTAAATAGGTGTATGTTTCACTTGTGGGCTAATATGTTTGTGGAAGTAAAGGAGGTCTGCAGTTTGTAAAAGGAAATGTTCATAAGACACTGATGCTTATTAACATCTTTCTTATTTCATCTTAATCACCTCTTAATCAAAAACTTTCAATTTTTACAAAACTGTCATTCATTTGGTTAATTTGAACATGAATCAGATAATCATCAAACCAATACCTGGCAAGGCTTTCTAGGTTGAAATTCTAAACCAGGCCGCCGCTTTTGTGCTTAACAACTTATCATCAGATCCTATGTGACTGAATGCAGATTGGCTATTGGTTTTCCTTGTCATTCATACTACTTCTGTTATCACTAATATAATTTACACCTCAGAAATGCAAACCATATTATTTATTTAATCAGTCAATTTAAAACATCTCTCACAAGTTCTTTATGAATGAATAAATGCAATGATGACATTGCAATTGACACAGCAGAAACAACAACAACAACATGTATAAATAAATACATAATATTATTATTATTATTATTATTATTGTTGTTAATAATAATAATAATAATAATGTTCCCTCCAAGACAATTCACTTGCACTCAGCTTGCGAGCATAGAGAGGAGAAGCCTGAAGGGAGAGCTTCAGTTTAGACGCTGCCCCCTATGCAGTCTCATGCTGTTGGCTTTGTTTAGGTCATATAAATATAATAATGTGGCTTGGGTAAATCCTCTCTGTCCCTAACAGACTTCCACTGAGCCCCTGGTGCCACGTGTTGTGTGCGCTCTCAGCATGACATGGCCCAAGTACCCCAGGAGGTACCAAACCCTGCCTAATCCCCTCAGTGCTTTTACAAATATCTATATTTCCTCACTGGGTTGATCCAAAGATTACCCCAATGATTCGTGGTATGGACAATGATTTATTCTTTTGCCCACATGTTGTCCAATAGGCCGATGATCTACAGTATATGATCTACACAGTATCTGGCTCAGGCAGCTTCTGCTCATGCAGATGGGGAATACAGTTTTTGATCATGGTATGAGAATATAACATGTATTCATTTTTGGTTTTAGCTTTTTTGGTATTTTATTTCGCTTTATATATACTGCATACTGCATATTAAAAAAAAGATCGGATGGATAGTTCCTTGGAATCCAGACCACAATACCACATTGTAGAAACACTTGCAGACACTGCAAAGCAGTCATGAATTCCATGGTACCATCAAAGACAAGGCCAAAATCCCAATGCCAATGAAAATGAATAAATGGCTGGCAACAAAGTACATTCTCTCAGTTACCACCCTGAAAATGGAACATTCAATATGAGTTGCACTATTGTTGATGTGTTTTAAACTGGGAGGGCTATCTTTGGCCCTTGGGCAACACAATCGGTCCTTAAGAGAGCGGGAGTCCCGAGGCGTCACGTTATTGCATTCCTGTTGCCGCATGTGGCAGTGGAGTCCCTGGTTACTCTATATTTACTTTATATTTATCTGTAATGAAAGTCTCATACACAATGCTTAGCTTTATTTCCCGCCATCTGTGGAAAAAAATATCCCCAAAAAACAAACAACACACTGACCTCTTGCATATCAGCATATTATATGATTTTGCACATCATTACTGTTCAACCAATTGCTGCTATCTTAAAGAATGGATGTTTGGACCTTCAGAGTATCTTTGAGATCCCTATGGTTCTACAGAACAAGGTCATCCGTAATGCTAACCATGACCATTTCAGTACATGAGTAATAGTGAAGGTAAGGGTGTTGTCATATTATTTGAAGTGGGATTCACAAGTACATGGTTGCATTACAGATGACCTTGTTCTGAAGAACCATAGGGATCTCAAAGATACTCTGAAGGTCCAAACATCCATATTCTTTAAGATAATTGTGCCCCAGTAGTACATTGCATAGTACGCTGGTTGCTTGAAGTGTGTCTTTACCACTAGAGGATGCTCTTGGCATTGCAGCCACTACTGGAGAAAGAGCTCTTCTCCATATTCCCTGACAGTTGCACCACCACAGGGTACACCAACCTGGTTTTTATCTCCATTCAACCCTTTGGAATATAGAGTGCCTTTGGTAAGTAATGGGACAGTGAATAATTTGTTCTTCTTTTGACTCTATACTCTTGAAATCAAACACATACAGTAGGGATGGGACGATACACTCAACTCACGATACGATGCACCTCTTGATACAGGGGTTTACGATACGATACAGTCACGATACAATATCATAAATAAAACAAGATCAATGTTTCCCCTAGGTTTGCTGCCTTGGGGGGGGGGGGGGGGGTGGTCAGCGTCATGTCCAGGGGGTGTAGGAGATAGGCTCCTGCCCTATGGGCCATTAGGCTCGAGAACCATCGGTTCTCAAGGCTACTTACTTATGTGGTCTTGACTACCTGTCCACTTTCTCACCTGGTTCTTGCTGTTTCTCTCTCTCTGGTGTGCCGACACCATCCTGCTCTCTCTCCTTCTCTCCCTCTGCTGTCAACCAAAAGGCAAACATAACAACCAGAGTATTTCTAATCTAATAAGAGGTATAAATTGATCCATATCAATTTATAACATAATTATAATTGAATATTGGATTGCTGTGGGCAATGCAGTGAGATAATGTCATTTTGACTTTACTCTCTCACCTGAAAAAAAATTGTATGTGTATAAAAAACAGACATTTCCAATGCTTCAATCCACTGTCCATGTACTGTAAATATACCATTATTGTATTACCATAAAGCCCAATTCTAGCAGAATAAGAAAGATTGTATATCTACTTTAAGTAAAATAATAAAGTGCATCCAGTTAGCTCTTTAGATGGCAAGTGTGCAAGCAGACTAGCTCATCTCATCACCTCTGAGCTAGCTAGCTTGCTAGTTCTTTGACTATTTACACCATGGAATTATAGTCACACACTTTCTAGTCACAATAATAACGACCAATTTTAACCAACTTTCTCTGTCAGAACACTCAGCAATTATATTTGCTAACGTTTAAACTTTCTTACTTTCCATCTGCAGACATCTCACCCGGCAAAAACTCTCTCACGTCGCGTGCGCACACTCGCGCAAAATCGTGTATTATTCTCCAGCGCTGGCACAGTGCGAACCGAAGTGTGGAGATAGGTCTGGCTATGCGAGACTACTGGCGGTCCGGACTAGTGTCACCAACGAGCCCATGGGCTTGCCACTCGCCAGATTCAGGTTGGGTGCGTTTAACGCGGATATTTTAGCCTGCTTGTCAGATGTTTGGTGCATACCTGTCAACATTGGGATTGGAAAATAAGGGATATCCCCCGCACGCCCCCGGGCCGTCCTCCCCCCCCCCCACCGTCCACAAACCATACCCCTTACATTTAGACTAGGAGACCCCTTACATTTAGACAAGGAGACCCCTTACATTTAGACAAGGAGACCCCTTACATTTAGACTAGGAGACCCCTTACATTTAGACAAGGAGACCCCTTACATTTAGACAAGGAGACCCCTTACATTTAGACAAGGAGACACCTTACATTTAGACTAGGAGACCCCTTACATTTAGACTAGGAGACCCCCTACATTTAGACAAGGAGACCCCTTACATTTAGACTAGGAGACCCCTTACATTTAGACAAAGAGACCCCTTACATTTAGACAAGGAGATCCCTTACATTTAGACAAGGAGACCCCTTACATTTAGACTAGGAGACCCCTTACATTTAGACTAGGAGACCCCTTACATTTAGACAAGGAGACCCCTTACATTTAGACAAGGAGATCCCTTACATTTAGACAAGGAGACCCCTTACATTTAGACAAGGAGACCCCTTACATTTAGACAAGGAGACCCCTTACATTTAGACAAGGAGATCCCTTACATTTAGACAAGCAGACCCCTTACATTTAGACAAGGAGACCCCTTACATTTAGACTAGGAGACCCCTTACATTTAGACTAGGAGACCCCTTACATTTAGACTAGGAGACCCCTTACATTTAGACAAGGAGACCCCTTACATTTAGACTAGGAGACCCCTTACATTTAGACAAGGAGACCCCTTACATTTAGACTAGGAGACCCCTTACATTTAGACAAGGAGACCCCTTACATTTAGACTAGGAGACCCCTTACATTTAGACTAGGAGACCCCTTACATTTAGACTAGGAGACCCCTTACATTTAGACAAGGAGACCCCTTACATTTAGACAAGGAGACTCCTTACATTTAGACAAGGAGACCCCTTACATTTAGACAAGGAGACCCCTTACATTTAGACAAGGAGACCCCTTACATTTAGACAAGGAGACCCCTTACATTTAGACAAGGAGACCCCTTACATTTAGACAAGGAGACCCCTTACATTTAGACAAGGGGACCCCTTACATTTAGACTAGGAGACCCCTTACATTTAGACAAGGGGACACAGTCAATCAACCACCTGCTTCAGTGCAACAAGAATTGGGTTAACTAGTTCCTATGATTAAGTAAGTGACTACAGGTGATCAGAATCAGATACCTGGTTGAAAGTAAAATACTTTGAACATCCCACATGAAAACACAAAAGGGCATATCAATTCAGCACATTTATTTATACATTACTTGACACCCTAATGTCAATGGGAAAAGAGCTGCGCAAAGCTACCAGCGATCATTTCAAAACGGAGATAACCGAGGCTGCGTTCGTAAATACGCTCTGGAAATCTGATCACCACTCATGGAATGCCTCTTGTCCAATCAAATTACTTGGTCCCTTTATAACGTTGCACCTAGTGTGCGTTCCGGCGCTTTCAGAGCAAGATTACAAACGCAGCCCAAGAAACGAGACAAGTCCAACTCCGACATGGATATAGCGATTGTGCGCATGCGCCAACTAACGTCTAACAATTAAGTGTTCAATTATGTTATATTATAGGTGAAAAATACGGGAGATTTTCAGATTTACGGGAAAATGTTTAAACGGGAGCACAGCGGGAAAGAAAGGTAAAATACGGGAGAATCCCGGGAAAAACGGGAGGGTTGACAGGTATGGTTTGGTGTCTACGTCCGTAATAATTCCTCTTTATTACGGACGCCTCCCCCGCCTCCACAAGAAGTGTAGCTAATGGAAAATAAAACACAGTTTATTTCGCGATCCATTTTTCTGCAACACGATGCGTATCGTCACGTTTTTGTATCGCGATATATCGCCATACGATATTTCGTCCCATCCCTAACATACAGTATATGTGACACAGTCTGATAATTTGTTCCTCATGTCGGCATCCGACTTACAGTTTTTCTCAGTTGCCTAAACACATTTCTTGAAACCTCCACCCATTTTCTCAAAACCTTAAACACAACTACATTCACAAAACCCCAGACTTTCCTAGCAAAATCAAACTATCACCTCAAAACCACTTATCCTCTGTTCAAAACCAAACACTGTGTTCAGATCATACACTCAGCAAGTAAAAATATATTCACCACAGAGCATTCGCTAGACACTACATACAATCATTTAGGACACAGCAACCAAGGCATGTAGTTACAGTTTTTCCCAATTGCTAAAACACAAAAGCCAATTCTCTAAACCAAATGACCAGTTCTCTAAACACATTTAATACAGTTTTTCTCAATTGCTAAAACACATTTCACAAAACTTTCCTCCATTTTCCCAAAACTCTATGTTACGTCTGTAGTTTTACGACAGTTTGGACTTTACTACAGTGCCGTGTTACGTTATGGGTTACACACGATGTTGAATAAATGGAGATAAGCTCCGACCAGAAGCTCTGAGTATGAGTCTCCGTTATTGAACATATCATTGGCGACGAGGATGGCTGATTGTTCTCTACCACCACCCTCTCCTTTCCTCGCAGTCCCGGCAGAACCACCGATTCCGTGGAACCGCTGGATTTCCTCTTTCGAGACATATATCCTAGCCGCCGGCTTGGAGGAGATCTCCGACAAGAGGAAATGTGTGCTGCTGCGGCACTGCCTAGGAGCGGAGGGTCAGCGCGTGTTCGGAACTCTCGGCACTGCGGCGAAATACACAGACGCTGTGGAACTACTGAAGCAACACTTCGCCCCTCCACAAAGCACTCTTCTCCGCCGCGTCATATTCAAACGAAGACACCAACGTACAGGTGAGACAGTGACACAGTATGTGGCTGATCTGCGGGGTTTGGCGAGCTTATGCAAGTTCGGGACATTACAGAACGAAATGATAAGAGACCAACTCATCTTACACACGAACTGTGACAAGATTAGGGAAAAACTGTTACTGGAAAATTATGAACTTACATTATCAGCAGCTTTGAACATAGCGGTCCAGGTTGAAACAGCCTTGGAATGTGCAGTTAGTTTTTCAGCCTCTCCCAGCTCACCGGCAGCGGGCGGGCACAGCCTACAGGTGCCCCTCCTCCACGTGAGTGCAGCCAGCGGCGGGGAGAGCATTTTACTGGCCTCTCGGTCACGCGACCAGCCACACCAGCCGTGTGGGAATTGTGGCTCTTCTGCACACAATTCAAGAGCTCAGACATGCCCAGCCCGTGGTAAAACCTGCTCCAACTGCGGGAGACTAAACCACTTTCACAAGGTCTGCAGGTCTGCCCCAGCTAGAGCTTCCCAGTCACCTACCACAGTCATCCATAATGTCAGCTCAGGACGAGCGCCATTCAAAACATGCTCGTTGATGGTTGGTGATGTCACTCTGCCGCTCCTCCTAGACACTGGAGCCACAGTGTCCCTTGTGAACTTGACGACCTATACACAGTTTTTCTCCCATGTGCCCCTGGGGTTGCCCTCCACCACTCTGCGTGGCTATGCCAACTCTGAGATTGACATTGTGGGCTCTTTTCAGCTGCCTGTGAAGTACGGGGAGAGGACACTGCCGGCCTTCAGGTTCAATGTTGCACGCCACGGGACCAACCTGTTAGGCTGTTCAACGCCCTCGGTTTCACCCTGCTAGACACAGCTGGCTCAGAGATTCACACCGTTTCCATCCCCTGGCAGCAACAGTGGCCTGCGCTGTTCAGCGGTGTAGGCTGCCTCGACACTTTTGCCCACCAGCCTCTGTTAGATCCTACAGTGATGCCTGTTATACAGCCCCTCCGCCGCTCCCCCCTGGCTCTCCGCGATGACATCTCCTCTCAACTACAAAGCATGCTCGATAGCGACATCATTGAGCAGGTGAATGCATCGCCTTGGATCTCCAACCTGGTGGTGGCGAAGAAGAAGTCTGGGGGGCTGCGCATCTGCGTGGATCTGAGAGCGGTAAACAAGGCCATCATCCCTGACAAATACCCCCTGCCAACGATAGAGGAGCTCACCGCCCAGTTCTACGGGTCCAGCGTGTTCTCTAAACTGGACCTCCGTCAGGGTTACCTCCAAGTGCCACTACACCCCGAGAGCCGCAACCTCACAGCGTTCATCACTCACAGAGGGGTTTTCCGCTACAAACGCATGGCTTTCGGTTTAAGCTCCGCCCCCAGCTGCTTCCAAAAGATCATGGCCTCCATCTTCGCTGGGATCCCAGGTGTGGCCATCTATCTTGATGACATCGTGGTTCACGGGGCCACCGTCGAGAGCCACGACGAGCGTCTCCACAGTGTGTTCAGTGCATTGGCCAAGCATCACCTCACACTCAATGGTGAGAAGTGTGTATTCGCCGCCCCAGCCATTGACTTTGTGGGGTTCCGCCTCTCAGCTGATGGTACGTACCTGCTGCACTCGAACACTGAGGCCATCCATCATGTCCCGGAGCCCACCACAGCCGCTCAGGTGGCCTCCTTCCTAGGCATGACGGCGTACTACCTCCGTTTCCTGCCACAGTACTCGGCCACAACCACACCACTGCGGAAGCTGTTGAAGCATGACGAGCCCTGGCTCTGGACGTCTGCCTGCTCAGACGCCGTACGCCTCCCGAAGGCCCAACTCACCTCGCCACCGGTCCTGGCGCATTTCGACCTGGCCAGCCCCACTTTTGTCACGTGCGACGCCTCTGCCACAGCCATTGGTGCTGTGATGTCCCAGCTGCAAGGGGGGGTGGAGAGACCGATCGCCTTCGCCTCCCGTGCTCTCAGCCCCACGGAACAGAAGTACTCGGTGGGGGAGCGGGAGGCTCTAGCATGCCTCTGGGCATGTGAGCGCTGGCACATGTACCTCTATGGACGTCTATTCACACTGAGGACAGACCACCAGGCCCTCATCACCCTCCTGGCCACGTCTGGCACCGGTCACAAGCCACTCCGCCTCCACCGCTGGGCCGACCGCCTGCAGCAGTACAACTATCGGCTACAGTTCACGCCAGGACGAGACAACGTGGTAGCCGAACTTTCTGTCCAACAGCACCCAGCGGGTGAAGCTCGGGAAGTCCATCTCTGAGCTGAGGACCATCAGCACCGGTTCCCCGCAAGGCTGCGTCCTGTCTCCCCTCCTGTTTTCCCTCTACACCAACTGCTGTACCTCCAGCCACCAGTCGGTCAAGCTCCTCAAGTTCGCGGACGATACCATCCTGGTAGGGCTCATCTCCAAGGGGGATGAATCTGCTTACAGGAGCGAGATTGACTTGGTGGTCTCCTGGTGCACCCGGAACAACCTAGAGCTAAATGCTCTTAAGACAGTGGAGCTGATAGTGGACTTCAGGAGGAACCCACCCCCTCCCTCTCCAATCATACTGGGAGGCACTCCAGTCACCACAGTGGAGTCATGCCGCTTCCTTGGGGTGACAGTCTCTCGGGACTTGAAGTGGGGGCCCCACATCGACGCCCTCACAAAAAAGGCCCAGAAGAGACTGTTTTTCCTGAGGCAGCTCAGGAAATTCCACCTTCCTAAGACCACGCTGGTGAACTTCTACACGGACATCATTGAGTCCATCGTCACCTCCGCCATCATCATCTGGTTCCCCGCTGCAGCGGCCAAGGACAAGGCCAAGCTGCAGCGGGTGATACGCTCGGCGGAGAGGGTGATTGGCTGCCCTTTGCCCCCCCTTGAGGCCCTGTTTAAAAGTAGGGCTTTGGGGAGGGCCAGGAAGATCATGGCTGACCCCGCACACCCAGGACACGGTCTCTTCGCCCCGCTCCCCTCAGGCAGGAGGGTGCGGTCCATAAATACTGTGAAGGTCCGACATACAAACAGCTTTTTCCCCACAGCCATCCGGCTCCTAAATGCCGCTGCCCCCCCCCCCCCCCCTGACCTGACCCCTATCTATCTACCCTCCCTCCACCCCCACCCAGAGAGCTTTGCACTGTCTGGATATGAACACTTGAACACTTGATCTCTGCACTTTATATTTATATTAATTATGACTCTTGCACTTTGATGTTGGTTTGCACTGTCTTGTCCTGTCTTGCACCTGTCCTTCTGCAAACCGTGCTCCATGGTTCCAAACCAAATTCCTAACATGTTTACATGTCATGGCAATAAAAGTCTTCTGATTCTGATTCTGATTCTGATTCTGATTCTGATTCTGATTCTGATTCTGATTCTGATTCTGACTTGCTATCACGCTCAATCCCCAGCCCACCCACAGCCCCAACCTTGACCCCCGGACTGGACCAGGCTGAGCATGACCTCGTCCAGCTCCTCCACACACCCCTTCAGGAGACGGTGTCGCTGAAAGAGCTCCGGGATGCCTCAGCCGATGACCCCACCCTCTCTACACTCTCAACCTACATCACGCAGGGGTGGCCGGCAAGAGTACCTGACGAGCTACTCACTTACTCCAGGATCAGGGAGGAGTTGTCGGTTTGGAATGACACCTGTGTCGCTCGCGGGTTCTGCACTGTGGTCCCAGGTGTCCTTCGGGCGCGTATCCTTGCTATGGCGCACGAGGGTCACCTGGGCATAGTCAGGCTCAAACAGCGCTGTCGTGATGTTGTGTGGTGGCCAGGCATCGACAGGGAACTCGAAACCCTGGTCAAGGATTGCACTGCCTGTCATGGCCAGCTCCACCCCCGCCCATGCAGCCGTTGGACTGGCCATCTCAACCCTGGGAGCACCTGCAACTTGATATCTGCGGCGAGCCAGAGTCACTACCCATCTTCCGTCGTAGACTGAAGACCCATCTCTTCAGGTTGCATCTTAACTGCTCCTCCTGAGACATCTTCCGACCCTCACCTCTACGTCTCCTAAAGACACCTGCTTTCCCCTCTACTGTGTCCCTAGAACTTCTATTGCCCCCCTTGTACTGTTTCTCAGTTTCTCCAGTAAAAATAAATAAATAAAAAAAATAAAAAAAAAAATATAGATATATATAAATAAAATAAAATAAAATAGGTTAGTAGAAGGCGATAATAGGGAGAAGGTTTTTCCTTCTATCAGTGGCCCCCGGCCCGAGCTCTTCCTGCAACGAATGGTGGACTGCTGATTCACATGCTTAGTATTCAAATGTATTGATTGTAAGTCGCTTTGGAATAAGGCGTCTGCTAAATGCCAAAAATGTAAATGTAAATGAGCTGCATGGGGTACCACATCACCAGTGTTTTCTCGTCGTGACCTACGACCTCCACTCTAAGTGGCCAGAGGTGACACCTGTGGGCTCGGTCACAGCAAAGGTGCTGATCGACATTCTCGACGCTCTGTTTGCACGTTGGGGCCTGCCCAAGAGGATCACGACTGACAACGGTCCTCAAATGATTTCCCATGAACTGTCCTCCTATCTAGTGGGTAAAGGGATCCACCACATCCGCACAGCGTTCTACCACCCTGCTGCGAACGGGGGGGTGGAACGGCTGAACCAAACACTGAAAAATGGCATCAGGGCCCACCTGGCACAAGGGTGCACGCTCACCACCAGCCTCCTCCAGATGCTGTTGCGTTATCGGGCCACGCGACACGCCACTACAGGAGTCTCCCCAGCCTCCCTCATGCTGGGGCGGGAGCTCCAGCTGCCTCTCGATAGGCTCCGCCCTACACTAGCTCAGCCCCCGGTCCATCCAGTTCAAGCCACAGTCACCAAACACCAGCGCTTGATGAAGGATCGTTTCGACAGGGCCAGACGTGCTAGGCCACCTGTCATTGCTGTGTCAGACTGGGTCAGGATCCGACGACCTCATCGGGACAACAAACTCCAGTCGTTTTGGTCTGACCCTGTCCAGGTCAGCAAACAGCTTGGCCCGGCCTCGTTTAGGCTCGCCGACGGCACTCGCTGGCATGCTACCCGCCTGCGTAAGGTGCAGCCTCCCCCTGGCCCAGCGTTGGGTGTGGCCTCTTCCACAGTCTTGCCAGCCGCCCGGTTGGATGAAGCAGCAACCCCGGCCTACCAGGCTCAGCCCCAAGGCGTGGAACCGCCACCAGTGGCTGTGGCTGCACCAGAGCCACGTTTGGTTCGAGCACGCAACAGGCCCGATCACTTGCGTGACTACATGACTGAGTATCACACCTAGGTTGTGTGAGGGGGGGGGGAAATGTTACGTCTGTAGTTTTACGATGGTTTGGACTTTACTACAGTGCCGTGTTACGTTATGGGTTACACACGATGTTGAATAAATGGAGATAAGCTCCGACCTGAAGCTCTGAGTATCAGTCTCCGTTATTGAACATATCACTCTAAACACAACACACTTTTCTAAAGCTACATAAACAAAACCACACCTTCTCTCTTCAAAACTCAAACTTTCACACCAAAACAGCTGCTCAAAGCCTGCAAAAATCTAAACACTATACGCATCATTACAGACTACAACAAAACAACTGAAAACACAATGTTCAGTGTGTGAGAATGTTCTTTTTTTCCCACAACTGCCAAAGCACATTTTTAGAAACCTTACAGTATCTGTTCTCAGAATATATCACTGTAGAGTATTGGGCATTCATAGATTTGTGTGTTTCATATGAACAGAATGTAAATCTACAGAAAATACAGTATGTACACTACTATACTGTATCACAACTCAATGCAAACACTACAGAGGATCCATTACACACAACAATACTCATTGAAAACAATGTTCAGGGTGTGATGTTTTTTTATTTACGGAACTATACCACACACACACACACACACACACACACACACACACACACCAATCATTGTGCGGCATCACGTCGTCGAGCTGGGTCGGGCCACAGGACCTCATCTACATCGCAGGCAATATTGTCCCTTGCCAGGCCACGTGGGAAGAACGCCCTGGCATGGCGGATCCAGCCTTGGAAGGCCTCCACAGGCACGTCGTCACAGGCCAGGTCCATAGCCCTGAGGAGGTTCTCTCTTGTGTATGGTTGGCGGTCGTACACCTTCCACCTCCATGACGAGAAAAACTCCTCTATGGGGTTGAGAAAAGGTGAGTAGGGTGGCAGACAGACATTCAGGAATTGTTGGTTGATGTTAAACCACTCTCTAATCTGGTTCGTTCGATGGAAGCGAACATTGTCCCAAATTACAACATAAATGGGATGTTGTGCAGGCCCAGGATTGTGTTGCTGGCGGTCCAGGAGGATGTCTCGTAGCTCTGCCAGGAAGGTGAGGAGACGTTGTGTGTTGTATGAGCCAAGGACAGCATGCCGGTGGACAAGCCCCTCTGAACTCATGGCAGCACAAAGAGTGATGTTACCCCCGCGTTGGCCAGGAACCTCAACGATAGCTCTTTGGCCAATGATGTTACGGCCTCTTCGCCTTCGTTTCATGAGGTTGAACCCAGCCTCATCCAGGAAGATGTACTCATGAGGTCTGGCCATCGAGTCCAACCGGAATATCCTCTGTGAAAATGTGAAAGTGTTCAGAACAACAGTCAATACAGTAGCACAGTATTGTACAGTAGTACTGTAGGCCACTGAGCAACACAGTATGTGCACCCACTGTACTGTGAACATGGATGCATACTTACTTGCACATACTCGTAACGCAGGTCTTTGATTCGATCAGAGTTGTGCTCAAAAGGTACCCTATAGGCCTGCTTCATGCTCACCCTTTGGCGCCGGAGAACTCTGTCGATTGTGGACAAGCAGACATTGTCAATGTTCTCAAAGTTGACATTGTCAGCAATGACTCTGTCCCTGATTTCTCAGAGTGTGATAGTGTTGTTCTCCCGTACCATATCCACAATGAAGGTTTCTTGTGCTGGTGTAAATATGGCAACCCTCCCACCTCCATGTGGCATTCTTTCAACTCTAGAGAAACAAACATGCATTACAGTACTGACTTGTATGTACTCTACTGTAAAAAACATGCATTCAGTAGAAGCATCAATGGACATGTTTTGTAATATAGCAACTGAGATGAAACCAATTGTACTCCACTATATTGTAAAAATCTACTGTAGTGACCAACACAGCAATACAGTACAATACCTGTTGTGTTCTCTGAATGCCCGGATAATGGTGGCCACTGAGAACCTACTCAGGTTTGGACGGACTCTTAGTCCTGCTTCAGCCATTGTCATGCCATGATGTGACCAATGATGGTGCGAGTTTGTCTTGCTCTCCCTCCTGGGCCTGCTCCTCTCCCTCCTGGGCCTGCTCCTCTTCCTCCTGGGCCTGCTCCTCTCCCTCCTGGGCCTGCTCCTCTTCCTCCTGGGCCTGCTCCTCTTCCTCCTGGGCCTGCGCCTCTTCCTACTGGGCCTGCTCCTCAACCTCCTGGGTCTGCTCCTCTTCCTCCTTGGCGTGCTCCTCTCCCTCCTCTGACTCGAACTCCTCTTCCTCTTCCTCTTCCTCTTCCTCTTCCTCTTCCTCCTTCCATTGTGTTCGTTTGGAACCTTCAGCAAACTGTGCACTCTGAACTGGCTTTTATGTGGTCACATCATTTGCAACATGTGTCTTCAATTTTGAGTTGTTGTGTTTAATGAATGAAGCCAGGTGTGTTCATTGTGTTCAAATGTTGCTGATTGTGGCAAGCATTTTGCATCACATGAGCTTTAATTTGAGAATTTGAGCAGAGTTTTTTGCAACTTGTGTTTTAGCAAGACAAAATGTGTTTAGATTTATGAGAAAAGGAGGATTGTGTTTTGTGAATTGTGTCTTCATGTGAAATGTGTTTATGGTTTTGGCTAATGGGAGCTAGTTTTATTAAATGTGTTTAGAGAACTGGTCATTTGGTTTAGAGAATTGGCTTTTGTGTTTTAGCAATTGGGAAAAACTGTAACACTAGCCCCCATTTGCCAAAACCATAAACACATTTCACATGAAGACACAATTCACAAAACACAATCCTCCTTTTCTCATAAATCTAAACACATTTTGTCTTGCTAAAACACAAGTTGCAAACAATTCTGTTCAAATTCTCAAATTAAAGCTCATGTGATGCAAAATGCTTGCCACAGTCAGCAACATTTGAACACAATGAACACACCTGGCTTCATTCATTAAATATAACGACTCAAAATGTAAGACACTTGTTGCAAATGATTGTGGTGTGTGTGTGTGTGTGTGTGTGTGGTATAGTTCCATAAATAAATAAATAAACATCACACCCTGAACATTGTTTTCAGTGAGTATTGTTGTGTGTAATGGATCCTCTGTAGTGTTTGCATTGAGTTGTGATACAGTACAGTAGTGTATATGTTACGGTACATGTGGGAAAACTAGGGTTAGGGTTAGGTGCTAGGGTGCTAGGGTTAAGGTTAGGGTTAGGATTAGGGGTAGGGTTAGGGTTAGGGTTAAGGTTAGGGTTAGGGTTAGACATGCCAGCATGTACCAAGTCACCCTAGCACCTAACCCTAACCCTAGTTTTCCCACATGTACCGTATTCCCACATGTACCGTTACCGTAACATACATACTGTATTTTCTGTAGATTTACATACTGTTCATATGAAACAAACAGATCTATGAATGCCCAATACTCTACAGTGATATATTCTGAGAACAGATACTGTAAGGTTTCTAAAAATGTGCTTTGGCAGTTGTGAAAAAAAAGAACATTCTCACACACTGAACATTGTGTTTTCAGTTGTTTTGTTGTAGTCTGTAATGATGCGTATAGTGTTTAGATTTTTGCAGGCTTTGAGCAGCTGTTTTGGTGTGAAAGTTTGAGTTTTGAAGAGAGAAGGTGTGGTTTTGTTTATGTAGCTTTAGAAAAGTGTGTTGTGTTTAGAGTTTTGGGAAAATGAAGGAAAGTTTTGTGAAATGTGTTTTAGCAATTGAGAAAAACTGTAACAGAAAATGTTTATTGTAAATGCATTTAGCAAAAACTTATCGTAGTCAAAGTTCGTAGTCTACATTCAGCACTTTCATAACAAAAACTTAAAAAGCTAAATGAAAAGCACATTACTGCACAATCAAAGTCACTGAGATTCATTCTCCAACATCATGTCTTTGTCCGGGGTCCGGCCAAAGAACTTCATCCACGTCACAGCCAATATTTTCCCTTGCCAGGCAAGGGGGGAAAAACCCTCTGGTGTGCCGAACCCAGCCTTGACAACACTCCACAGTTATATCATCACAGGCCTGTTCCATTGCCTGCAATACATTTGCCCTGGTGTAGGGCTGTCTGTCATAGACCTTCCACCGCCACGCAGAGAAAAACTCGAGAAGGGGCTGTAAGGTGGAAGGAAAACCATTATGAAGCGCTGGTTGTTGGTGAACCACTCACGTATCAGGACAGCACGGTGAAAGCTCACATTGTCCCAAACTATGACATACAGGATGGACTGCTTACTGCTCACACGCAGCCATGATATCCTGTAGACCACCCAGAAATGTAAGGAGATGAGGAGCCCCGTGGTGGCGTAGCGGTCTAAGCACTAGCCACTAGTGCAAGCTGCCCACCGGGGACTGGGATCGAATCCCGGTCTCGCCAGACCCGGATATGGCCGGGGCACACACAGGGAGCGGCATATTGAGCGGCCTAGTATAGGACTATTTCCGGACAAGGATCCGTCGCGCAACACCGCCCCCGGGGTGCCGGAATAACGGTGCTGAGCTCGAGGAGCCAGTCAGCTAGTCTGCCTGGCGGTCTCCTCTGGGGCTGCCGGCCACGGGGTCGTGCGGCGGATCCTACGCAATAGGCAGGGGATAATTGGATGCTAGGTTGGGTGCAATTGGATACCAAATTGGGTGAAAAAGGGATACAATCTAGTGGTGGCCTGGGAAAACCCTTCACATGGTGGCATTTTGACATTTTCATTTTTTTATATTTCCATAAATACAGTTTACTGGAGAACCCCCCAGTTACTTATGGCTGCACAAAGGGTGACATTGCCACCACGCTGGCCAGGGACTTCCACAATGGCACGTTGACCAATTGTGTTCCTGCCTCTCGGCCTCCTTTTCGCCAGGTTGAACTCTGCTTCATCTATGAAAATGTATTCATGGGGCCTTTCAATGTAAATGTAGCAACTGCAATTACTAGCCTACAGTAACAGTAGGCCTGTGAGCATAGAATTGTACTGGAAGCATCAGTGCTGAAAGTGTGTGTAGGTTACACTTGCACATACTGATATCTTAGATCTTTGGCTCTTGCAGAGTTGCGATCGAAGGGTACTCTGTACACTTGTTTCATGCTAAGTCTGTTGCGTGTGAGGACACGGTCAATAGTTGACAGAGACACACTGTTGATTGTCTTCAATCACTCTCTGCTGGATTTCACAGAGTCGGATGGCATTATTTTGAAGGACCATGTCAACAATGAGTGCTTCTTGTTGTTGGGAGAATAGAGCAGTCCTTCCTCCCCCATTTGGTCGTCTTTCAATTCTACAAATGGGAATATGCACCTACAAACATATACAGCCAGTAAAAATAGTATTGTAATGAACATTACAGTACCTACAGTATAGTATACTGTATGTCAAATGTTGTACAGCAAGAAACAATGACCTGTTCTCTTCTCTGAATGTCCTGATGATGTTGGCCACAGAGAATCTGCTCAAATTGGGACTCTTTGTCCTGCTTCCCTCATTGTCATCCCATGAACAACAACATGTTGTACAATAGTTGCGCGGATTTCATCAGTAATGATTGTTCTTGGTCTTCCTCGTCCCCTTCCTCCTCGTCCACCACCTCTCACACAAACTCTTCCTCCTCTGCCTCTCTGTATGTTTCCGTCCATTGTAGATGGATGCACATGTGCCACCTGTGCACCCAGAACTGACTTTTATCCTGCCCAATTGGTCTGATCACATCATTAGAAACGTGTGTTACATTTTTAGTTGTTGTGTGTAACAGATGACAACTGTGTTGAAGTCGTGTTGACATTCTGCTGCCAGTGTTCACAAGTTTGCAACACAAGTGTATCACAGTGTGAAATGTGTTTAGTGACTGAGAATGTGTTTAAGGTTTGGCAACAAAGAGCGGATGAGTTTTGCAACTTGTACCTGAGCAGTGTTTAGGGTTTGGCCAAAAGAGTGTTTGATTCGACAAATGAGTTTAGGCCACTAATAATTTGGTTCAGAGAATGGGATTTAGTGTTTTAGCAATTGAGAAAAACTGTAATATTGGTCCACCTCAAACCAAATAGCAAAGAAACGCACTCTGATCAAAACACAGGCAGAACAGCTGATAGCCAGTGCTAAAAAGGAACATTTCTATGAACATCTAACTGCATGTTCAGCACATCACAACATGCTGATAGAACATCAACATGCTAAAAACACATAACTACAAATAATTAGATGATCACACAGTCCTTGCTTTTGAACACGAAAGTTTGTTGATTACAAGCCATGTATCGAAATAAAAACCTGGATGACATCTAACCTTCTCAAACTTAACACCAAGAAAACAAAGCTCATGGTTGTGGCACCCAAGGCGCTGCTCCGGAAGGTTGGGGACTTCACCCTTGAGGTCGACGGCTGCTCCATCTCCCCATCCTCTGAAGTCCGAAACCTGGGCGTCATCCTGGACTTCACCCTCTCCTTCCAGTCCCACATAAAATCTATCACCAAATCCGTCTTCTTCCACCTCAGAAACATTGCCAGATTACGACTTTCCCTCGCTGACTCCATTGCCGAAACCCTCATCCACGCCTTCGTCACCTCCCGTCTGGATTATTGCAATGGAGTCCTGTTCGGGGTTCCCAACAAAGCCCTGGACAGGCTCCAGTATGTGCAGAACTCAGCTGCCAGGGTCCTCACCCACACCAAGCCCTGGCAGCACATCACCCCCACCCTCATTCACCTCCACTGGCTCCCGGTCAAGTCCCGCATCACATACAAAATCCTCCTCCTCACCTACAAATCCCTCCACGCCTGCGCCCCCAGTACTAAACTGACCTCCTCTACCAACATACCCCTTCCCGGAACCTGCGGTCCGCAGACATGGGCCTGCTATCCACCCCCTGCACCAACCTACTGACCTTTGGGGATAGAGCTTTCAGCGTGGCCGCACCTACTCTCTGGAACTCCCTCCCCACAGTGATCCGCAACGCCCCCACCCTGGACTCCTTCAAATTAGCCCTTAAAACCCATCTGTTCACCAAGGCCTTTGGCCCCTAGGCGCTATAGAAATTAAAGTTATTATTATTATTATTATTATCACTTACCAGTAGCCTACGGCAGACGATACAGTGAATCCAATTCACAAACTGTAAGTATTTAGTGATCCTAAAACTGTTGTTTGTTATATTGAGTGGGCTCTTCAACACTTAAACTTTCGTATATAGGCAGGCTATATACTGTACAGTAGTCTTATCTGTCCTGTTTGACCTTTTTCCAGACCTCTGGAAGCTTCTTAGCAAACTGTAACCTGACTATCCTTTTTGAGAATAACTAGGGCTTTGCACCTTGCAGTGAAGCCTTTGTAGCTTATGACATTCTATGGATGGTAGACTCTTGACACATTCACGCCTACCTCCCGGAGCGTGTTCCTGATCTGAGGGTTGTTTTACGTTTTTTTCCCTTATCATTGTCAGCATTCTTCGGTCATCCGGTTATATATATATAAAACATTTCAAATCCAAACCTTTGGAGCAGAGAGCCAAAAGAAGAAAAATGCTTCACTGTCCCACTTCTTATGGAGGGCACACTGTATGTGTACAGTATAATTGTACATTTAGACATTTCAGCTGAAATACTTAAAACTGTGTTCAGTATAAACTACGACATGGTGTTTGGTTAGGACAGTATTACATTTGTATTATTGAATAAAAAGTGAACATGTACATGACAGGAAATTGCTTATATGCATTGTTCATGTCTTTTTACTACATAATGGACGAAGACGAATTGAATGTATCTGGTTGGTGGGGGTTGCGATGAGAGGGACATTTACAGGGTTTTTAAAATATTGCTATTATTATTCTGTCACCCCAGAATTCCTCTGCTTAGAGAGCCTGGATTGAAGTAGTCTTGTTGTAAGTCACACAGGCTCATACCTTTGTTTCTGTCTGAAAGGGGAACTTGTTTGGGCTTTGACCTCCGTTGAGGACTTTGTGTATTCAGTTCTGGATTTTGTCAGTGTCAGGGGCTTGACTGTCCTTGCATGGTCACCCAATCTGCCTGGCCGACACAGAAGAGGGCTTTTATGAGATTCAGTGTCATTTCTTTAGGGAAAACACAATCTAAAGTGTTCACTTTGCCCGCAGAGGACCAGCTGACAGCTGTCATTAATATGATTTCTCTCTTGTTGAAAGAATAACCCTAACCCTAATGGACACCTCTCTCACTTTTCATTCAAATGTAATAATAACAGTATTACTTTATGATGATTAAACTGTCACCTAGCATAACTGACTGCCAGTTGCTATTCTATAGGATATAGAATCTATGGATACTGTATTAGTACTAGCATTATTTGTGCCTCAAACTTTTAGTTTGTAAATATACTGTAAAGAAATAATAAAGATAAGAAGGGAGTAATGTATAATAATGCAAGTTATAATACCCTCATATTGTTCTTTACACTGGTACCAAATTCCTTGGTGGTAATATATAATGATCAGCTTTGATCATTCAAACACCCCCAATTATTTAAACATTTACTCCAAATTCCAAAAGCAAGACAACACCTGCTTTTATAGATCTCAATGCTTCCAAACTGCTCCTAACAACACTTTCTCCTCATTTCATTTCTCTTCAGAGTGATAGTTGTTGACACATCTCTGGACCTGGCTGAGTCTTCTCCATGTGCTGGGCGCTATCCACATACTTGTGAAATATTGCTGCAAGAGATCAAAAGCAGTTTGGATATTATCTATGCACAGCTGAAAGGTGAATCACTCAATGGAAACTGATTGAAAGGTGACTCACTCAATAGAAACTAGTTAGAAGCAGAACAGTACATCAAGAGAACCTTTTATCTGAAATAATGATTTACTGAGAGAGAGAGAGAGAGAGAGAGAGAGAGAGAGAGAGAGAGAGAGAGAGAGAGAGAGAGAGAGAGAGAGAGAGACACAACACACACGCTATCGTTGTCTTTATTTGCTACTTCAACAAATATACTGTAGTATATCCAACAAGATATCCTTGTTTCAAAGCGTTCGGATTTGTCATCAAAGAACACTGTTTTTGTTTGGTTTCACTCAACTTTCACATTGAATTCACATTAGTCCACAACTCTATCTACTATTTATCAAAACTAGACCTTGAACTGACCTATGTGCCGAGTGGGCTGTTCCAAGGGTTCAATCCAGGCCTCAGTACTGCCCAGGCCACCTCCTAAAGGCTTTGCCCGAGGCTACTCATTTTCTTCTCAATACCCACAGGCCTAAGGCAACCACCTTGCTCAGTAAATCCTAACTCTTTTCCACTTTGTAGATTCAGGAGTAAACCCACAAGGGTGATACAATAAAGTTGGTTTTGCTACAGTAAATAGGCTATAGGCCTATCTAAATGCATTTTTTGAATTTAAGTTCACTGATCTGTTCTTGCCCCTGAACTACCACCAAGTAATTTAGTAAACTAGGTATTTGAAAATATGCAATCATTATTATTGGTTATCAGTGTATAAAAGTCTCAAGGCATTGTTGAAGCAGTTAATACAATTTACTATAATTAATTTCAGAAATATAAAAATAAAACAACCACATATAATGATTTTTTTTATGAGGATTTACTGTATACATCAGCAGTGGCTAGGTTATGTCTCAGTACCATCAATAGTCTGCAGTTCATCTGAATGCTGTATCAATCAATACAATGGTAATCAGTCGGACTAACAGGTCTTTGGTCATATGAAATTCATGAAAACATTTATTCAGCAGCTAAATTTGTCTGATGAAATTACATTGTGTGTCAAGTCAAATGTTTATTTATATTCTCATGTATCTGGTCTATTTGTAGAGATATGGCTTCTATCAATGGACTGAACTATTGCACTGGGTTCCTACAGCAATTGGGTAAGATCTAACAGTGAGTCCAACTTTTTCGGAATATCATTTTATGGAACATAATATTTGGAATTGTGTTTGTTGTAATTGTAAACTCAAGTTCAAACTACAAACATTATTTAGTAGTATTTTACTGTAAGGTCATTTGAGATAAAAGCAAAAAGGGAAGGTGTTCTTATGGCCCTTTTTGAAGGGCTAAGTGTTTTCCACTCAAATAGACCATAGGGAGACTCAAATGACTCCAAAGGCAATATCACCAAGCACTTGTGGTTGACTTTATTTATTTATTAATTTGAGGACTGGCTACTGACACATCTGACTGGTCTAATTGCTGTGAATTGACACCGGTTACTGTTCATAATGGGAGCTTGGGTGTCTTTCCTTACCACAGTACATCCAGCCTCCTCTGGCTGCAACTTAACTGCCCTTAAAATGTCTGATTGCAACAAGGGAGCTGTGGGGCGAAACAGGATTATCAGTCTTTGTTGTGTGAGTGTGTCTATGATCCTGACCTCTATTCACAACGGGCCCTTAAGAGTGTCGCTTCCAGCCACATAGCAAAATACTCATAGACAAACAACATGTCAACCAGAGCTCTCCCTCTGTCCCAATGCACTAGCAACTTATGCCCCAACTTGGAGCAAAGCATTCAACTTCAGGTAAGGACTCTCAAAACAATATTGATTTAATAAAGATAAATGGATGTTATTGTTAGGCCTACATCTCAAAGAAGGAATCAGCGTCAATGACTGCTTTCGTTGTGTATGAATGGAGATATTGTGTCGTGTTGCTGTATTGTACAAAATGTGGAATATTCACATTCTCATAGAATGGTATTTTCATCTTCATCTGCAGTTGGCTTCTGTGATTTAAATCAGGGCCCATCAGGGGGCTCATGCTGTAGTGTATGTTAAACTGAATGCAGCTGAAATTTGTCAAGTATCCTGGGTGTTGGATGTCCTCTTTCACTGACTGTGGCAATGTGTGAGGGAGGCACGTCTCCTCTGATCAGCCAGGGACGGGGAGAGCAAAGTGATCTTATCCCCTGTGGTTACTAACCTAGAAGTAGTAGGCTACATTTCTGGCAAAAGACAAGCCTGCTGTGTATCTAATGTATTCATTATCATCTCTAGTAATGTTTTCTTCTGGTATGTTTTTTAATATATTTTTTTTACCTTTTTTCTGAAGCACCCAGTGAGTTTAATGGTTATTAAAACTAATTAGATGTGAAACTTTGAAACTTGGTCAGAGGAGAAACTAATGTAAACATGATGACATAGAAGACTCATGTTGGGTGGACAAAATGTCTCCTTTAGCCATAGCTCTCTATAGCTTGCTAGCCATAGCAATGTGGATGAATATTTTAACTGAAGTTAACGTTTTTAAATGATCTTTAGACTCAAGAATAAGTCGTTTGTAATAATTTACTAAGCAGGGACCGTTTCTTTCTTTCTTTATTTTTTTTTTACAAAAATGAATGTCTTGTGTAAGGTTATTTTAAGTTGTATTTGCCCACAATTTACAACTCATATTGAAATGATCTTACTTGTAATTTTAGATGTCAGAATGTCCATATACCATTTTTTGCCCATATATGAATGAATGAATGAATGAATGAATGAATGGTCTTTATTGTCATTGCTACAGTACAGGTACCAAACAACGAAATTTAGGAGGGGTGGCTCCCCTGGTGTTAGGAAAGGGGGAAAAAAAAACTTTAAAAAAAAAATCACAAGAAGGGAAGGAGCTGGTTTACATAAATAAAGGCTATGTACACTATCCACTATACTATACTGTACAGATAGACGACTAGGGTTGTCATATTGCACAGTAGTGTTATTTCACATTTATTTAAAGTGTCGCAGTTTGCAGGCTTGAAATGTACATGTTTGTGCCTCAGCACTACACCTGATTTTTTCAGTCCAGCAGCTGCCATCAATCAATATATATAAAGATATACCATATCTTCTGGTCAGTTAGAATGCTTTATTTATATTGCATGAACCAACACTGTTGTACAAAATAAAGTTGTCCTCCATACATAAAGTGAATGAAATCATGTTTTAAATTATTTTATTTTACCTTTAAGCCACAAACATGAACAATACATGGACGCAGCTCCCAGAGGATTATGGGATTGGAGTCCCTGGCAGGATTCAACAAACAGGCTTACTTAGTGAGCTTTTGAATTCTTCACAATCCCATAAATACGTATCCATAGACTTTTGCAGCATATTTTCACTATTAAATCTGCCCTAAAACCTACACACAACGATGATGAATGATCCAGTGAGACAATGGAATATGTTATTATCCTATTGAAGTCAATTGAACTGTTTAGTATTACAAGCTGAAAGAGAGAACAACAAAATTCCATTAATAAGCCAATAAGACCAAATGTTGCTGAACTTTAATGTTCCGCATGTCAGCTATTTATTTGTGAGGGGGTATATTTTTCCTCTTTCCTCTCTCGTCTTGAGTACTCTCATCTATTGAGGGTGTGAATGTGATTTATTTATGGACGTACACTGATTCACCACAAATTGCCTAATGGTTTGAAACTCACTCCTGCCAGTGAGCCATTAGAGACTCCTTGTACAGGGATCACTTGCGGTGGGATGGGATAGTGGCCATTATGGCTGTTTTGTACCTTACAGTATAGTATGTAATTGTAACTTAAGAGCAATAAAAATGGGGTCTCCTATGAGTACCTTGTGTGGCTGTCAAAATAAATGCATGCCTTTTGCACATATTTATTATTGTATTGCTACAGTCAGTGGGCAATCCAGTGAGATCCAATCAAAGTGGCCAGGTGAGGGTACTTGTGGGGCACATCCTGATCAAAATGTTGTGAAATATCCACATTCAGGAAGAACACTTTCAAATAGAAAGTCATACTGTGACATGACCGATACCAACACATGTGTAAAGGCACACAACAGGATTGTTGCATGTTGGCTTTAGATAACGCGTTACAACGAATCTTTTAAAACAAGCAGGGGTATTGAATTAAATTGGCCAAAACGTCAATCTTTTCAATTAAAGCAGTTAACAAAATATCTACTTTCATTACGATTCCAGTCACATGGGGTGGGAATCTATTTAAATCGTATGTCTACAAGAGAATGAGAAGCGACACTGATGTGGCAGCCAGTGGTTACAGGGAACGCGCCATGACATCCATTAGATGGATAGTTTGTGCAGAGGTTATCTAGAACTTGTCCTGCTGTCAGATCGAGCTGGCCTGAAGCCTCTTCAGAGACTCTGTTATCCTCCCTCTACCCACTACATCAGATGGAGGATGATTGTAGACTTGAAATCAATAAAACCACAAACCTCCCTGATAATATTCCCACTTGGGATGCAGTAGAGGATCCAGTCAGAGCACTATTTAACAGAGTGTCCTTAGCAGGCATTTGGTGGCTCAAACTTATGTATTTCATATTATATCTGTATATATTAAATGTAAATGTGTGAGTAAAATAATTACATTTTAACAATATTGTCAACATTGCTACGGGACATAGCAACATAACAACACAGCAACAACAATAACAACAACATATGGAGGTTGTTTCTTGGCCATCTGAGTATTGCTTGGATCTGAAGATACAGTTGGTTCCCCATCATTCTTTTGTTATTGATTGACTTTCATGTACTGTACAAGTATGTCGTTTTTGTCCTTGGAAAACAGGAAAGGCAATGAGACCTGAGACGATGGGAAGACACTTACTAGAGGTGGAATTGTCGCGAGCCCACGTCCCCTCGAGAAACGTTCCAAATTCTCTTAACACACTTATTGAACAATATTAAAGTCTCTCAAGCTCCCAATCAATCATTTCTCTCCAAGCGTACAGCACATTATTCCCCAAACAATACAAAGACAATATCACATTGATACATTGTCTGTTCTGAGCTCAGCTTTATCCTTGTGGGGTGGGGGAATATCTTCTTGTCTGGAGTCAACTGAGCAGTTAGAAGGATTTGGTTGAAAGAGCACAGTGGGCCTAGAGATGTCTCTGTATCCGAGGTCACTGGTGTATAGCCAAACCATCTAAAGCCACAGTTTGCATCGATTCTGCCCGTCCCCCGAATGAGAGACAGAGATTAGCGGAGCATCCATCCACCATGACCTCGAGGAGCCAGGGAGGTGCTCCTGCCTTCCCCATGTTGTGTTGTGTCTAACAATGCTCTGGCACGACTGTCATCTCAATGCCATGCTACACTGCTGGATTCCCTTTGTTCCACAGCAAGATGGTGGCCCTGCAT
Source organism: Nansenia antarctica (assembly GCF_963989245.1). Taxonomy (NCBI): domain Eukaryota; kingdom Metazoa; phylum Chordata; class Actinopteri; order Argentiniformes; family Microstomatidae; genus Nansenia; species Nansenia antarctica. The sequence goes on along the minus strand of NC_137674.1, from coordinate 93,964,509 downwards.
GCGGCTCAGGCAGCGCGCCTGTGTAGGGTAGATCACAAGCACATCCCCCCCCCTCTGTCTTCGCTATCAGAGATTAAAAGGCCCTATACTGCCTTGTGGTGACACATCCTGTGAGGATCACATGGTAACACATCCATGTTATTTTCATCCAGTTTGTAACACTGAGTACTTATAGAGCATATTGTACAAAAGGAGATTGGGGGGGATCATCATTTAGATTCATGGGAAGACTTTGGATGAATTACTGTCATAATCGAATGCCTTCCTCTGCTACAGGAAGGAAACGCTATGCCCTCTGTTTGCAGCGAGGGTCACACTGTGGAAGAGCTAGAAGTCCAAAACTAATCTATGGTAATACACTGTACTGTATTCCTTGCTGTATTGTGTCCTTCACAATAACTATTGGGGATGAATGTTTTGAAATTGGTATGTACAGATGTGGTACTTCCAATAGTGTCTTAGGATGCTAGTTGCATAGAAGCCAAGTTTATGATGCTGAAATTGTCATTAGCAGAAAGGTCAACATCGAGATATGTTCTGAAAGAGATTGTGTCCAATAATTGTGTCCAATTAGGAATATCAACCACCCTAATTCGTACTAATGTAAATACTGTAGATTTGCTCCCTGAATCAGGATGTTTATGTGTAAGTAGGATAACTTCAACTTCCTTATGACATTTAGATACATTTACATAAATGATATCACTGCTACCTGACATTGATACTGACTGACTGTTCAAGCCAGGTCAGAACTCTGGGCCTCATTAGTCTTCAAAAATGTTGATTGACAAGAGAGTGGAAAAGATGCAGAAAACTGATAGAAGACGAGGTGTCAAAATGTCAAACACACTGTCTCCGCAAACCAATAGAATATCAGCACGTCTGTATCAAATCTCTCCAAGGGCTCTGTATTCCCTGGTCAAAATCACCAAGCTCAATATAGCAAGGAAAACTGGCAGAAATAACACTGTAAGATATCTGACAGTCTTATTTCCTATTTCTCTAAGGCTGTCAGGTTTTCTTATGGTGCTGCCATTGTCTGATAGATACTGTATATGTATAAATAGTTCCCATAAGACCATGGAGCCACATGTAATATTGTATATTCCACTCTCCATGTAAGTCAAATAATACAAGTCAGTTTCCATGGAGCGTATTGCATGATATTACATACATAATAAACATATAAATTATCATGACATCAGTCCAGATCCCCTCGAAATTACTCATCAAATGTTAGCCTACAGAATACACACATTAAGGACATTGTCAAGTTATGTCAGACTTGTATCAAATTCCCAGGATAGGATAACATTGTACAAAGTGTTTAGACCACATTAAGATTTCTTCACAGCTTCAGCTTGTGTAAGTTAATGTTGTGTGTACAGCCCCAAACTGTACCTCCTCAACTGAAAATGTTCATTTTGCATAAAGGAATGCTGCTTTGCACAGATTAATGGGCTACACTGTGCAGTGAAGGTGTTCTAATAGCACACAAAATCACAAAATGGATGCCCCTCAGGCCATCAATCATAACGGATTGATAATACAATATAAAACATTGAAGCAATTACATGAGTTTGGTATTATTTAGTTTAGTTACTAGTATCCATGTTTATTTGTGAATGGGAAGCATTACACCACTTTCATATGCCAGTGTTGTGTGTGTTAGGGCTTCATTACATTAAATAGCTTCTGTATTTCAACCTCTATCATTATGAAAATATAATAGAAGCACACCTCATAAAACTTGGACGCATGGTCAAATTACCCATTTAAATATATTTACAGACATGACAATCCATCATGGAATTAACTGGTGCATAATGTAGTTTGCTTATAGTAGTTTGGCTTATAGTTTAAATACTGTATTTGACTGTGGAATGTGTGGAACTGCAGGTGTGCTTTTGGTTATTTCCAAAGTGTGTGCCAAAGAGTTTGAGATGTGATGGGTCAGGTTTTCTTTGGAGGTGTCAGCAGGTCCCCCACAGCCAGACCATGCTGGTAATGACCATGTCATTCAAGTAGTCAGCTTCTTTTCATGTCCCAACCTGACACAACATAGAAAAGATCTGGTGCCGTCTGCTGCCGTAGCTTGCCTTCAAAATTGTGCCATTCATTTGTGACGTTAACAGTCTGTAAACTAGCATTCTGGTTGCAAAACTATACGTTCTCAACCACATTGGGCACTATAAAAGCGCTTTAAATACTGTTTTTATCTTAAAAATGCATTTAAACTACTCTTAACTGAGTGGAACAGACGGTCAGAGCTCAGGCAAACTGGTGATGATATGGCCTTATTGCCTTATTGCAGGGTTGTTATGTGTGCCAGGCAGTGTGCAGTGTGATGAGCATTGGAAGGATCAAGCATTATCTGCTTAGTGTTCATCTTGAAGAGCACTGTCACATAATATTCTACCTGGGCCTTGGGCAGGATCTCTGTTTGTGGATAGATAGGACCCCTGCTGAGTGTTCCCTGCAGATAGTGAGGCACAAAAGCAGCCATGACCAAAATGCTGATAATGGAATCAGTGACATTTGATACATTTACTTAATACCCCCACTTTGGGACTTCCTTTCTATCTATCTATTCGTTTATTTTGTGGATTTACTCGTTTGGTTAAGGGAGGATTTGGGGAGGAATTGACAGCTCCAGCAAGGTAATTACACTTTGCTGACTGACATGCTATTCATGTAGGAATGTTGTGATGCAATGGCTATTACCTTTTTGGGCAAAACTTTGGTAATTACTTACAGTGCTTACCAAACTGAATAGATACGATATCTATATCTATATCTCTATCTATCTATCTATCTATCTATCTATCTATACTGTATATATACTGTAATTATATAAAGATATATATATATATATATTTATATTTTATATATATTTTTTGTGGTTTTCTTCCACATATTCTAGAGAAGAGGATGCTGGGCGGTTTCCTTTTCCACTGACACACACATGCACCAAGCTGATTGAGAGAATGCCATTGGAAATATATATATATATATATATATATATATATATATATATATATATAATGTATATAAATTCTTACATAACAATTACAAAGGTTATTAGACTGTTACTCTGGTAAAAGGCATTTTTCCATTGAAACTCATCCACATATTGAAATTCATCCACATATTGAAACTCATCCACATATTGAAACTCATCCACATATTGAAAATAACCCAGAACCTAGATTCATCAGAGTAAAGCAGTTGTATAGAATGTTATTAAAGTACAACTGAACACTGAACTACACTACACACATAGGATGACAAACCACTGCAAATACCTATAAGTTACTGAAAGAGTAAAATCAATGTGTAAGCTTGATGTGGAACTAGAGATATCACAATCTGCTACTTATTGGTTTGATATTTGAACAGCACTCTGAGACAAATATTTTCTAATGTAGGAATTGCGAGCTTCCTTGATTTCAGAGCACCCTGTTTTCAGATGCCTCTCCAAGTTTTACTACATGCCATGTTTAATTCAGAAGTAATGTATGTTAATGTATGTTAATCTGTGTCACTGATATGCTAATGGCAACCTAACTCCCACAATCCAACGTGTCACTCGTGGCAACATACCCTCATCTAGGAGGTGGCTATGCTGGAATCCTCAGTGAACAGAATATTATGTGTAGATTATGAATATCCATGATCTAATACGCTGTAAAAAATAATAATATATATATATATATATTATACTGCGTCATTTTCCATTGGCCCTTTCCAATGACAGAAATTAGCAAATTAAACTGCCTGAAATTTAACAACATTTTAAAAAGAGCTCAACTTTGGTCCGCTAATATTTTTCATTAGAGTTCATCAATCCTAATAAAATAACTCCAAAACAGCAAAATGTTGAGAACTAAGAACCACCATAATTGTTACAAACTTAGAGTAAAACATGTTCAGGAACTTGGACAAAAAACATGAACAAATAATTGTTTGAGAACTGTTCAGGGTGTACTAAAATTGGGTAAACAGTAATGTACAAAACAAACATCTGAGCACCACCGTTGTGCGTCAGGCCCTGTGTACAATAACTCAGCAATATGATTTGTATTAACAGTAGATGGCACTAAATCATCACGTGAGAGTGACTTGATTTCTAAACAAACTAATCTCCCCCTAGTACTCTACTGAATTGGGTTACGATAGAAAAAATGACTTCCATCCTAACTCGGTTGCTATCATTTTCCTGCAATTTTGCTAAATGTCCCTTTAAGGAACACCATCCATCGATTGAAATGTGCTAAATAGCTAATTAAATAGGGATTTTCACAGCTATCAAGGCACATCACTTTCCATGGATAAAGTAAAGCATTGAGCATTACTATGTTTAAAAGGTCATTACATCATCAGGTCATCATGTCTTACCAAGGTTTTTTGGGAATTTATTTTTGTATTTCAGTTTGAGAATAGTGATGTTCTTTTGCAACTATCATTCAGATTGCAAAATGAAATTACAATAATATCACTCATAATATCACTCATGTGATGTGTTTACAAGACGTGAGTAATGCATCAGTTGTATTGATTGATGTCTCTAATGAGAATATCATATAACATCAAGTTTCAGGAATATAGACTTGGATATTAAAGATCTGGAGCTGGAGCTTTAAACCAGGTAGGTAGAGAGGTTCTGTGTGGAGGTTGCCATGGAAATGCTCTTTGAACGGCCGCTCTTGGGGTACATTGGACTTAAAGGATTTGGGAGACCCTGCCATGACAGTGAAACGCCGCTGTTCATTTGCTAAAGGTTTGAGATGTCTCGATACTAACGCTAGTCGGTAATAGACCATGCCGTTGTACACCAGATAAATCTGGGGCCTGTAGCTTTTCAGAACAATTTGTGTCTTGTTTGTGCAGTAATATGGTTATATGACACAGATAACTATTGGCCAAATCTGAACTTGATATGAATTCATGTCCTTTTATTTTGTGCAATCTCTAACAGACATGAATCCAATTTACTTTAAAGCATGCAAAGTTAGGATTGTAGCATATAATATTATGATATTAAGATGCAGTACATGTCTCGAGTGTTCACTTTGTCAGTATTGAGACAGAAGTTATACTACAAATAGTGACTCTGTGGACTTAATTTCCAGCTAGTGAGGCAATATTTAAGTGAATATTTCATGTGTTTTCTTTCGCTCCATTTGTCTTGATTTGAGACAATCAAGTCATTGAGGAAAACATATCAATAATTAAAATCTGTCAAAAAGGCTAACCAAGGATGACAAGACTGGAGCATTTTCAAATTATGATTAGCATTTTTAAAAGTATTCTTACATTCTTAAAGTACAGTACATACAGCTTACATACACCTTACTTTGAGAGTAAAACAGGAATAGCAGAGGAGTCCATGGTGAATGTGTGATACTGAATATCAAATCTATAATCAGATTGTAACCATATATATTTGATCCAGATTTGTTTTAATACTTAACATTTACATAGCTGCATAATAGCTGCAATATCATAAATCCTTGAATATTTCCAGTACGAGTCAATGTAAAATCTAGTTAAAATACATTAACAATTAATTCTTCAAGTACTGTAGTATTTCTTGATGCTTTGTGCCTGATACTATCATTTTGATCAAACTGCAGCCATATTCTATATATGGTCATGAAAACAAATATTTCACTTAAAATGTACAGAATCCCACACATAATTTTAGCTATTTGCTCAATCAATGTTTGGAAAAATTATTATATTTTGAGAATTAATTAACCCACTCATGATCATGCCTAATCTGCCATTGCTGCCTGTCCGGCAGTATACATTAATCATGTCTGAATCCAATGTAATATTTTCCTTCCCAATACCTCTGGATACAGTAGGTAAGTAAGTGTAGCCACTTTCAGTCTGATTTGAATCTCAACCGTTTTTAATACCATGAACGCCACCTGCTAATCATGGTATGTTTTGAATGACACCATTGTAAGCATCGTTTTTTGGCATGATTCATTTTCCTAATGTACATTCAATTGACAACATAATTAAAATATTGCATCAGCTAAAGTACAGTAGGAATAAATAATACTGTACAGTGTACACAATTACTGTTTGAATAGACTCTTATGAGATCTTTCTGTAAATGTAAAACCAATAATCAACCTAACAACCTGATGTTGGGGGCAACACTGGACCAAAGTTGTGTCAATCAATCCCAAGGCAGTCGTTTTCTCATGGTGACTACCTCGCTACCAAACACATTGACCCACAGTAACAAAGGCTGCTCAACCACAGATACCGATCATATCGAGCCAGTTGAGAAGAACCACACTCCCCTCTCATTGTACAGGGTTTCATGACAAGATGGTATCCCGCCACGGTCCCTAAGAGCCAAAAAGACAGCAAGCACAGCAGATCACCCTCACATTGCTGCTGCTCAGCACTTCTCCTGCCAAAGAGCATTATTACTAATGACTCCTAAACCTATCATACATACTGTACATACATCATACATCTCCGTCAGACCATCAGCTCGCTGCCCCTACACATTACAGGTTCATGTAATAATCGCTACCTCTATGTAGATATAGTGAACCATGAGTCAATAGCATTGATCGGGGCCATGTCTCCCTGTCCCCTCCCACAGAGTAGCCCTGGCTCTAGTTATTCATGGTTCACTGACAGTCAACTCCGTGGCTGCCACACAGTGCTTTGACCATATTACATTTGATCTAAGGCAAAGATAAGAACTGCCCGCACTGTGGAGACCAATACTGTAGGTTTATATTCATGCCCTCTTTATGACACTTGGGGTGTTTGCTTGGAGAGAGAGCAAGGCTTTTATGAAAATAAAGTTAAAAACATGTAACTGTAAACATATTGATTCTTTTAGCTAGTCCTAGATACAAAAGAATAGCTTTTGGCAATGTTCATGCAATACATTCAGGATGCAATCATTGCATTTCAGTCTCAGCTCACTTCCAAAAGTAGGGCACATTTGTGGAGATGCTTTGTTATTGTGTACGGTATATGAGCTGTGATGTGACAAGAATACAAATCTGCTCAAAGGGGTATTCACTGTGTGCTTGATAGTTGATTGTCTTCAGGTGTCTTGTTGCACCCTTGTCTAAGTCTATTTGGATGGATGATCTACGTATGTGTGGGAAATTTCCTCTGGCAGGTCAGGATTTCACCCCAAAAAACCTTTCCTCCCATTGTTCTTGTTTTGTGCTGATGGTAGAACCCATAGCTACGGATAATCAACATCATCAGCACAATATGAGCCCTTGCAGAGAGGGGAACAACACCACTTACTTTTGTAGCTGTGTAATGAGAACTATTGAATCTTCCAGTGCGAGACTCAGCTGAAACAGTCAGTATCATCTCTCCCTACACCCACGACATGCTGAGCGTAGGGCCTCCAAACACTTTTTAACAATTCAGAGGAGCTATAGCACTGTAAATGTGTTTATTATCACTCCAAACTTGTTGTTGTATGTCTACTACACAGTTCCTTATTATTCCTATGATGTCTTTATTATTGCTATTTAATATTATTTATGCATTTCTTTTTTGTCATATAATGGTTGGGTGGGTTCAAGTGTGGTGGAGGGCTCCAACATTTTTTGCTTAGGGCCCCCGTAATAGGTTGTGCTGCCACTGGATACTGTAGGTCTTTTTTTCGTGAGGCATGAAAATAGTCTTTGCTCTAGGAGTGAATTCAATTCTAAAGACTTTTCTGATAATCATGTGTTATTTCAAACAAGCCCAGTTTTGAAGCCTGAGGTTTCCTTTCTAATTCAACTCAAAGCTTTGAGTCTTTTTTCACATCCAAATATTCTGCACATTCTCAAGTTTGAATTGGAATGACTACTGACTAATTTCAATTATAAGCTGAATTGAAAACCCAATCCTGGTTTACTTCCCTACTACTTCACAGCTTGTCCAGTAGCTTTAGAGTAGGTCTAGAACTATTGCTGCTTCCAGAACAGCTCTTGGGATTCATTTGAATCTAGTTGGATTGGTCTAAATCCATTTACTTTCCCCAGATCTATTTATTGTATTAAAATGACTCGTAGGTGAAGCTGATTTAAATGCTACAGAGCTGATAATTGATTTACCCTTGGGTAGTGAGTGGGGGTGGGATTATATAGTAGCCTATTGGCATGGATAAAGAGGAAATATTCCAGTACACCTCATCTCCTGTTCATCTCCTGCTTCTCCACTGATCTACTGAAGATGCACTAGTTCGGAGTTAGGATATTGACATTATGCTGCAGCCTGGATTTGAAGAGCAATAAATGTTACATACAAGACATTACAAGAAATACTTTTTTCATAGAAAGTAGTTAGCGACAAGCAATTGTGTCTGGCCCCAATTGCTTGTTGGTATTGCAGTTATTTATTTCAAAGTATCATTTATTTTGAAGGAAAACGTGTTATGAAACAGAAGTTATAGAAAAAAAGAACAGTGAAGTTATACAGAAGTGAAACTGATAGCTGACTCAAAACCCCATTTGTCATACAGTAGATATTTCTATACTTCATCATTTCTGAAATACTAATTACATATCAATCTTTAAAAGCTTTAAACTTTTATGTTTCATATATCCTGGAATGCCACTGCTCGATACTTTACAATGAATAATATTTCAACCAGAATCTTAATTATTTACACCTCAATGTATTTATGCGTCACTACCACAGTATTTCATATCTGGAACGTTCTGTTCTGGCATGATTAGAGAGTGCTGCGGTATATTCATCTGATGTTGTCTATACTCACCATGTGGAAATCCCAGGCATTTTCTTATTTCATGTCTCAATCCACTGGGACAAACATAACATGCCTCTTGCACACTGTTATCCATTTACTCCCTAAGGAAATCTCCTACTTTGTGGCCACAAGGTTTGAATAAACATACTCCCACAGAGTCTGTATTTGTCTTTAGAATAAGACAACCTGATCTCATGCCGTATGACATTATACGTAAAGTGTTATCAGAGAAGACATAACGATGTTTTACGTGTAGGCAGTCAGTAGATTGCAAAGATTTTTCAAATCAGGCAACTGGCACAAAGATACAAAAGGAAGAATGTTTTGCAGGGTGATGCAGTAGGTTAGGTGTACAGTCATGAATGATCTAGAACCAAGATCTAGAACCAAGACTTTCAACCCGAACGTTGATGGTTCGAATCGGCTTTGACAAATGTTGACAAAAGTTCCTTTAGTAGTTTTGTTTACTAATTCTAGTTACCAATGCAAATGTGTCCTAAGGCCTTCTCCTGACAGCTTACCCTTACCTTAACCACTCAGTTAATGTCTAATACTCCATTACCGCCATGCAAGTTGTTGCTTACGTGCTTGCGTGTGGAAACGGTAGATTAACATCGTATGTCTTCACATGGAGGTCACATGTACATTTCCATTTCTAGGAACACTACTTTACACTTAGGACAAGTAGGACACATGTCCTACTTCCCACACGTAAACCTCTTTACATTTTCTAGCTACATTACTGAACGTACAATGCCACAGAAATGATTGATGAGATCATCAACAAAGTAATGCCTTTGAATGAATCATCAAGCTGTTTAATACTTTTGGTACCATTGGTATGGTCTCACTCATCTTTCAGAATTCAGTTAATTTATGTATGTGTATTATGTGTACATTGTGTTTAGAGCAAACATAGTGTGTGGTATGAAACCTACATACAGCCCTCTGAAATACAGCCCTCTGAGAGAAAATTGTCAGGCATAAACAGTGCCTTTTTTGGACCATCCAAAATAATCTAAAATGTGAAAGCATTACCTGGTTGAGATCTGATCCTGAATTACTATGTGGTTGTGATTACATATCCCTTGTCCTTTAAACAGACCTTTCTTTTAACACCTAATAGTGCACTCTGGTGTAAGGGTCATTTTTCAGTGAATCACATGGTAAGATTAATTACACAGACATGGCGAAGTGCACTACAGGATGATTGACTCAGAGCGGCTCTCAATGACTTCTAACCTCCACAACAACAGGAACTTGCAACACTATCCCTCTCCATTAAACGGATAACTAAAGACGAACAACACCTCAGGCAGAGGAACTTGATTGTGTTTCAGTCGTCAGCCAGAATCAGTCTTCTCCTCATCAAGTCTCATCATTACCATCAGTTGAAAAGCAACTAAAACAATTAGAAAATATGTATTTCAGGATGTATAAATTCCTATTCTAAATTGGGGGTGCACTGTATATACAATAGAATAACTCTGAACTGACTGATAAAGCACAACCAACCAACCAACCAACCAACTAACTAACTAACTAACTTGCAGTATGTCAATGCAGTATGTATGTGGTGTAATAGTTCTAAGAATAAATGAACATTATGCAGTAGTTTTAAAAATAAATAAAGAATAAGAACATTTCTAACTTCTTTGAAGAGCACCTTGTTTAATAGTGAGAACGTGTATCGTCTGAATGCTGAGCTTTGTAACTGTTTCCTTCACAGTTAAATATTACATTAAATGTAGAATAATGTAACAGCAACAAGATAATGAAAATGGTTTCACGAGTCAGAGAGAAAAGAAGGTCCTCAGGAATAATTCATTGGTTTTGATATTGATGTAATAAAAAAACAAGCTCCATATCTGTCAGAATGATTGATTTCTACGTGTTCAGGAGGTCAACTCTCATTTCAAAGACACTGAGATAACATTTTGAATATGAAGGATTCAATGACATCTGATCCTGATCAGTCACACAATTACATTACAGTAGAATGGCAAAACTGCTGAAAGATTTGAGATACAGGTGACATAAGGGGTAAAAGTTTGAATCAATCTTGTAACAGTTTTCACCAATTTGAACTGATGACTAACCTCACTTGTAAGGACAATTTGTGTAGAACATGATGTATAAACCTGATATGTGATTCATTATTGTAAACAAATATACAAATATACAAATATATATTTTCAGAGCTGTTATGAAAGCCTCCTCCCTCAGATTATGTATTAGTTATTAAGGTTTTATTCATTAGTTGTGTGATGTTTTCCATAAAAGTTTCCATAAAAGTTTCACATGTTGACAATACACTCGTTCACAGAGCAGTCCTAGTGAAAGGGCAGTGTGGTATTTATTTTCTCCTTTGTGTTGCAAGAGGCTGTTTTGAATGATGCTAGGAAGTCTTATTAAATACAAAGTATGGCCTTCGGATGTCATTGCTCCCAAAGGTGTGTGTTTCAAACTATTATTTTCTCAAACTATACCTATGAATTGACATTAATGTACTGCCACATGCAAATGACATGGCTTTGAATGTGCCTCAAATAACAGGCAGCATAATGTCCTTTACAGCACTGCTGAGGCTGAACTGATGAAGGTTATAGTACTCAGGTTGTAGTACTCAGGTGGGAGCAACTTTCCCAGAGGAAGTGCCAGGTAGTTCTAGGATATAAAGGTACAGAATGAGTTTAACAGGAGCCAATGAGACCGGATGTTCAGGTGTGTTGTTGAGGATGTGCTATTTGGTTAGCACAGTATGATGGTTCTAAATCTAGCCCATAATGAACGACTCTCTACATGTATGTATAATGTTTATGTATAATGTTATAAGAATATAATGTTTCAAGCCCAGTAAGGGAAAAGTACACATTTTCAGCAGTTTGACATGAGTGGCATTTTCAATGTAATCAATATTAATATCAACATAATACCAGAGAGATAGCATGCATCATAATTGAGCTGTAGGTGCAGGACTCATTTTCCTAAGCTAAGGTAATACCAGGTCATCGTCTTGATGGCTCCATTTTCTATCAAGCCTCATGGGTATCACCAGCTTAATTGTGTATTTTTAAGACAAAATCGGCACCACTCCATTGTAAGATTCTGCTTGACTGGCGCTCCTGCTCCGGCATAAGCACTATTTTGCTGTGAACGCTTTGCACCTTGTTTGAATTAGTTCAGCTTTGCCCCCGTTCCTGTAATTACTGCACCCTGTCTGAATGGACTTAGCAGGATGGTGTAAAGGAGTCCCGGTGGGCCCCAGTGTGGGCCTTTTCAGCCCTGTATATTCAAGCCTGCCATTTCAAAAAATGTATTATTGCCTCGGAGCTCTCGTAAATGTCATGCCACTCTCTCCAGGGTGGGAGGGGGTCGCAACCATGGCGGTGGTCAAAGAACCCTTGGCTTCATAACAATGGGAGAGCAGACATTTTGAGGAATAGGTGTACATGAAAAAATGTGAGAGAGAGAGAGAGAGAGAGAGAGAGAGAGAGAGAGAGAGAGAGAGAGAGAGAGAGAGAGAGAGAGAGAGAGAGAGAGAGAGAGAGAGAGAGAGAGAGACTGCCTGGTTTGAATCACATTTTCTTTTTGCTAATTTTTGCTAATTGTTGTTGCGTATGCTAATATTTACTAATGCCTTCCGCTGACAACGTACCCTAACCTAACCCTTCAAAGTTAATGTCTAACCGTAACCCGTCAAAATTAATGTCAGAATTCTTTAATTATTTTTTTAAGTATAATTTGCTTATACAGGAAATTGACTTGGTGAGGTTGGTGCATAGAACATAAAAAACAACAATATATACAGCGTATTCAGACCCCTTCACTGTTTCCACATTTTGTTGTGTTATAGAGTCAATTTAAAATGGATTACATTTAAATAATTTGCCATCAATCCACACACAATTCCCCAGAATGACAAAGTGAAAATGTTTTTAGAAATGTCAGTAAATCTATTCAAATTAAAATACAGAAATACCTCATGTACATACTGTATTCAGACCCTTTGCTGTGACACTCACACTGCTAAAATGCAAAAATGTGTCTTTGGAAGAGGTAGTGACCGGGGTGGGAAGGATCAGCGATGATCTTTCCTGCTCTCTTAATGGTCCTGGAGTGGAAGAGGTCCAGGAGAGACGGCAGGTTGCAGCCGAGGAGATGACTCATGATGACGGACATGTAGAACTCGACCGTCACTTTCTGCTGCATATTGAATTTCCTCATCCTGTGCTGGACCCCCTGCAGTTCGCGTACAGAGCCAATAGATCCACGGAGGACGCCGTGAACATGGCTCTGCACTACGTACTAGAACACCTAGACACTGCAGGCAACTACGCCAGGATCCTGTTCGTGGACTTCAGCTCGGCCTTCAACACGATCCTCCCACACATCCTGGAGCACCAGCTATCCCTGCTGCAGGTGCCGGTCTCCACCTGCAGGTGGATCACGGACTTCCTGACTGACAGGTCTCAGCGGGTGAAGCTGGGGAAGAGCATTTCCAGCTCCAGGACCACCAGCACGGGCTCCCCGCAGGGCTGCGTCCTGTCTCCAGCACTATTCTCCCTCTACACCAACAGCTGTGTCTCCCGCCACCCCTCGGTCAAGCTCCTGAAGTTTGCAGACGACACCACCCTGGTGGGCCTCATCTCCGGGGGGGACGAATCTGCCTACAGGGGTGAGATCGAGGGGCTGCAGAGATGGTGCAGTTTAAACAATCTGGAGCTAAATGCTCTAAAAACAGTGGAGATGGTGGTGGACTTCCGAAGGAAAGCAGCCCTGCCCCCTCCCATCACGCTGGGAGGTACCCCGGTGGCCTCCGTGGAGTCATGCCGCTTTCTAGGCATGACCATCTCCCGGGACCTAAAGTGGGAGCAGAACACCGAGGTCCTCACAAAGAAGGCCCAGAAGAGGATGTTCTTCCTCCGGCAGCTGAGGAAACTCAGGCTGCCGAGGTCCATGATGGTCCAGTTCTACACGGCCATCATAGAATCCATCCTCACCCACTCCATCATCACCTGGTTCCCTGCTGCAACGACCAAGGACAAGGCCAAGTTGCAGCGGGTGCGACGTTCAGCAGAGAGGGTGATCGGCTGTCCCTTGCCCTCCCTCAACTCCCTGCATGACACCAGGGCTCTGAGGAGGGCAAGGAAGATCATGGCTGACCCCTTCCACCCCGGCCACGGCCTCCTCACCCTGCTTCCCTCTGGAAGAAGGTTGCGGCTGCCTAAGGCACTTAAGGCCCGCCACAGGCTCAGCTTCTACCCCTCAGCCGCCAGGCTGTTAAATGACTCTGGCTTCCCCCCCCCCCCCGCCCCCAAGTCTGCCCAGGACTGAACTGGACTCACTGTAAATAACTCTGCACTGCACTTTACTTTATACCGCACTATCCAATGCACTGTTGTCTGTCCTGTGTTGTTGTTGTGTTGTCCTGTTTTTTGATATGTGAAAAAAGTATAAACGCACTTGCTGTGGTGACGAAGCAAATTCCTATATGTGTAATGCATAGTGGCAATAAACGTTATCTCAATCTCAATCTCAATCTCAATCTCAATCTCAATTGCTGCACAAAGAACATCCTCTGCTGGGCCCTTCTTGTTCTCCAGCTACCTATGGTCCTGTCTATTGTCCCCAGGAATCGGAATGATTCCACAGTACTAAACTGGGGAGTCACACATGATAAGGGGGGCAGTTGATGTTGGGCTCCTCCTGAAGTCTACTAACATCTCTACAGTTTTTAGAGCGTTCAGCTCCAGGTTGTTCTGACTGCACCAGGAAGCCAGGCTGTCAACCTCCTTTCTGTAGGCAGACTCACCCCCATTGGAGGTTCACTTAATTCATGTAAATCAATACAAAAGTTTTTGATTTACGCCAAAGCAGGTGGTCAAACGCTGGTATAGCCAGATAATACGATCCCCCCAGACCATTATTTCCTTGGTCTGCAGAAACGATCCCCCAGAATGTATTCCGTCGTTGGAGACTATGTTGCTAAAAGCCTGCATTAAAGAACAGGAAGGTACCATTGTTGCTAGGCAATTAACATCAGGCAATATCAAGACACATCCCCCTCAAGAAGGCCGATCAAGCAGTATCGCTCTGCTTTGTATACGGTAGTTGTTTCTTTTGAATATCGTAGAGTATACAGTCAATCCTCAAAGCACGACTGCGTTATATCAGAGTTGCCCTCTCTAATCAGTGTCTCGTAGAATTTACTGATCACTGAACATTGCATCAAGCTGCATGGTTTACACATTACCAAATGGGCACCAAAGACATCTTTAAAGGCTCAGCGTCCTGGGTGATGGATGTATTGATGTCATGCCACAGTGGTCCTGAGGAATGACTTGGAAACAGATTGCATAAAGCAGTCTGGTTTGTAGTAGGGGGAAAAAGTGGAATTTTTGCCTGGGCTGTTTTGTGACTGGTTCATAAGTTTCAAGTACACACATTTGACATGCTTCAGCATAACTCGAATCCTATGCCAAACATCAAACGGTCCTGGGAATTCAGAGTAAACCATTCTATTTACCATTCTAACCATGTTTGAACAAATATTGTGGCTAGTTTGTTATGTTATGGGAGTTACAGATAAAGAAACCATAAATTAAATAGAATTGGATTATTAATGGGGATTTAGGAAGCCATCCCATATGCCACAGTAGTCTACATATGTATTTTTGTGGAGAAGAGACAACATTTATCATGTCTGTGCTCAGTTTCCTGATCAGCTTTAACTGTCCCAGAGGTGATTCTTCTTTCAAGACATTAATCACGGATACTTATTACAGATGGCCCGGTCATGTCAGGGACTCCATTAGTCTTGGAGAGGAAGAATCCTGATGGATGTTCAAATACTTACACCTTTAAACTCACAGATTCTCCCCTGCTGAGGACTAGATCGTCATTGACAACGTACCTTGTTCGTCATGTAAATATTGTCCCATGTATGTGTAAGTCAATAGAAGTATACCCTAAAGCAACATGAAAACTATTTTATTACAAAGGTTAATGATGCACGAAAGCCTGTGGTGTGTCATAAAAGAGTATCCTCTATAGGGTAATTCCTACAAGACCTTGTTGCACCGATTATTGTAACCACTTTATCCAGTGATAATTATATTCAATATTTTAGCGAAGAACTGCCAGTTTATACAATATTGTCTTTAACCTGTACCATCGAAGACAACATTTGACAACACTATGAATGCATCAGATGCTTTTGGTTGTGTATTTAGAATGTTGCAACACTTAGATTTGTGGCATTGCCATATTTTGGATGGCAGCAGCACTGGAAAAGCCAATAAAAAAAAGCCAGTCACCGTGCTTGAGTCTGAAGTCCTCTGAGCTAGAAGACATGGAGCTAATGGGGAGAAAGTGTGTCTCTGTTTCAGGAGCTTGTGTACATAGGCGGGGTGAAATCGAGGTTATGGAGGCGTTTTAATATTTTACAGGGGAACCCCTCCCAGGCCATAATTAGACAGTTTACCTGTTAGCCATGCTCTTCTGTGCTGAAATGTTTTTAAACTGGTCTATCCTCGAGGCAAATGGAAAGGCGAGTCAAAAAGAATTACACGCTGTCTGGTCAATGGTGAATCTGCTATTAAGAGCCACGATAAAAACAAAAATGTGATTAATTTTTAACTGGTTTGAGTACAAAAGGTTGGTTAAAAATTTAAAAGCCTCGTGGCTGTCAGTGGCAATCAGATGTCGAGACAGTTCAATCACCCCAACACTGGGTTGTTAGGGTAGGACTACTGTACACACAACACTTGGAGTAGATGTACTTTACAAATTGTGTTTAACGCTATCTTGATTCAAAAATGTGATGCAGTATATACAGTCCGTCCTAGTAAAACACTTCCTTCATAGTCTGTGGTCATGGAATTTGGCTTTGGTTTGGGATTCATCATACTGTGCCTGTTTTGCTTAGAATGTTTTTGAAAGAGGAATGGCAGGGATTGTGCAATTTACATCATTACTGTATCAGTGGAATGTAAATTGTTTGTAAACAAGAAATTCCATGCGGAGAAGCTCCAAATGTTTACATGTTTGTTGCTGAACAGACATGCAATTATCACGGTCAGTTTTGAGGTAAGTTTCCCAAAAGCTTTGCAGTGAACATGATTCTTCTTCTCTGAATAAACCAGGGCTAGAACAGTAAAGTATTTCAGGTTCGACTTACTGTAAATGGGGAATTATGATTTTGCTTGATTTCCGCCATCTTATGTGTTTGAATAATACAACAAAATGCTCCAGCATTGTTTGCCATTTTAAAATGTTTCTAAATTCCACCAGATGCACTTCAGTGATCACAATCTGCCTTCTACCTACCGTATAGCACATACTGTACTGTACTGTAGTGTAGTAATGTATTCATTCCCTATTTTTCAACATATAATATCACTGCAGTGATATTCTATATTTAAACCAGGTACTGTACATTGATGTTTCCCCAGTGGAGAACAAGACCATCTGTGTTGTCTTCCTTTTACTGATGAGACTGGTGCTTCAGTTGCAACATTTCCCATTTGGACTAAGAGAGTGGAGACATCTTTTATTCAGCCTGAGTAAGTCAATATTATTCTTGTTCAAACCATTGTGTTACTGGTAGCTGTGTGATAGTTTTAACCCTAAACAGCTATCACCACGACTGCCAATGGCCCGTGGCCTGAGCAAGACTACTCTTCCTGCTACGACTGGTGGATTGATGATTCACTTGCTTAGTCAAATGTATCGATTGTAAGTCGCTTTGGAATAAGGCATCTGCTGTCAAACATTGACATTTAAATGTAAATGGTTAGATGGGATGAAATATGGGATATGGGATGAAGTCTATTTTGTCTTGTCCGTCCACTGTCCTTCAAAAGACGTTGCTTGATTTAAGAACTGAGGTATAACTTGGTACAATTGGTACTCCATTGTTTTTATTGGTTGTATATTTTTACCTCATATCTCAAATCTTATCACATTGTAGGGGTGTGGAATTCCTAATAGAACTTTATTGGCTCTGAAGCTCTGAATTCAGGTCTCTCCAGGGTTCCTTCCTACATTGCTTCCTTTAAACATTGCTTTGCCTATGTGGTGGGCAGATAGGGGTTTGACCCCCAACATGTCAGTTTCATCAGTCATATCATTATGTTAACATACATTGCCCTTAGTGCTTGGTACAATTGGGGGTGTGAAGGTTGAGTGAAACGTACACTTGTTAAGTACACTTTACATGTTAAAAGACTAGGATTGTTTAATCACCATTCAGTCATCCTTGTCATCCTTGATGTATCATGTGCAGGAAAGGCCCATGCGTACTGTGCTGTTTGTTGATTGGATCTTGCGTGGGTCGATTGAAAATGGACATGAGTTAAATCCTGATGCAATATTTCATGTTATCAGGGTAGATAATGTCTAATGAAAAGGGAGTATATCAACGTGCCTGCTGCGGCCGTGCGCAAAGGGTTTTCCGCCCCCACAGTTGTTCATCTGTATGCAAAGGATTAGACGAGAGGCTCTAGAATCAAAACCTTATGGGACTTCATGATAGGGGTTGAGGACGTGAGACTACTTTTCTCACATTTGAACTAAACTCCCCTCTCATCAGGATTTGAGAGTGAGGATGCTTAGAGAGATGTCAGATAGTGAGAGGGGGTTAATGAGATGTATGTCACTACTGGGCAATCAGCAGACTGCAATCTCTTTAATCAAAGGCCTTCATAAAGTCGACCCCTTCTCTGTCATACACACTTCAGCAGCCTACTCACAGTTACAGGGAAATGCTGGCACACACAGAAAGCTCTCCACGGTTCTCTCTAGATCATCTTTTATTGACCCCCATCACAAGTCCATACTTACTCCTTATTGTCTTATGATATTTACTCCTTATTAGTCTTTTGGAGTAGCTTAATCACTGGACTGTGTGAATCAAGTGAAGAGTAACCGTGTAGAGATACGGGACCCTTCAAACATAAACCAAAAAGTAAATGGAGGGTAGCCTGTGTTCAATTAAACTGCTGTTTGGGACAGCTATCGAAAAACGATTAACAGGACACCAGTTGGTAAAGCTGTTGATGAAGCAACATACACAATGCTGTAGCACAAATGTTACGGTATTAAAAGCTGTCATTGACCTAACGCTCTTACAATGAAATTCAAAGAATGCAAGTATCACTTTCCAGTTAATAACTGATCATGATGTTAATTAGCATGTCAAGCTTCATAATTAGTCACTAATCGAATGGCAACTTACTTTAGTTTAGTACGTTTACTTTTTGGTGAGCTCTCTCTGTCATTAAGTTGTACACTCAGCTCAATATTTCTTTTCAAGAGCTGAGTCAAGGGAACATCAGCCAATTCACTTGGCATTATGTAGGCTACAATTCTTAGGTGTGGTGACATCTTTTTAACACATAATGAACCGATATTTTACGAACTGAGCTGCCAAGAATATGTATAAAAACTGAGCGTTATGCTAGACGCAGGCTTGTTCCCTTGTGTGTTGGATTGAGGGGAAAAGGTAATTTGTGAGGAGACCTTCCTGACAAGATGATGGAGGGTACCCCTTTGTTGATTTCCCCTTAAGTATCTCATAGTCACGAGTCTAAAGAGAGCAAAGCTTACAGTGGCACCTTGACTGGCAATTGGGAGAAAAAGTCCACTTCTGTTAGTTTAAAACAATATCATTATATACTGTAAAGGATGCTCTGTCATTTGAAAAGGCAGTTTTTTGTATATTCGTGACATTATTGCCTTTGGGCTTACTGTATGACAATATTTGTAAACAGGTTAAACTTTCCTAAAGGAATCGCTGCCACATGCTACAGAGTTGCTACCAAGGCAACAGTTCCTTGTTGTAGTGTTTAAGTTTGAAATCTACCTAATGTTTGCTGAGATGTCTTGGCTGGAAACAGGTGTCCAGGACACCAAAATGTGTCATTTGTTTTCGCACTCCACCACTAATTACATTACATTTTACATTAGTAAGCCCATACCAAGGAAAGAGCTAAGAATACCTCCATCCAACCATGTTTTCATTTGCTGAGCCAAAGAGTAGTGCCATTGCCACTAAGTACTGATCCAAATCTGATATATATATAGTTGGATCATTATTCTTAATGGTTAAGGTCATTCTCTATTATCAGCACTGGGGTCAAGCTACCATACCCCGTTGAACTGCCTTACACACACACACACGCATGCACGCGCGCACACACACACACACACACACACACACACACACACACACACACACACACACACACACACACACACACACACTCAAATCTAGTATTGCTTGATCAATTCAAGTGTCACAAGTCCACTGTGAGATGGTGAAATGATATTTCACATTCACTCCCCCTAAAAGTTGTTTGTTAATTACCAAAATGAAAGTGATTTGCATAAGTAATGGCAATTATGAATAATTGAATGATCATTTTAATTAGCCTAGGGTATTTTCTGTTAGATTTATTTTTCACCTAAAACAAAATGATACTGCAGCTGTGGCTGAAAACCAAATGTATTTTCGTCCTTGAATGTTTGTTTTATGGAATATAGCAACGTGTTGACTGATCCAAGGTTTCATTGCTGTTGCCCACAGCACTGTTCTCTCTACACAGAGGAAAGATCAAAAAGGATTTTGAAATGTTCACTTTCAAAAATGCATGCTATGTTGCTCCTATGAGCCTGAAGTATGATGCATGCAGTCACTAAACAGCATTTCGCCTCAGAATGTTTTGCTCTCATTACAACCATCACATACAGTATTCCAATGGAAGGCTGTGCTGTACAGTCAGAACAGAATACTTCACTGACACTGGTGCATAAATGAACAGTAATAAACATGTTAAATCTTCTTCCATATTTCTGTATTATTTGATAAAGAATTGATGAAGGAGAAAGGGTTATAGAATGTGCAGTGATTAACAGTGAAGAGGTGTGCATATCGCTCCTCCACGTTAATAAATGGATAGATATTTTCACAAGGTAATTTTTCCTTTTTATGTTTTTCATTATCACTAAGGTTACTAGACAATCTTCTCATGTTTAGGTTCATAGCAAAGTTGTTGATTACATGACTTACTTGCTTGTTATTTGTTTTAACAAGCAGCATGTGTATAAGCATATTCCAGAGGCAGTGAGGAACACACCATTAATAATAATAATAATACTAATAATAATACCTTTAATTTATATAGCGCCAAGGATGCTGTACAAGGGGATGATACGGACAGACAAAACAGAAAACAAACAAAGCACAAACTAAAACAATGACCAGGGGCCAAATGCCTTGGACCATTGATGGTTGTAGCCCAAAAATCAGACATAGCAGTTCATTAAGCCTTCAAAGTTATAGGCTATATTTTTTTTGAGTTGTTGTTGTTCTGTAACTTGCATTTGTTTTCTACCCCATGGCATTTGATCAGACGCAATTTATTAATAATCAGGAATCCCTAAACCCTCTGTACCTGTATTCAGTCTTTGTCTCTGTGGACTCATTTCTAAATATATATTTAAAAAAAGAAAATACCTTAAATCATTGCCCACAATTCACAAGTTGAATAATTGTCTCTGAATACAGGAGAAAATGATCTTCATCCTTAAATATGTGTTAGGGTCCTCCGGGATCAAATTAGAAGCTAGCTGTGCAGAGATTGATGGTTGAGCATGGTCAGGAATTATTTATCAAGATCTTATTCACTCACTGAACAATATTTCAGTCATTTTGAAACTGAAAAGGGAAGACATTTTTAACTATAACTGATGATAATGATTAGTGCTGGTTGTGGTAGCAGTAGTGTGTTTTCAGTCTTAATGAAACTCATCAGGACATATGGAGGAATACAAAGTGTCTTGATAAGTCCTTAGGGGTTTTATATGGATAGTGTTGTGTGTAGCACCACTGTGTTGTTTTCCAGAATATCCTATATTTTCAAGAAAAGGTTGCCAATTTCTTTCATATGGAAATAATGTACATACAGGCACTGTAGCTGTCCACCACATCATATGTTGTATATCTGAACTGTGAAGGTTGGACATTGAAAATACTGCTGAAAGCTATTTGAACAAATGTACGTAAAAGTTTGGGCAGTGAGAGGCATTATGGATTTCATAGGTTTACATGAATCCGCGGTGGGTTTCCAGTTTTAACCCAAAACTATTTGGAGAAAATCCAACTGTTTCCTCATTTCAATGACTTACCTCACATCCAATGAAAAAACAGGTTTACTGTATCATTCAATGTCTCTATAAATCTTAAATCACCCCTTGCTCTGTTTGTTACCCATAATGCTGTCTGTCAGAGTTGTGTCGCACTCTCACAGTTGTCAGGAATACTCTGTCCCGTGACTCCCCGCAGACTGCATTAGTGTCAGCATATGCTCCACTCTCCTTATTGTGTGTAATCGTTGCCTTGTCTCCCATGCCCTGACACACACCTCGCTGCATGCTACTTCCGCAATCCCAACAGTCGCCCCCTGAAATCCCCTGCTGTCCCCAGCGCTACTGAGCTGCACTCTGCTCTCACCTAAAGGGATTGCTGTCATGCTGAAAAGGCCAGGCTTGCTATGCCTGACAACTTGTGTATTTGTACTCTGAGATGCAAATGTATCCCCACTGTTATTGTTTTGTCAGTTAATGGTGACCCCCGCTCGTTCTCTATTGAGGAGGAAGGCCTTTGCAGTCCTCAAGAAACAAACCTTTTTGCAAACTCTCCCCCCATAGGCCTTCTTTTAAATCTTGTCGTTTTTGTTATCCATGTGCTATTGTATTCCACACAAACCCATTTTCTGCTTTACTCCTCCCCCGCTGCATCATATAGCTGGGAACCCATGGAGGGGCAACACAAGTGCTTCAAAACCCCTCTAAGAAAACGTGCTGCTTTTGTGTAAGATCCTATTTATGTCTTAAAATGACACATGAGAATAACCCCGTGGTTTTGGAGATATCTGGAATTAACTGGATTAAAAGTCAATTAGTACCAGTTCAAGTCTTTAGCTCTAAATTTGGAGCATACTGGGTCAGCGTACAGTGGGGTGCAAAAATGTGGGCACCCCTGGTTTAAGTGCCTGTAATCTCCAAGTGATTGAAAGCAAACCTGAACACTAAATGCGACAGAGTTAAACATGACACCTTTCTGCACATTTTAAAGCAAGGTTTCTTTTTATTTTCATTTTTCAGAATTTTTAAATGATAAAAAAGGAAAAGGGCCTTGTGCAAACTTTTGAGAACCCTTTTGGATTATTCTTTGTTACCTTTTGAGAAGATGATTACTAAGGCCCAGACCAAGGTGATTTACCCGTTATGGCTTCAATGAGTCAGGTAAATATGATTCCAGGGTTGAACTATTCTGAAGTAACTCTATGCCTTCTAAAGTATCAACTGCAGTGGCTGTTGTCTCTGGTGTTAAAAACCATGGGATCCTCTAAACAGTTGTCCAATGTATCAAGATAGTTCACTTCCACCATCAAGGAGAAGGCTACAAAAAACTCTTGCAGCATTTCAAACTACCCATTTCCACTGTCAGAAACATCATCAGAAAATGGAAATTAAATGGAACAATTGAAGTCAAGGCAAGATCTGGAAGACCAAGAAAATCTTCAGATAGAATGGCCCGAGATCTGGTGAGAAATACTCAGAAGAACCCACACATCACTGCCAAAGAGTTGCAAAAAAGAGTAGCAGACACCGGTCTAGTTGTTCACAGGACAACAATACAGCATACCGTAAACAACAAAGACCTACATGGCAGAGTTGCCAGAAAGAAGCCTTTCCCTCGACCTCAACACAAAATTAAGCGTCTGAAGTATGAAATAAAAATGTTTTGAGAACCTGAAGCTATTGGAACAATGTGCTTTGGACTGACGAAACCAACATTTAACCTAAGAAGGTATGTTTGGAGAAAGAAGGGTGAAGCATTTGTAGAGAAGAACACCATGCTAACTGTTACGCATGGAAGTGGATCCATTATGCTTTGGGGTTGTGTAGCAGCTGGGGGCACCGGCAATATTGTTGGGTGGAAGGAAGAATGGATTCCATCAAATATCATTCTAGAGGCTAATGTTTGATGGTCAGTCGAGAAATGTAAGTTGAAGAAAGGTTGGGTATTCCAGCAAGACAATGACCCGAAGCATACTCAAAATCAAACATGAAGTACCTCCAGGAAAGATGGATGACATGCCGTGCATGCAAGAAGGCCGAAGAATATTTCGGAGCTAGAGGTGTTCTGCCTGGAAGAATGGGGAAAAATTCCCCAAACAATAATTGAAAGACTCTTAGCTGGCTACAGGAAGCGTTTGCAAGCTGTTATAGTTGCCCGAGGAGGAGTTACAAAGTACTAGCTGACAGGGTTCCCAAAGTTTTGCAAAACTTGTTTTATTCCCTGTAAAAAAAAGAAATCCCTGTAAAAATAAAAATAAAAAGTTTAATCTTGCTTTAAAATGTGAGTAAATGAGTCATGTTTAAGTTTGTACCATGTAGAGGTTAGGTTTGCTTCTTTTCACTTAGATATTAATTGTAAAAGGCATTTTGACTTGGGGTGCCCATATTTCTGCACCCCACTGTACAGTATGAACTTTTTTTGTAAATCAGGTCATTATCAGGTCATTATCAGGTCAAATGGTTTAAATGTTTAATAATACATGACATGTGATTTGAAGTATGTTAAAATATACGGTAGTTTAATTCTCTGACTCTGACTGAAATTGGTGAGGATTTGAACTCATGTTTAAAGTGGCTTTAAAAAGCAGTTTACATCCTACACTCCTATTGTACAACAACTATATTGTGATTACCTTTGCAACCAGATTGTAATTACTCAGCTCTACATGGTAACTGTAGTTATATGGTAACTAAACAACAGATACAATGAGGTGAAACAAAGATTCAACTGGCTACAGTTTAGTTACTCTGACCCAAAATGACCTAAAACAACTTCAACATTATCCACAAATGTTGGGTACTCAAAAGTCATTGGGTGGTTGAAACACTCTAAATTTAAATGGAATGATAACTATGATACATTGTTGTCTTCATTTTAGAATACCATGCAGCATACAATACATGAACCATATGTGACACAGTCTGATGGTCCGCATGTCTGCAACCAATCAAAATGTTCAGACTTTTCTTTTGAAACACGGAACTATGTTTCAATGTCGTTGAGAATCACAACACAAACTCACTAGTCGAGCCAAAATACTGCAATGCAATTGATTAGGTGAGTAATCCCCACTACTACCTAGTTAACTAGTAACACTACTTTGCATTGTTAGCAGGCTCACAAAACAAGCTGTGTTAATTGACTAGCGATGTGTCATTGATTTTTTTCAACAAAGCGGAAATGTATTCACATTTTTCTAAAGAAAAGTCTGATCATTACATCGGATACCGTCATGAGGACCAAATGATCAGACTGTGTCACATATGGAGCCATATGCCACTGGCGCAACACAAGGGTTTGCCCACTTTCCATGGCACACATAGTTGACCTTGTTACCTGTCACTGACTCAGTGTAGAGAGACTATGTGCCAGCAATGTCAGCATTGTCACATGAGTGATATTCTTGTGAATAGATTCTACTGATAATACTTTGAGAATTACAAATTACTACTACAAATTACTACTTACAGTAGGTGATGTATGCACATAGGCCTACGGAAGGTCAAATTGTCATGAAAATGTTTTAAACAGCAAAGCGTCATGCACTTCAATCTGTCTCATATTCACTTTTTTTTTGTCATTGCCACATATTCAACCATAGACAACACAAGACAACATAGTCAGAACAAGCTCAAGTTAGACGTTGGTTTGCCCTTGAAAGTTTAACAACCAGCTCTGGAAAGTTGATTATA
The DNA here is from genome assembly GCF_963989245.1 of Nansenia antarctica. Classification (NCBI taxonomy): domain Eukaryota; kingdom Metazoa; phylum Chordata; class Actinopteri; order Argentiniformes; family Microstomatidae; genus Nansenia; species Nansenia antarctica. Next base: position 93,938,906 of record NC_137674.1, on the reverse strand, counting down.
ATGGTTTTTCATGGCAGAGGGATTATTCTACAATACATATATTTTTGTGTACTGCTCTCAAATGTTGTGTACGGTTTGAGAACAAGCAAGCCTTTCTTGTCATCCTGCTTAATGTTCACATATGAGGTCAGAAAGATTAAGTGAATATATTCAAGTTTTTCCACAATAGTGAAAGGCCTTGCCTCCATTTCATGCAAAAGTTGATAGTGCGTCAGAAAACAGTTTGCTGTCTTTGACACCTTGCTGCCTTCAAGGACATGCCATACATAAAGCATGAATACCGGGGGGAATTCGGTTTCAAAAGAACATTCTTTACAGTATACGCAAAGCGAACCACAACCCATCCCTCCTCCCCCCATTATTTTTAATTAATTACGAACACTATGATACTTGCATACTAACGTGGCTGGAGTTTCTAAATAGGTAGCTCAGAGCACAGCAGCCATATGGTGTTGTCTGACATGAGGAAATTAGGCCACCAATGCTGTCTGTTCGTTGTCACCAACCTGGCCATCTGCTTTATTTCTGTAGCAGGTAAAATATCCTGCATATTGAAATGCAAGTTATTATGTCTTCATTATATGGGCATTATGGGATACAAGAGAAGGTTTTTACACACCTTCAGACAAAATCAATGGGCAATGTGAATAGATTTGACCTGGTTGAATTTCTGTGAGGAAGTTTTGACTTTTTAAAATATGAGGGGTGTGATTGTAAAAATGAAAAAATAATATCCACTGTCATGTCCATGACCTTTTTATGCTTTGTTAAAGTCCAAAACACACTGACGCTGTTACAGTACAGACGGCACATAACTTACAGTCTACATTTATTATTCCAAACAACAACTTATTAACTCCAATAATGTGTTAATAACTGCGCAAAATGTAATTATGTTACTCCGTGGACTGGATATACAAGGGTAGTATATTGTCCTCCCTCTATGCAAATACCATAAAGTGTGGCTTTAAACTACAGTATGTATTGTAATGTGTAATAGATGTCTTTATGAGCGGTCTGAAGTCATTGTATAACGTATTATGTTTTACAGTAGCGCACTTACAGTATATGGATTATGGAAGTATTCCAAATCTATACCTGGCAAATCACCAGCAATGGAAAGCACAAACAAAAAGTAATGAAAGTATTACAAATCTAATAAACATTATATTGTTCATATAATCAACATTATATCAACTGGAACCATCTTGGAAAGCTGTGAACCAAGTACCAAAACACATATCTTGTGTACTGCAATGTACAGTACCACATGGTTTTAAAAAAGGCTCCCCTCTGGTCCATGCAGGCGGTTTTTGTTAGCTCACGTCTCTGTCATTTTAATAAATTAGAGTTGAAAAGGTCTCCCAGTTGATTTGGTCAAAAGGTCTTACAGCCTGCCAACAAGTTTTACAGCCTGTACTTGAACCTTGAGTCTGCAGAAGGCCTCGTTCTGTTTTGGAGGGGAGGTTTTACTCAGTGTGGCCCTGTGGAGCCACCGGAACGATTAAATATTCATGAGAGTTCTCCGAATCAGTTTATTGCTCTGGAGGCCTGCGAGAGTTCAGAAGACTACTGTTCATGCAAGTGTTTGACAATTGAGTTCATTTAGATTGAAAGAAAAACGTGACAGGGTCTGGTGAAAAAGTCCCCAAGTAGGGCAAGGTCATTTTTTTCAGTTTGTTACAGATTATGAAAGTGCAGATTGTAAGCTTTCAAATGATGTGTCATTGAAATCTGAAAATAGTTGAAGAAGATATTCTTATTTGATTGTTGTTAGGTACACCTCAAACCAAATACCGGAGAAAATCGCTCTGAATCAAAACAGACGTGTTTCCTATCATTGTGTTTGCCAGCAAGCAACTAAGAAAGAACATCGCTATGAACATCTAACTGCATGTTTAGCACATCTCAACATGCTGATAGAACATCAACATGCTAAAAACACATAACTACCCATAATTAGATGATCACACAGTCCTTGCTTTTGAACACGTCCTAAAACGTACATTTGTTTACAAGCCATGTATCATTTACCCAGTAGCCTATGAAGCAGGACGGCAGACGATACAGTGAATCCAATTCACAAATGACAAATTTAGTGATCCTAAAACTGTTTGTTATATTGGTTGGGCTCATCAACACTTAAACGTACGTAATAAAATAAAATAAAATAAAAAATAAAAAGCTTTTTGGTCATTTGCGCGACTTGAGAATGTGGACCTTTTCACCAGACCGTGTCACACATTGGTAATAATCCAAATTAGAGCAATTGTCTAAGTGAAGGCTAATGTAAGGTTTCAAACTTTTATCTTTAAATTGATTCATAAAATATATTGTATTTTAGTATATTATCTAGAATAAGTTATTCTTTTTAGAATTAGTACGTTTACAGGTTTTCTTGGATTAAAGGGGCAATCTGGAATTCAACAACAACAAAGCGGTTTGCTTACAATTACATTGTTTACAAACAATGAGTAAAACAAGCATACTGTATATGTTGGATTTTAATGACGTGAGAGAGTTATTTTGTTAGTCAATAGCTACTGTAGCCTATAGTATACCATACACTTGGATGGACAATCCTAGTTTGCCAATTTAATATGTGGAATAATGCTATAAAAGCATGTTATGGTAGTAAGTAAATAACTAATGTTTATTTATATAGTACATTTTACAACGACAAAAACAGCCGCCCAAAGTGCTTAACAGAAAACACTATAAAAACAGAAACAGAAAACACAATAAAAAATACACTAAAAACAAGGTGCAATACAAAATACAAGTGCAGAAATAAAAAGAAGTCCAGTGTCGAGGCAGGCTCACCTCAGGTCAAAGGCCAGGGAGACAATGTGTGTTTTAGCTCTTTTTTTAAAAGCCTCGACGCTCTGGGCAGATCTGACATGGAGGGGGAGGCTGTTCCAGAGCCTTGGGGCTGCTTTAGAGAAGGCTCTATCCCCTCTCGTTTTGAGTCTGCTCCTAGCTCATAGCTTAGTGTTTAATTAAAACACTTTTCATAACAACGTCCGATTGATGTGATAAAATTCACACTGACCTATAAGATGACAAATGATTGTTGTCATCTACAATACACACGTCGTCTTAAATGAACATTTGCAACATAGTGCACTGCAGTGTTGTGAAATATACAGTATGCATTTTTGTACACAGTTCAGTGTCGTCCTGCAGTGCAGGTGTAAAAACATATATCAAAAAGAACGAGTGCCCTCACCATTCGGCAGACAGTTACTTAGGTCACATTACAGGCCGTTTGGATCGGCTAAGAATAGATGCATTTGAAGCAGACATCAATGTCAGGAGAACACACTCTAGGGACGGACAACAGACTCTTTTTAAGGCACTTAATTTTTTGTGTCCGAATTAATATTTCATTATTACGCTGTAGACTCAGCTACGCTCCATGGTCTCACTGATCTACAGCAGAGCAACTGTCATCCCCATTTGGCAGCGACACAGTGTGCTTCACCCAGCTGCGTCCCCAACACACAGAGAGAGGTAAGAAGTGCTAACAGGACCGGGCTTTATTACCTGGAAAATTAATGATCTGCTGGACTTAGATTTAATGGTTGTACCATCTGTAAGAAATCCTTTTTGAGAGGGACCTTACACCTTCATATCTGTTATATCCGTCTATTCAGCCATAACTGTCTGGGAATATAAATCAATGAGCAAGTTCCTATTGTATTGCAAAAGAAACACAAAAAGCAAGTAAGACTATTTTAATTACATGGTAGATAGAAGGTTATTTGACTAACTTTACAATTATACTTTAATACTATAATTATAATGAATATGCTGGATGGTCTGAGTACACAGCATGCTTAAAATCATAACACATATCTGCTCACATTAAAACCATCCAAACAGAACAGACAAGACTAAAATAATGAGCAGATCTATCTCTAAATGTGTTTCTAAATAACCCTGTTTTTTTTAAATTGTTTTCCATGTTGTCTCTCCTTTATACTGTGTAGATTTTGTGAAATAAGATTTATATCATTATTGATATATAGTATCAGGTAGGCCTAGTTTGTAAGGAATAAGATACGGGTTTGTTCTCATAATATGACTCTCTTGGAAAGTTGAGGAGATGGAATAGATCCCCTGGTCACACAGTCCACTAATGCAGAAATATGAAGTCAAGAGGCTGAAGCACCCCCTGTTGCATGGTTTTAGTATTTCCTCCCTGCACTCTAGGTTCCAGTCCTTGTACCACTGGGGCACATTGGTCGGCAGTTTGTGCAGATTATGATCTACTGTAAAAGGGTGAGCTGCCAACATGCTAGGGTAGCGCTTCTCTGCTGCAGCAGAATTAACCAGTCAACCCAGAGGGTAATGCTGGAACGGGATAGGACAATAGGATTGTAACTGCCACATTCATGATTGTCTGTATAGCAACTATTGTGAGTTGTGGTTGGAAATTGTCTCTGGACATTTGCACATGGATCACATTGAGCTGTGTGGATGAAACCTGATTATTACCCAGATTATGGCGATCACAAATTATGGGGTGGGTATAGTGACAGAAAATAAACTTTTGCAACTGCAATAATTGCTTCATCCATTCTTGAGAAATATTAAACCCAATCATTTTGCCTTCAGAAACTATTATAGGGGGAATAATATGTTTGATAAATTCCATTATCTCATATTAACTATTCAAACATCATAATCAATGCTTTGTGAGGAATGAAATGGTTTAGTCAGATAGGAATGTGCCACAGGCAGTATTTGAATGATAGTTCCGATATTTCAGCTATAACTTCTCAATCCCTCGTACCAGCTGTGGGATGATTCTTTTGAGGAAGATAGCTCAGTTTCAGATGATTAAGATATTCCAAGCCTTCATACACTATCTAAGATTGCAAACCATTCTGAAAGTCCACAGCCCCACTATACAGTATATACTATACTATATAGTGTATAGCTATCCTGCCTATCACATGCTACAGTATGTGCACATGTCATTAGCAAGACACCCATGTCCTCTTAATTAAGTTACGAGGGAGATTTTCCACCCAATCAGACTACTGTATATGTGTTTTGTGCAGTAGAGAGAGAGGAACCAGGAAATTCCCCAAACTCACAGCTCTGACCTTTCTTTTGTGGTGCAATCAAATGGGGCTGCCTTGGTCCTTGGCTCTGAATAATTAATTCCTCCCCACAGTAGGAATGTTTGCTAAACAGTGGGGTCCTCTGCAGTTCACTTCTTCTGCACCACTGCCCCTGCACCCTTGGGGAGGGACAAGTGTGTGCTTTAGTCAGACTTAAGATGTGCCTCCTGTTTTCAGAAGGGAAAGACAGTCTGCAGTTATTGGAAAGCTGCTCTCTCTACAGAGAAATGCAAGCAGGATTACAATACAACATTACGTTGTATTGTATTACAATACGACGTAATGTGCGTAATGGTATGCATCTGGCACAAATATGTTGTCACAATTTTTTTTTTACCAAACAAAGGCCATTAAGCTTCTAGTTCATCAGTTATTGTATGTTTGTGGATATGAGAAATCGCTGTATAACAACAGTAACATGAAAAAGGTTACATTTAGTATTGAGTCCTACGGTACCTTCCTCCCTCCCCCCCTCTCAGCATCATCTCCACCACCGGTATCAAGTCTTTCATCATGCATGGAGGAATAGAGGAATAATATATTGCAGAGAGACGCTCCTGAGCCGTCCTCCGCTGGCAGTGTGTGACAGCCACTTTGATCTCACTGTAAGGGGCTGAAGCTCCAGGAGAAATTATCAATGAGGTGGGGAAAGAGGGGAAAGAAAGCATAGGCCCGGCCAATTAGTACGGGATATTCATTATTCAGAGCAGAGCAGGGCTCCCGTGAGTCTGTGTGTACATTGTGGATGAAAATTAAAATATGTCATAATATTTATAAAGTTATTTTACTTGTAGGCTTTTCCGTTGTGGAATTCCTCTGGACTTCATGCAGTATTAAGAGTACAATGGAGTAGAGCATGCTTTCATGTCCTCTTGGTCTTGGTGACTTTATCATGTCCTATGTGGTACTCAAAGACTGTAGCAAAACCATTAGCAAGTTAAGTTCAAGGGGGGCAGTGTGGGACATCTTTGTAATGAACACAAACATTATGAAGGTTACATTAAAGCTAACCCCTATGATGTCAGTCCGCTGCTAAGAAGTTGTGATTTTTGTGATTTGAGACAATAGTTGCTTCAATATCCTCCACAAATAATTTAGTCAAAAGATTTGATGTTGAAAACATGATCAAACGCTTCTGTAATATAACTGAAATGAATACATACTTTGGAAGCATATACGGTAAAAACATATATTGATCTACTTATATTTGTATTTTGGAACAACACTTATATACACAGGAACATGCTTAACAGAGAGTGCAATTGTCCCTCAAAACTTGTTAAACTCAAATACAGCTTTTCACTGGAGCCATAACTTTATGTTATGTGTGAAATCACCAAGAATAATTTAACTTTTCATATACATTTCAGGACAGGGTCCACAAATGCAGCATATTGTCATATCCTTCTCATTTTTCTTTTTGTATCCAAACTTTTCTTTTGATCACAGCTCGTTCCTAGTGTCATCAATAGGCATACATAAAGACATGTTCTCATACAGTAAAGACATGTTCTCATACAGTAAAGACATGTTCTGTGGCTCCTTCACTATTATTCCTTCTCAGTGAATGCCTGCTATCTGGCTGTCTTTTAACCATGCAGTGACTGATAGACCATAATGAATGTGTCTTACAAAATACCTCATGCCTGGAAAGCATGCATATCCCTCCCCTGCCTGTAACGTCAAACATACTGTAGCTACACCAGATATAGGTCAATATAAATGTTTATAATTGACATATTGTGTATGATGGATATCCTTTATCTTTTACATAAATTGATGGTTATTTTTCACTTGTCACAAAGCTGGAAGTGGAATATTTGTCAGACTTGTCACTCCTTTATATCTACAAATGAAACCAAGATGGAGGACATTATACCTTAAAATGGTTTAGTCTCTCCACAGCAATCCTGAAAGACTTAAAAATAATTTAATCTGAGAAGAATTCATCCAAAAATCCTATGCCCTAGAATTAAAGTAATTACTTATTATTATGAGTTTATCACATTAAAAGGTATGAAATAAAAATGTTAATGTTTTTTTTCATCTACGCTTTTCCCAATCCTTTAAACACATTTCCTGAAACTATTCCTCCAATTTCTCAAAACTCACAAAACTGAAAGGAGTTAACCATCTTGTCAAAACTTCAAAATCGCTCAAAACTTTTTTTCCCACCAAAACGATACACACAGCTACATGTATATCTCTTACAGAGCATCAATTAAACACTGGTGTGCTAAATTTAAAACACTACTATCACTACTAAAAAAGTGTTTATATGTTGGCTTCATGAGGCCATGTTACATATTCAAATGTATAAAACTGTGTAGGAATTGTTTCCTTTTTCTCCTTTTTATTTTTTTTGTCCCAAAATATGTTGCATTTGTATGGTACATAGAGTATAAAGACTGATGCCATATTCTAATACAATACTGTGAATATAATAACAAATGAGCAAAGCTCATTTTCTCTTAACTCTTAACACAAATCTCTAAACTCCACAAATCTCTTGCAAAAGCAAACACTGCATTAAAAATAATATTATGTCTTCTCAAATAGAAATGTTGTTGTCAAATGACACACACGCACCATCAAATGAATAGACACTTGTAACAACCAACTGAACACTGATGTGTACAATGGAAAACACTATGATGAGCGGAAAACAGTACTATGATAAGATTATCAGTAGGCCTTTTGCATTTTCATTTTTACACTACCGTACATACGTACAGTAGCCTGTTATAAACTGTTATGTTTTCATACTCAAATATAAAACACACAAATACAAGAATAGAACGTTCTGAAATACTGCACAAATCTCAGCAATGACAGTTGGATTTGTTAAGTGTTCTTCATAGAGAACACACAATAGAAAAAAGAAAATAAGCCTTCTGCATATACTCTACATAAAGGCCACAAGACCTCGTCGACATCACAGGCGATGTTCTGCCTGGCCAAGCAGAGGGGAAAGTATCACCTGGCATGATGAATCCAGCTTTGATATACTTCAGATATATTTCAACACAGGAGAGCTCACCTTTGGCCCTTTTATTGATAAAGCTATGATTGCTAATTCAAATGCAATAGTTGTTTGCCCATATGAGGAGTGTGATTGTGTGATTGGTGGTTTGAGTTTAGCATTCTGAATGGTAGTGTTTTCCATGTGAACACAAGAGATGTATTTGTATTTAGTGTTTTGTTAACTGTGTGGTTTAGAGCTGCAAAATGAGTGTTTGTCATTGTGAAGAATTGGTGTGAGATAAAATACACCAGTTTCAGGTTTTGGTCATTGTGTTTGAGGTTCCGATGTTAGTGTTAAAGCGGTAAAGAAAAACGGTAGTATAGGATACAATGCACATGTGTCTATCCAATGAGCTCCAATTGAGCTAAACTCACAACTTGCTTCCCAGTCATAGGGTGAATCCCAGTCTCTGGCTCCGTTTTCAACCCTAATCTCCGTTTTGCGCGTTCACGTGTAGGCGTGTAGCCGTAGTGGCGTCCCAATTCATTACTCATTTAGGGTTAGGGTTAGGATTAGGGTTAGGGTTGGCTCCGTTCGGAGAAAATCTTGACCCTCGTTCGATTCGGAGCCATGAGACTCCCTTCCGGCATGCATTGCGAAACATCTACAGAAATGTTCTTTTCGCTCTCGTAATACGGAAGCGAGCCTGAAATGTCATTTACTTTTTCTGGAATTACTTGTAATTAAAGACTTGAAAAATTATGATAACCATCGTATTATCTTAGTTTAATGTCATTACAATGCATTATAGACCTTTTATTTATAACAAGCATAACCCAAAAATCGCTTTTATGTCGGTGCTGTGTCTAACGTTACAGTAACGCAACGCTGCATGACAGTCGAGCATTTCAGAGATGTACAATCATAAATTAATTATTACCTGTGGCGTTTGACAGCGGATGATGGTACACATATGTAAAGTTATCTGTCAAACGTTCGGCTGACTTGTACATGATGCGCATTTTGACCTATTTCCATCCATGTAGCAGCACCCGCAATCTAATCCGAGCAGTTGTTATTAGGTAATATTATTAATGGGTTGTATCATTCATTTAAATGCATTATAGACCTTTTCTTTATAACAAGCACAACAACAACAAAACGTTATTATGCCGATGTGCTGTGTGTCTAACGTTACAAGCTGATTTGTGCATGACAGCCGCGCATTGACATATTTCCATGTCTGATGTCTAATGTCTAATGTCTGATGTACTAATGTCATTTCAATGCATTATAGACCTTTTCTTTATAACAAGCATAACAAAAGAAATCGCTGTTATGCCGAGGTGCTTAACATAGAAAGTTCCACAGTCCAGCGCGCTTGGGACAGCGGGCAGGACACCGGAGCGCGTTTGTCACAGGCTGACGCTGCCCCGGCGTATGACGCCGTAAATGTAACTAAAGTTCAGCCTCGAAGTTGTTGCACTGTTGTCCTAAATCAAGCAGGGTTGGGCCGTGTTAATACCTGGATGGGAGACCGCCTGCTGTAAGCTTTTCGTTCCTCCGCGTTACCGAGGAGAGGCGCATGCCGCAGCCGAGGAGAGTGCACTCTTTCCGGATAGACATTTATGCATGCTCTCGGATTCGAAACATAACTTCCCGGGGTGCCAGCGGGTTGATTGATGGCTCAAAATGACCGTATACCGATGGTGAAGTTAGCAAAGTAGTATTGTGTTTGTACCACCTTCATAGCCGGTGTTATTCACGGACAAACACGGTGCCCGGAGGCACCCTTTGCGGGTTAATAGCTGTGGTTTACCGTGGGTTAGGATAACAATTCAAACGTGTCCGGATAGGGGAGAGGGCAGGGAATCTGAAACCATTTGAATGGTGTCGATACGACACAAATCCCGGGTAGAACTTCTCTCCCCATGATAATGAAGCATTATTCTTTTTTATTTGATGACTTGTTTGATCGATTGATAGCGTTCAAGTTCATTCAAGTTGTGAATGAATCGCGAGCGTCAATGCTTTTCTACGATACTACGTGTAATGTCACTTGGACATAGAATAATAAGACACTTGAGTCTGGGTTCAACAAAGGTATAACCAGTATACTTCGGTTCTCTCGACACCTGTCAGTCACCTAGTGGTATATCATGAACTCTCTCTAAGGCGCATGCGCTGTCCTGACTATGAATTAACCCATTAATTACACTACGGATTACGTATTAGGGTTGTCCCATGAAGGGTTGTCCCATTTCCCACGGGGAACCACTACAGCTCTGGCTCCAAAACGAGTGACTCCAAAACGAGTGACTCCAAACGAGCCGAAGTGGTAAAAAAGAGAATCGGGATTGGGCCATACTGTAAACTTATAGTTGATACTGCAACATTGTTGAGTTCTGAGAATACACAAATGTTACCTGTTTTGGCAAAACTCACAGTAACTGCACTGATAAGTAAAAAACACTCCTACATTATAATGCTGAAATCAGTGCACAAATACAAAAAGGTAACAAAGCAAATACAGTATGTATGTGTTACTGTAATACAGCTGACTGAACTGACTACCAAAAAAAAGTTTTTCGTAGGCGCACAAAAAAATAAATATAAAATGCAGTGCACAGATCTGTAAATCAGTAAATCAGTCTGCATCCCGCCTCCGATCCTGATCAGGCCAGAGGAACTCATCTCCATCGCCTGCGATGTTCTCCCTGGCCAAGCAATGGGGGGAAAAGTGCTTGGCGTGGCGTTATCCACCCCTAGCATGCCTCTGCGTGGATGTCGTCACACGCCTCCTCCATTGCCTGAAGAGTATATACAGTACAGTATGTATACAGTACAGTATGCAGCATATATAGTATAGGCTACACATATTTCATACATGTAAGACAAAACAACATCACACTATACATTTCTCTAAGCACTGTAGATAGTCATAGAAACCATAAAGTTACATTACTGTAATTACTGTAGATATGGAAGACTACTGAAGTGGTAACTTACCTATTGTCATCTCTAAATGCCTGGACTCACTGCCCTGGTCAACCAAAGTTGCACGGATTATAGTAGACATAGTAGCTTGCTTTCCTCTTCCTTTTCCTCTTCCTCCTCTTCCTACTTCCTACCCCCCCCCCCCCCCCCGCGCCCCCCCCCCCCCCTGGTCTGACACATGATTGAAGTGTTTCGCCAATTTGAAAAGGTGAGAATTGAGTGAGACCAATTGGTAATTAAGGTGTGGCATTTTGAAGGCCAGTGCATAACAAAGTGTGCTAAATGATGCGATTTGTGCTTAGAGATTTGCAAAAAAGTGATTTAGAATTGCTTTTTGAGTGACAACAATGGAATTGTGCTTAGGGTTTAGCGGTCTGGAGTCTTGATTTGATACATGGAGTTGATACATGAGCTTCAAGTTCAGACTTGTATGCATACAATGGAGAAAAACTGTGTTGTACATGCAGTATATAGATGAAAGAAAATATAATATGATAAAACAACATGAACCACAATATAATATTGGATTGCACAATATGATATTGTGCAAAACAATATATATGTATGTATGTATACGTATATATATATATATATATATATATATATATATATATATATATATATATATATATATATATATATATATATTAGAGTATGATGAAGACATATTATGCATTTGAAATATGACAAATACCATGGGGACCAATGCCGTGTTAGCTCATGGAAATCAGGGGTTGTGCTATGCCCTCTGAGTTTGTTAGAGTCCAAAGGCCTGATCTCATCAGTTTGGCATGAAGGGGGAGCTGTGGCTCCTCCTGTCTGTCCAGGGTTAGTGCTCAGGGTTCACCTCCTATGTGCCTCACACATTTTCTCACACTTTTCTGGCTCCGCTGTGCCACATTGATTTAAATGTATCTGTTGAAGGGAAAATAATCAATGCAAATTACCACCAGTGCGGCCCACAAATAAGACATGTTTGATTCATCAAGCGGACATTGATATAAAGGCCACTCTTACTTTTTTGTCCCATTTCAATGTATCCCCTTCGTCCTCTCCTCTCTTCCCTCCGAGCCACTCATGGCCAGTGCTGAATACATGGAATGAGGTTCATGACTTTGAGCGCCATGTTTCTCATCCACAGAAACTACCTCATGGAATGCAGCATAACCCATTGTAAAGGTAGGTGAAGAGGAATTTATCAAATGCTATCTAGGAAATCTGTTCTTAATCTTTGGCTGGATACAATAATAGATATTAATAATTATTATTATAATAATAATCTGTAAATAATTTCCTAAGGGAGATAGATTCTGCTTTGTATTACAATCCTGCAATGTAATTACATAAAATAATACCAAATACAGACAACTTGAGTAGAAAAGGTTAATACTTGCATATGGTAATTGTTTAATAGCTTTTATGCATGGCTGAAAACACAAATACCACCCATAACCAATCCAAAAATGTGTTAGTTGTTTTTGGAAGAGATGCTATCTTATCTCTATTCAATGATATATTGTGGTGCACGTTTGTGTAACTGAGTATTACATTTAAGATTATTATCTAGTTTTTAATTTTGCCATAGAGACAGAAATGAAAGCATAAACATGTTGGGAGCAGGAACTCTCACCTGAAGTCTAACCTTAACATTTGTGTTCCCCTCCAGTTTAATCTCGGTCAAATGGTTTGGGTCCTAATAGGGTCGGTGTGTATGTAAATTCAGTACATGTGTGAGAAAATTAAGGAAAGGCTATTTGGAAATTCCAGTGTGATGAAAGGAAAAGAATATCCACCCAAAAAATGATTAATGTGGTGTTCAGGTACAGAGAAGATTGAGTGATCCTGTCATCACACCATATGGTACCAATTTATTCCAGCAAGCAAAAGGCAAACTCACTCAAGAACCCTCTCACAACTATGCCTGCACCACTCCCATGTATAATTCTAATAAAAGTGAAATATTTACAGATAAAACCTAAAAAATGTCAGCCAATATGTTACACTGATAATTCTGCATTTAAAAAATTATATTAGAGATGGATTTGAATGAGAGTATATTAGTGTGCTGTATATTCAAATCTTATACTGTAGACTCCACATTCAGAGGAAACATCAGAATACCTTCATAGTGTAGTATTTGCTTTGTGCACCATAAACCTAAGGAAAAATAGGCTCTTATGTGTAAGATTGTTTGTAAATATATTTAGTTTGTTACCTCATGTTAAACAAAAAAGTGGATTCAATCAAATGTCTCTAATATGCCATGACCTCTTTGGTTTTTGTCTAATGGGCCATACGTTCATAATAATGTTGTTGCATCTCAAGATGAGTCAGGATGAGTTCCTGGCTGATGACGCGTAGTCTATTCCATACCAAAGGTCATCATAGTTTTGAGGTAACTCATGTGTGACCTGTCCTCCTTCTGCAGTGGGATCTAATGCAGCACTGTCCAAGCTGCACTTGAGACGGTTTAGCCATGTCTTTAGTAAGTAGATATACAGTACAGAATCTACATTCAGCATCATTAAAATAAGCAGATAATATCAAGATGTCTCTAAGTCTATGAGTCATTGTAGCTAATGTTTCAAGATGTTGGGGACTTGATTGTGTTTATAAGGCTTATTATGGTCATTCAAGTATGGTTCTACATGCAGTATGAAAAAGAAAACCTAGAATAAACACAACTTTCAAATGCATAGAAAATAAATGTTTCCTCAAAAGCCATGTGAACAGTATGTTGCTGTCCGTTGGTGTAAAGTCAGGATACACCTCTTTTAAAAAAAAATAAACCTACAGTAGGGAGGAGAGAGATAATGTAGATAGGGCTGAATTTAGGTTGGCTGAGGCAGGCTTGTCGAATTGAGCTGAATGATATAATTTAACAAGCTTTGAGAGTCATCCTCTAACACTTCAATTAGTTCTTTACACAGAAATAGAGATTTTGAAATGCTGAGGAATCCATATTACCTACTGACCTAAAACATATAACATGAGAAAGACTGGAGGTCACAATATCACAATATATACATTGTATCCAAGATGTCACAGCTAAAGCTATGATTGCTAAATCAAATGCAATGGTTGCTTGCCCATATGAGGAGTGTGATTGTGTGATTGGTGGTTTGAGTTTAGCATTCTGAATGGTAGTGTTTTCCATGTGAACACAAGAGATTTATTTGTATTTAGTGTTTTGTTAACTGTGTGGTTTAGAGCTGCAAAATGAGTGTTTGTCATTGTGAAGAATTGGTGTGAGATAAAATACACCATGGATAAAATGTAACAAGCTTTGAGAGTCATCCTCTAACACTTAAATTAGTTCTTTACCCAGAAATAGAGATTTTGAAATGCTGAGGAATCCATATTACCTACTGACCTAAAACATATAACATGAGAAAGACTGGAGGTCACAATATCACAATATATACATTGTATCCAGTCGAAGATGGATGACCAAAGAAATTGTGTTAAGTTTATTATTGTAGTGTGCATTATCTAGTATTTATATCCACTGCTCGAGACTATCACCAGTAACCTAACTATTCATCTAATGTGAGTTTTAACTGAAACCCCCAGGTGGATAAATAGCTGCCCTTAGTGCAGTAATGAGGTTTCTATAGGTCATTGTATGCTCAGAGTCCTTTTTAGATATGTTTGGTAAGATTGTATCATCCCTTTAGAATAGAGAAAGAAGTGGCTACCTCATTCCCTCAAGTGCAGATGTGTATGATGAGCTTCTCTAAGGTGGAAGCATAGGGAATGCAGTGCTTGACATTTCTGAAGTTTCAGTAGGCGCTCTCAAGCTTCTCTGAAACCAGCAGACACCTTTATCTCCACCTAATGCTCCTCAAATGTTATTTTTGAGTCCCACTATCTCCAACAGCTATCAATGGGTAAATAGGTGTTTGCTGAAAATGCAGAAAGGCATTTAACAGAGGGGGAAACATGTGAAGTGCTGGACTTGCACCACTTTTCTCTTCCATCCTCCGCCTCACCCCCACAGAGCACGATGACAGAAGAGGATCAACTCAAATGGCTTCCATTCTCCAAGGTTTGGAGCTACAGTGGAGCTACTGAAAGTATTTATCCACAGCTTCTCCTCACTCTCTTTCTCTCTCTCTCTCCCTCTATCTCTCTCCCTCCCTCCCCCCCCCCTCTCTCCTCCTGATTTTGGAGAATTCCATAGGGTAGCATTACATTAATGGCTGCAAAGTATGGTCTGATCTGAAAGAGAGATGAATGTCATGGTGAGTCTGCAGCCTTTCAACTTTTGATTTGCTATGACCTTTTGTTAATTAAAAGGGAGGCTGTGAGGTAGATGATCGGGTAGCCCTTCTGTTGTTTAAGTTGGGGAAAAATCTGAGGTGGAGCTAGTGTTTTTACTATGATTAATATAGGATTTAGTGTACTGTAGGGTTGGGATTTAAATACATTTGAAGTAGGGTTATTGAATTGTATCAATATCCAACGAAAATGTAATACGATATTTAAGCAATCTGTGAGCACCTATAGATAACATAGGAAGTGCTTCTTTTGGTGTGTTGGCCTTAACACGGTTCACATGTGCAATACAACACAAACTAATTTGGAGAAAAGGCATCAGTGAAACTGGGTAATGTGATGAATTCCAACATCAGTGATCAAATCATCAAGAATATGACTGATCAAATGTGAGAGTGAACCGGTGTCAATATTGAACCGTTAGATGTGGTTTGCGTATAGGGACCAAGAGCCAAATGTTTGAGTTATAATCATTCTTTGGCAGTCTTTGGCAGCTCTCTGTGGTATTTGGCCCATTAGCAGGCCGGCCATTGATGCCAAAGGCATCATCTTATCTTAACCCTATTTGCCTGTTGGATCTGGCAACAAGGTATAGTTTCAAAACGTCCTTATACTAGGTTTAGGCAATGTTCGATTTTGTCAAAATAGAAAAAATTAAATGTGTTAGCAATGGCAACCTCCAACATAGCAAAGCATTCTTTATTTTGTCTCATCGGTATAAGAATGACATCTTACAATGTGACAAATGTTGTTTTGTATCAACAGCTATGAGAATGACCTTGATACTATGAAGAATAGGAGTGTGCTTGAATGTCAATATGAGCATGTGCAGGTGATACAGGGCAGGATCTGGGCAGGATACTGGATCTGTAATTGGATAATAGATTAAAATATGATGTGAGTAATTTTTTTGGACTCAGGATTAGGGATGGGAATTTATAAGGTGTTATTGATACCGATTCCATCAGCGATTCTGCTAATCGGTTGGATTCTTTATCAATTCCCTTATTGATTCCTGATAATTTTTTGGTGTGGAAAAAAAGTAGACCTACACAGGTTTTCAGCATCAACTCACCTGTTTTATTATCTTGAGTCTTTGAACAGAGTGTAGAATGTCTGCCTAATAATATTTGAACATGAATTACAATGCTCCTTTTCTTAAAATTATATAACTTAAACATATAATAATAATATAATAATACATATAATAATAATAATAATAAAATAAACAATTATTATTTAGAAAAATAGATATGTATGCCTAGTAACATTTAAATAAATTACAATACTGCTTTTCAAAAGGGAATAAGCTTGAACCAACGTTAACTGGCACATAAAATAAACAATTCTTTTTTAGAATTTAGAAGATAAAACAAGGTAATGTGAAGACTGATATAAGTCTGTCCTATTTATAAAAGATGCTACAGTGCAGCCAGCAGCGTCATTATGCTATAGCCTACATACTGATAATATTAAACTATGCATTTTACTTATTAAAATATATATTCAGTTGTCTCATTAATTGGGAGTAACTTCATAATATAATCACCAAATTACCATATAATAACCCAATGGAACATTGACATACAACTTCAAGTGAGATACTATAGAACTTACTGCAAGATATGAACATAACATATATGCACGATTCCTTGACCTCACTTGAGACAAAGAAACGTTAATTTAACACATCGGTAACACTATCTGGCACAGAGCACAAAGTATCAACGCTGCGGGTGCGTTATTATTCAGTGGCAGTGATGTGCAGGTCATCTACCATTCATAATCCACAACGTTGCATTTCGTTTGCCTTTGTTTGTCACATTTTAAATAGATAACATGCTACTTTATTAGCTTTCTCAAACCAAGTTTGGCAGATACCAGGCGTTGTAGCATAGCCTGAGTGCTTGAATTGTCCTTGTCGTGACTAAATAAAACTTTACACTCCCCTACTACACAGCAGAGTTTAACGTCAGATGCAAAGTTTGATGTCATGAATGATGCATGATAAAAGGAGTCGATAACCTTGGAGGCGTACGATTCCAGGTGGATCGATTAACTTGTTACCGGTTATCAAGTGGAATCGGTTCTTGATTCCCAGCCCTAGTCACGATTATAGTCAAATGAATCCAGTGATACCTGTGTATGACCATTGTAGTAAGTATTGGCAAAAATGTATGCATTCAATTTTTGTGGTCATACTGAACTATGATGCAGAACATCTTAACTGTACTTCATGTTATTTTCATGCAAACATCACACTTTCATGTAGGCCATCACCATACAGCATTCAACAACCACTCAGCATTTCACTTGTTAGTGCATGTCCTCAGTAAAAGGTTTTGTATTTTGTGTTTTCTATGTGTATGCAGTGTATTGATTTGTTGACAGGCTTTTAATATCAAATCAAAATGCATCCATCAATCTGAGATCTGAAAAGGTCATATAAGAAAGAGACTATTTAAAAGATCACATTATATTCAGTATACTAATGAAAATCTATATGAATGTATGGTTCTATTGTCTATTTACTGTTAAGACATGTCTTGGTGAAGTGTTGAAAATTGGTCTTTTGAGATCTTCAATTCATAATATGCAATGCAATTAGGTCTGAAGTTAATAATTGGAGCCATGGTGACAGTAGTGTACTGTAGGCCTATGTGAAGAAGAGCCTGTTTTTCTCCTCATAAACAAGTCATCATGGATTGTGATTAGTAATTGTTGTACACATTAATTGTTGTACACATGGATTAACCTAGGCCGTATCGGCGGATGTTATTTCATAGTATCACATTTTGGCTACTGTACTGTATATGTTGTGATCAATCAGGGCCAGTGGTTTGATTTTGCAGTTCTCCACCAATGAACACACAGTGAGAATGATACAGTACTATTTACCATTTTCAAAGCTTTGTACGGCAACTTCCCCAGGGTTTTATCAGTGGTGGGGCTTAATTTAGCGTCAAGCTCCTCTGATTTCTGATCAATGTCCCTGTGGTTCTCTCAGCAATGCAAAGAGAATACTGTATTAAATCCCCAGACACGGGGCTGTGGAATACTTCAATCTCCAATCTTTATTTCAATCTCCATGTACAGTATGTATAATATGGTAAAACGCCAAATAGTTGGTTGAACAAAATATACATTTCACAGTCCACTCTACTGCAGTCAGTTTGCCAAGTTTGGCTGTCTGGTGCCAGAATGAATGAATTTCCTCGCAAATGGATCACAAATAAATAAGCACTTTATTGAGACATGAAAGAATGTCGATATATGTCAGGAAATATGTTCAGCGTGCCTCATGAAGAGATTGGCTTATATGTGTGTTCACCAAACAATCTCATGAGGTAGGCTAGTGCCCCCTCCCCAGTTTCAACATAAGACACAAGAAAACAGTGGGAAAGTTATTAATTTCCATATGCATAGCGACTTAAAACTCTTGTAAATGTGTTGATCCTATGAAATGGTACCTATTATACAGTTAAGTTCAGTCCTGATGTAGATGCTCTCCTTGTTGTCAAGAATGTACTGATAGAATGTCAATTTCTGCTCAGAAGAAAATCTCTGGCAAAATCCCAATCACTCAAGGTGGCTTAGACCAAAAGTGCTGACCTGATATTACTGTCAATTGGCAGGTTTAAAGGATATAAACGACATGGACCCAAATCCTTGAGGAGGGCCAAGCTTTACAGCAAGTGAGTCTCTCCCCATGCAAACAGCATAACGCCTGTGTTTGCATTGGGAATGGGGCATGTAGATATCATGGAAGATGGATCGTCTGGCGTTCTGTAGCCCTGTAATGTACAGTATGTGGAGTTTAGGCCTGCTTTAAGCGAATTAACAGAACCATCTGTCTGAGCCTAGGGGGCTGCACTGATTAATACAGGGATAGAATGAGGAAATCACTATGGAACTTAAGTCAAGAACAATGCATCAATGCCTAGTTGATTCCTTCTTCCATTCATGTCTTTTCTAACCCAACAGGTTAAATAAGGACACATAATTGGTAGAAATTGGCTGAAAAGTCTCATTATTCCCTTTTTGTCACTGTACAGAGAGGTATATTATAGTGTATATTCATAAAAGTAGTGTTTAATGCAACAAATACATACATACTGTAGCAATAAGAATCCAGTAATTCACACGGCTTTGCTTTTCTCTATTTGACTCTTTATTGCAGTTACCACGTATTTCAATCCTTTTTTTTTTCCAACGTTCATTTTGGTTAATGAGTTGTGGCTTGTTTCCCAAAGCTTTGTTTTTTTTTCACTTCTTAACATGCGTTTGAGTTTAGAGGAAATGTAGGGATAGTTATCAGGGTTATATAGTTATAATAGTTATAAAGGTCAAAAGTTGGGCAAGAATCCATTTATATACTATTTGCACATTTAGAAGTCCTCATGTATTGTATCCACACAGATATTAATGCAATATGCTACATACTACCTTCTAATGTGTTCCTCAAATGGACACATTATTAGGACCCATTTATGTTTAAGAGTAAGGGCTCTTAATCTTTGAGATTATTACGATTATGGGATTTGTTGTATCAAACAGTTCATCTGATTATAGGTAGGCCTATGTTGAAAGGACACTACCTAAAAGCCTAGCATGTTTCCGAAATGTGTGCAAAATATTCACCATTACATCTACAGTATGTAAAATAGAGGAAATAATGTTTTAGTGCACAATCTTTTCCATTTGAATAATTTCAATTCAATACAATTTAACTCCAGGAACACCGTTTTTACTGGGAAGGATCTATGTGAGGAAATATGAGTAGTTTTTGATTTAGTTTTTTTTTTTACAGTATCCAAAACCATGTGAAATAGACCGGAAAACGTTTGAATGCCGACCTCAGTTTCACACATTTTCAAAGAACATAACAGCAATGTAGGAAATGGCCAATAAGTTTGACTTTCAGACTAATAGTCAAGAGAATAAGAAGAATATTTTAATTTCAAACCAGTCATTTGAGCACCATTAATAGTTATAGGAACACATTAGCTTCAGTCCATAGTTAATGGCATTGTTTAATGATGTATTCATTCGGTTCAGTCAAGAACACTCACATCTTAGTTTAACCAATTATTAAATATTGTGGTATATACTGTATGCTTGGCATATTCGGATGGCCCCGGTCTTTTGAGAGCTCCCTACCTGGGAGTTATTTTGACCACAACACATACATACTGTATATTAGGGATGTACCCGAATACGTTATTCGGGAATGCATAGATAATGCGATGGAAACAGATACATATTCTACCCGAAGTTGCTTGGTATTATTCGGGGGGGAAAAAGCCATGATTGACATGTCTCTGCGTCAGCCATTATGTTTCTTCAAATCGATTCACAACATTGTGGATGGCGACAAGGTAAAAATGGCCATTCTGTTTGCAACATAGAACTTTTATTTCATGGACTAGTCGTTTCATTTAGTACACATCATCGAAAAGTTATCACGCTATATTCTGTAGTCCCCCACGAGTCAGTGCCAGAGAGGAGTCAGTGCAAGAGAGGAGTCAGTGAGGGGGGAGTCAGTGGAGAGAAGAGTCAGTGAAGAGAGGAGTCAGTGAAGAGAGGAGTCAGTGAAGAGAGGAGTCAGAGCAAGAGAGGAGTCAGTGAAGAGAGGAGTCAGTGCCAGAGAGGAGTCAGAGCAAGAGAGGAGTCAGTGCAATTGAAGAGTCAGTGAAGAGAGGAGTCAGTGAAGAGAGCAGTCAGTGAAGAGAAGAGTCAGTGAAGAGAAGAGTCAGTGAAGAGAGGAGTCAGTGAAGAGAGGAGGCAGTGCAAGAGAGGAGTCAGTGAAGAGAGGAGTCAGTGAAGAGAGGAGTCAGTGCAAGAGAGGAGTCAGTGAAGAGAGGAGTCAGTGAAGAGAGGAGTAATTTAAAAATGTAATTATTAAGAGAGGAGGCAGTGAAGAGAGGAGGCAGTGCAAGAGAGGAGTCAGTGAAGAGAGGAGTCAGTGAAGAGAGGAGTCAGTGAAGAGAAGAGTCAGTGAAGAGAGGAGTCAGTGAAGAGAGGAGTCAGTGCAAGAGAGGAGTCAGTGCAAGAGAGGAGTCAGTGAAGAGAGGAGTCAGTGAAGAGAGGAGTCAGTGCAGGAGAGGAGTCAGTGAAGAGAGGAGTCAGTGCAAGAGAGGAGTCAGTGCAAGAGAGGAGTCAGTGAAGAGAGGAGTCAGTGAAGAGAGGAGTCAGTGAAGAGAAGAGTCAGTGAAGAAAGGAGTCAGTGCAAGAGAGGAGTCAGTGAAGAGAGGAGTCAGTGAAGAGAAGAGTCAGTGAAGAGAGGAGTCAGTGAAGAGAGGAGTCAGTGAAGAGAGGAGTCAGTGCAAGAGAGGAGTCAGTGAAGAGAGGAGTCAGTGCAAGAGAGGAGTCAGTGAAGAGAGGAGTCAGTGCCAGAGAGGAGTCAGAGCAAGAGAGGAGTCAGTGAAGAGAGGAGTCAGTGAAGAGAGGAGTCAGTGAAGAGAGGAGTCAGTGAAGAGAGGAGTCAGTGAAGAGAAGAGTCAGTGAAGAGAGGAGTCAGTGCAAGAGAGGAGTCAGTGAAGAGAGGAGTAAGTGAAGAGAGGAGTCAGTGAAGAGAAGAGTCAGTGAAGAGAGGAGTCAGTGCAAGAGAGGAGTCAGTGCAAGAGAGGAGTCAGTGAAGAGAGGAGTCAGTGAAGAGAGGAGTCAGTGCAAGAGAGGAGTCAGTGCAAGAGAGGAGTCAGTGAAGAGAGGAGTCAGTGCAAGAGAGGAGTCAGTGTAAGAGAGGAGTCAGTGAAGAGAGGAGTCAGTGAAGAGAGGAGTCAGAGCAAGAGAGGAGTCAGTGAAGAGAGGAGTCAGTGCCAGAGAGGAGTCAGAGCAAGAGAGGAGTCAGTGCAATTGAAGAGTCAGTGAAGAGAGGAGTCAGTGAAGAGAGGAGTCAGTGAAGAGAGCAGTCAGTGAAGAGAGGAGTCAGTGCAAGAGAGGAGTCAGTGAAGAGAGGAGTCAGTGAAGAGAAGAGTCAGTGAAGAGAGGAGTCAGTGAAGAGAGGAGTCAGAGCAAGAGAGGAGTCAGTGAAGAGAAGAGTCAGTGAAGAGAGGAGTCAGTGAAGAGAGGAGTCAGTGAAGAGAAGAGTCAGTGAAGAGAGGAGTCAGTGAAGAGAGGAGTCAGAGCAAGAGAGGAGTCAGTGAAGAGAAGAGTCAGTGAAGAGAGGAGTCAGTGAAGAGAGGAGTCAGTGAAGAGAAGAGTCAGTGAAGAGAGGAGTCAGTGAAGAGAGGAGTCAGTGCAAGAGAGGAGTCAGTGCAAGAGAGGAGTCAGTGAAGAGAGGAGTCAGTGAAGAGAGGAGTCAGTGCAAGAGAGGAGTCAGTGAAGAGAGGAGTCAGTGCAAGAGAGGAGTCAGTGCAAGAGAGGAGTCAGTGAAGAGAGGAGTCAGTGAAGAGAGGAGTCAGTGAAGAGAAGAGTCAGTGAAGAAAGGAGTCAGTGCAAGAGAGGAGTCAGTGAAGAGAGGAGTCAGTGAAGAGAAGAGTCAGTGAAGAGAGGAGTCAGTGAAGAGAGGAGTCAGTGAAGAGAGGAGTCAGTGCAAGAGAGGAGTCAGTGAAGAGAGGAGTCAGTGCAAGAGAGGAGTCAGTGAAGAGAGGAGTCAGTGCCAGAGAGGAGTCAGAGCAAGAGAGGAGTCAGTGAAGAGAGGAGTCAGTGAAGAGAGGAGTCAGTGAAGAGAGGAGTCAGTGAAGAGAGGAGTCAGTGAAGAGAAGAGTCAGTGAAGAGAGGAGTCAGTGCAAGAGAGGAGTCAGTGAAGAGAGGAGTCAGTGAAGAGAGGAGTCAGTGAAGAGAAGAGTCAGTGAAGAGAGGAGTCAGTGCAAGAGAGGAGTCAGTGCAAGAGAGGAGTCAGTGAAGAGAGGAGTCAGTGAAGAGAGGAGTCAGTGCAAGAGAGGAGTCAGTGTAAGAGAGGAGTCAGTGAAGAGAGGAGTCAGTGCAAGAGAGGAGTCAGTGCAAGAGAGGAGTCAGTGAAGAGAGGAGTCAGTGCAAGAGAGGAGTCAGTGAAGAGAGGAGTCAGTGAAGAGAGGAGTCAGTGCAAGAGAGGAGTCAGTGCCAGAGAGGAGTCAGTGAAGAGAGGAGTCAGTGAAGAGAGGAGTCAGCGAAGAGAGGAGTCAGTGCAAGAGAGGAGTCAGTGCCAGAGAGGAGTCAGTGAAGAGAGGAGTCAGTGCAAGAGAGGAGTCAGTGAAGAGAGGAGTCAGTGAAGAGAGGAGTCAGTGCAAGAGAGGAGTCAGTGCAAGAGAGGAGTCAGTGAAGAGAGGAGTCAGTGAAGAGAGGAGTCAGCGAAGAGAGGAGTCAGTGAAGAGAGGAGTCAGTGAAGAGAGGAGTCAGTGCAAGAGAGGAGTCAGTGCAAGAGAGGAGTCAGTGAAGAGAGGAGTTAGTGAAGAGAAGAGTCAGTGAAGAGAGGAGTCAGTGCAAGAGAGGAGTCAGTGAAGAGAGGAGTCAGTGAAGAGAGGAGTCAGTGAAGAGAGGAGTCAGTGAAGAGAGGAGTTAGTGAAGAGAAGAGTCAGTGCAAGAGAGGAGTCAGTGCCAGAGAGGAGTCAATGCAACAGAGCTGCCAGATTTTCGCATCAAGGAGGCGTCATGTGCGGGAGCCAGCGAGACAAAAGCCTGGTGTGGCAGCTGAATTTATTTCAAACTCCCGCAACCCAAACATCAACATGAAGCTTAGAACCTGTAGTTTTTAGCTGTTTGTGTTGATTTCCTCCTTTTAAATGTCAAAATATTTAATAAAACGACGTTTTACCTTGTATTTCAGTCAATATTCATCCAACAGCAACAAGTGATTTGTGAGGCATAGCCTTCCAAAAAGAGCTCAGTTAGGGCTTTCACACCGCCACGGAACCGTTCCGGGTTTGCCTTCGCGAACCAAGTCTGGAACTGGCCGGAGCCTTTAGACCGAAAATAAATTGGTTCGGAGCCTGAAAGGTTGGTTCACGGGAACCAGAAAATAGTGGTTCTCAAGCAGGAAACAAAACGTAGAACCCTGACGTGTCAGGTGCATCCGTGTCGACAGCTGATCTGTCACCTGACAGTGACTAGCAGTGACCTGCCTGAACTGAGCTTTCTCTGTTTGTTGTTACAGTATGAGTTCACATGTAAAGTTGCTTATAGAATAAAATGTATAATGTACTGTCATTGATCTAGCATTATGCACAATGCAGAGCATGTGTGAATTAACTCAACAACTTTATATCGAATCATGTTGTAGTAAAGATGCAAGGCAGACCTGCCAGATTTGATTGTTTCCCGTTTTATTAATCGAAAAATAAATGAGGTTGTATGTTTACTCTTGCAGATACCCCAGATGCCATGAGAACACATGCAGATATTTCTAATCCTATAGTGAACCGCTGAGATAGCTCAAATCATTAGAATAATCTCTTCAGAATAAGTTACACTTAGCAGAGTTAATTATAACAAACACCGTCTTCCCTGATCCACTGTGTGGAAGATACAAGCATCTACCAAGAGTCCTCTTTTAATTGAGAAGGACGGTGAACCATCTTTTGAATTTTCTCTGGTCACAGGGAGATTGCATCTCTTACAGGACACAGCTTGCTTGTATGTTTTCAGAAACAGTTCTCATTCTGGCAATAATGATCTTGTCTCTACTTAATTGCGTGATATCTGACTAGGCTGCATTCCCTTTTCTTTAAGCCTTCGTCAGAGCATTCAGAGCCTCTTAAAAAGCGTGATGCACTCAACCTTGAGAATGTATCAATAATTCAAGCACATCATCCTCTCATGCTGTAGCTGTCTGAAATTGGGGAGACTGTGTCTGAGGGATAATATTGCACTCTGTCACATCCAACTAGCTGTCACCCGTGAGAGGACGCGACACAGCCAATGAGATTATGAGTGATAAGTCAATGGGGCTACATTTTCATGATTTACAGTAACAGCTGGCCTTAGCAGTAATCAAGATACTAAAAAGACAGTGTTGACAGCGATAAGTCCGAGATAATTAAAGGTAAACTGTTGAACATTTTAAGATTGCATGAAATACGTTATTGATGATATAGGCCTAGTTGATACTGATAATTCAGGATTTATTTAGAATTAATGAGATCTTTAAGAAAAAATAAGAATTAAGCTATACAATATAATAAATAACATGGAGTAAGACCAAAAAAATACTGTTTTGTTCAAATAAAATTCTGTAACATTTTCAAATGTTCTGTAACATTTTAAACCTTTCAGTGTGATCATTTGTACCGTACACCTCTTGAAGCTGTTAAGTATAGTTGGCAAGATGAGTTCAAAGTAGAACCAACTCAGGGTTTGAGCTTCAATATCTGTTTGAAGTAGCATAACAGTTTTAAAGCAGGACCATTCTATCTCGAAAGGATCTGTTAACTTATCTAAGGATATCTAAGGATGTCTAACATATTCAGATATTCTTTCACATTTGCTGTCCGTAATTTAATCATTGTGCCTCTTCAGTTAAATCCGTTGACGTCATGGTCAGTGACCATATCCAGTTTGCCAAAATATTTAATTCATTTCCGACCTGTTTGAAAATCTGGAAATCTTTTCCGCTTTGCCACTTACTCTAATCAGACGCCATTGGATGTGACTCCATTAATCAATTAGATTATTTTGGTGCCGAATCTTTGTGCTTGACAATAAATAACAATCTTCTTTATCAATTTGGCACTTTCTCTGCAATGTGCGATCCAAATCCAAACATGGTTAATTAATAGATGTGAAATGCGAAATCATAATGATTTCACATTTCACATCTATTAATTAACCATGTTTGGAAAATGTTCTCACTGTTAATTATGGTGGGGAGTTAGTTGTGTTCATTACCATATTTATATCAAAGTGTTCATGGACTCATGTGAGATAATATGAATATTTCACTGATATAATGCAATCAGAGAAGTCTATCTCTGAGACATTTTTCTTTCAATTAGTCCTTCTGAACACTCAAGACTGCTATTGGAGTGCTGCTATTATTGTATCTGTCATGCAGCACCTGCAGTGCAGACAATGCACTGTTACAGAAACTATCAACTTTATACAATGAGAATATTTAAGAAGGATACAAAGTGGAATTAGCACATTTGTCTGAAATTAAATATTGGGGATTATGGCTTAGTGAAAACTGGAGCGTAGACAGGAAGCGTAGACAGGATGATAAATACAATATTAAGTAGATTATGTCTATGTCTATGTCATAGCAATACTCATTTGTGTCTGTTTGATAATCTTCCTGTGACAAACAGTCACATAATTAAATTGTCATGACCCGATAATACCTTCAATTTCAGTAAAATGTGCACTCTCTCTACCTCCAGGGTAGAGATATATACTGTATATATTTGGATCACTGCATGAACAGTTGCCTGGAATTCTGACCAATGAATCGTGTTATGCATCCTTTAATGCGTTTCATAAATAATCTGCCAGAGAAGGTAATTAGTGCAGGTGTTTTACACATAATTATGCCATGAGGTTGAACAGTAGGATCCCATGTGGCTGAGTGATCTTAAAGGTATTGAATTAGGCCCAGGATAACAGGAAGAGAGATGGTCTCCCCTTGGTATAGTAAGGTTTGAGCATCAGCTTGTTAGCCTGTGAATTAACAAAACAATCCAGAAGGGTTGATGGTGTGAAGACACATTGCTCTGTTAGCATATCTAGGTCTGTATGCATAAATGATCAATAAACAAAACATTGAATTGAACTTGAGGAACAAACTGCATAAAGTGGTCAAATACAGAATTGTTTTGCTGAACAGTACATGTGTTTATACTGTACTGTATGCAAATACACTGGACTATGGGTTTAATTAACCTTTGCCCAGAAAGCAAAGCAACATGTAGATTAAAGCATTATTGAAGACAGGCAGCCAAAAGGAATTCGTTTTGTTACAAGCATCAAATCCAACCCATAACCTGATTGACCTAAATGTCTCTTTAAAAGAAAAGGCTCAGCTCTTCTCAGCTCTTCATTTGCAAGTGCAAGTAAGGGGCGACTGTGGAGCAGGAGGTAGAGCCGGCATCTAATGATCGCAAGGTCGGCAGATCGGTGGTTCGAACCCTGGCTGGCCACATGTCGAGGTGTCCTTGGGCAAGACACTAAAACCCTAAATTGCTCCCAATGAGCAGGCCGGCACCTTGCATGGTAGTTTGCTGCCATTGGTGTGTGAATGGGTGAATGAGAGACCATTGTAAAGCGCTTTGGAATAAGGCGTTATATAAGTCAGTCCATTTATCATTTACAGTTTTCGCTTTAACACTAACATCGGAACCTCAAAAACAATGACCTAAACTTGAAACTGGTGTATTTTATCTCACACCAATTCTTCACAATGACAAACACATTTCTTGCTTATCCCTCATTTTGCAGCTCTAAACCACACAGTTAACAAAACACTAAATACAATTCTCTACATTTGGCACAATCTTCCTTGCTAAAATCTCTTGTGTTCACATGGAAAACACTACCGTTCATAATGCTAAACTCAAACCACCAATCACACAATCACACTCCTCATGTGGGCAAACAGCTATTGCTTTTGAATTAGCCAATCATAGCTTTAGCAATAAAAGATGAGCTCTCCTGTGTTGGAGAACAATAGATGCCAACCAGCAGAGAAAGGTAGAAGAGGCCTGTGGCCAGACAGAAACAAAAAGGCAGGATGCAGCCTAATTTCCTTTTTCTTTACAGTATATGCAGAAGGCTTATGCAGATTGCAGATTGTTTCTGTTTGTTCTGTATGAAGAACATGTTACACATGTTTAACTGTGGTTGCTGAGATATATAGAGTATTTCAGAATAAAAAAATATATTTAATATTTCATTCTCCAACCTCCATCTCCAACCTTCCTTTTTTATCCAAGGTACTGGAGAGAGTAGTTGCTGCTAAACTTAATGATCACCTAAATCAAAACCACCTCCTTGAGTTTTTTCAGTCCGGCTTCCGCCCTGGCCACAGCATGGAAACGGCTCTGGTCAGGGTCACCAACGACCTCCTGATGACAGCAGATACTGGCTCCCCATCCCTCCTCATTCTCCTGGATTTAACAGCAGCTTTTGACACCGTGGACCACAACATCCTCCTTCACCGTCTGCACTCCACCATTGGCCTCTCTGACACTGTCCACAACTGGTTCACCTCATACCTCACTGGCAGAACTGAGCACGTCACCCTGGGAAAGGCATAATCCCACACCCACAACGTCACCTGCGGTGTCCCCCAAGGCTCGGTGCTGGGCCCCACCTTGTTCACATTATACATGCTCCCCCTTGGCTGTGTCATCCGCAGGCATGGAATTTCATTCCATTGCTATGCGGATGACACACAGCTCTACCTCAGAGTCAACCCCACCTCCTCTGCACCCCTGCCACTATCCACACTAACCACCTGCCTGGAGGAGATAGAGGCGTGGATGAAGCTCAACTTCCTACAACTCAACAGCTCCAAGACTGAAGCCATCCTAGTCGGCACACCACACCAGGTCCGGTCATCCACCATCACCAGCATCACCTTCTCTGGCCAGAACATTCCCCTCTCCTCATCTATTACCAACCTGGGCGTCAAAATGGACACTCACCTCACCTATGAGACCCACATCAAACATATATCCAAAATAGCTTTTTTTCACCTAAGGAACATCGCCAAACTCCGTCCTGCACTCACTCTGGCAGATGCAGAGAAGCTCATCCACGCCTTTGTCTCCTCCAGACTGGACTACTGAAACGCACTCCTCATCGGGATTCCTAGCAGCTGCCTCCAGAAACTTCAATACATCCAGAACAGCGCTGCTAGGATCCTGATGAGGGTGCGCAAATATGATCACATCACCCCCATCCTCAAATCACTTCACTGGCTCCCCGTCTCCCTCAGAATTGAATTCAAGGTCTCCCTCCTCACCCACCAGTGCATCCATGGAACTGCCCCCCCCTACCTCAAGGAACTCCACCATACCCCTCAGACCTCCTCACGCACCCTCCGTTCTACTGCCACCAACCTCCTCAAGACCCCCAGGACCAAGCTCCGCACCATGGGAGATCGGGCCTTCTGCTCGGCTGCTCCCAGGCTGTGGAATGCTCTCCCTGACCACCTAAGGGCACCACAGTCTGTGGATGCTTTTAAACGAGGCCTTAAAACCCACCTTTTTAATAGAGCCTTTTTTAGCCTTTTAATTGAAAATGTTTTTTGCTTTATCTTCCTATGTTTAATTGTAGCATTTCATATGTAAAGTGCTTTTATAAATAAAATGTATTATTATTATTATTATTATTATTCTATTCTTGTATTTGTGTGTTTAATATTTGAGAAAGAAAACATAACAGTTTATATAACAGGCTACTTACTGTATGTATGTAGTGTAACACTGAAAATGCAAAAGGCCTACTGATAATCTTATCATAGTACTGTTTTCCTCTGATCATAGTGTTTTCTATTGTGCACATCGGTGTTCAATTGGTTGTTACAAGTGTCTATTCATTTGATGGTGTGTGTGTGTCATTTGATGACAACATTTCATTTTGAGAAGACATAACATTATTTTGAATGCAGAGTTTGCTTTTGCTAGCCATAGAGAAAAACTGTAATCATTGCGAATGTAAGTAAAACAATATATATATCTTCATGAGTCAATTATCAGCCTTACTGTAACACTTACACTCCTGATTTTCTTCCTACCTGGCGGGTCGCTCCTACCAGGTGACCTGGAGAGAATCGCTGTCTTCTCCATGAACCCTCACCACGAACCAGTAGGGGCCCAGGGCTCTGTTCTAGGGCCCCTACTGTTCTCTCTCTACACCAAGTCTCTTGGCTCGGTAATCTCCTCATATGGGTTCTCCTACCACAGCTACGCAGACGACACTCAAGTCTTCCTGTCCTTCCCCCCCTCTGATCTACACGTGGCAACCCGTGTGTCTGCATGTCTCGCTGACATTTCAACATGGATGTCAGCCCACCATCTCAAGCTCAGTCTTAACAAGACCGAGCTCCTCTTCATCCCCGGGAAAGCCTGCCTTCTCCAAGACTTCTCCATCACAGTGGAGAACTCTACTGTAACCCCCTCCCTGGTCACCCCCCAAACTCCTGCAGAAATGCAGAGTCACTACCCATCTTCCGTCGTAGACTGAAGACCCATCTCTTCAGGTTACACCTTAACTGCTCCTCTTGAGACATCTACTGCCCCCCAGCACTGCGTCTCCAGAAGACACCCACTTTTCCCCTCTACTGTGTACCCTAAAAACTTCTATTGACCCCCTTGTACTGTTTCTCTGTTTCTCCAGTGTCTATATAAATGTAAAAAAATCGGTTTAGAAGAAGGTGATAGAAGAAGGTTTTTCCTTCTATCAATGGCCCCGGCCTGAGCTGGATTAGTCTTCCTGCTACGACTGGTGGATTGATGATTCACCAGATGGTGAAAGACGTGTGGCAACGCAGCACCTATTAGATAGCTCTCTATGGGAGCTTCCATCAGGTTGCAACATGCGGCTTCCCTTCACTTCTCATGTAGAGTAGGGAGTAGATTTTTTTTAACCCTGATAGTGGGGCAACTATAGACAATACAGCCACTGGAAGATGTCAATAACATGCTGAGTTCTTGAGCTTCATAAGTAAGCAAGCAGACCATTTTTAAGCGATGTATCTGTAGCTCCAGCATATTGTTTTCTCTTGCAGAAGAGATAGTCGCCTCATACAAGGGTGCCATTGCTAGCCAGTATGTTCTGACATGCCGATGTAGATGATGCATGACACATGCTCCATTCAGGACCATAGAAAGGTGTCAGTCAAGGCCACTTCACTGTGGGGGTATTTCCTCAGCTAAGCACGGTGATGACCCGCTTAAGTCTGGAGCATGCATATGCCTCACTGCCAGCACAGTTAAAACATCAGTGCCTCTCAATGTAGAATCCACTGCACAGGTGATGACAGTTCCCAGGGGATGAACCGGGTCATTCCACTCCCCTCGCGTTAGCAAAGACGGAGACCAGCCAGTTGCATTTGTTGTTTTCAGTTGGGAACTTGAACTGATCCTTGAGCTGCATTTGTTCAAGTCACTCCAGTGTTTATCAGCTGGTGATTCTTGTGTTTCGGTCAAACTGTGTGTCCTCAGAGGAGGCTTAAACGGTTAGGGGAATCATGTTCGTATGAGTCAAACAAAATACTACCAGTGACTGACTGGTTACAAAAAACATTACAGTTATATAAACTCCTAAAAAAAAGTTTGGAAACGTTAATTCAGTCGATTCTTCCTCTCCATGAATAATACCAATTGGTATTGTATTTTATATCGTTGGAAAGCCTGACTGGTCACCTTTACAACGAGGTACAACTTGTAAGGATTATACATTTGTGGAATGAGTAACACAGCTAAACGTTGGCAAACGTTTGGCAAAAGAATTTGCCAAAATCCCCTGCAATATTCTTCTGTTGGTATTCACTCTCGTTTTGAGCTTCAAGTGCTGGCAGGTGTATGTCAGTCACAGGTTGGCACCTAATTGGCACCTAATTGACAGGAATGATATTCTGGGGCCAGTGGCGATCCCATATCTCCAGAATCTGGGACCTAACTCCATCCTCCAGGATGACAACGCTCGCCCCCACAGAGCCAGGATCATCACAGAGTACCTCCAGAATTTGGGAGTGGAGAGGATGGAATGGCCTGCCGTGAATCCCGACTTCAACCCAATTGAACACTTGTGGGATCAGCTTGGGCGTGCTGTACGTGCCAGAGTGACCACCGCAACCATGTTGGCTAACTTGTGGCAAATCCTGGTTGAGGAATGACCAGCATGAGGAGGAGGTGCCAAGCTGTTGTGACTGCGTATGGATCTTCCACACGCTACTGAGGTCCCTGACAGTGTAAAATGGCCAATATGTGTTGTTTTTTCCTTATCACTGTGGGAGAGTGCAATCATCCAATCCCCAAAGCAACTCAAAAAGAATATTGCAGGGGATTTTGGCAAATATTTTTGGGCTGCTATTCACACGTTTAGCTGTGTTGCTCATTCCACGAATGCATGATCCTTACAAGTTGTACCTCGTTGTAAAGGTGACTAATCAGGCTAATGTGACTAATCAGGCTTTCCAACGATATATAAATAAATAACGTTTCCGAACTTTTTTTTAGGAGTTTAGTATATATTCTCCCAGTACATGATGGAATTAGTGAGAGATGAAAACTACTGGATCAATATTTTTAAAAGCTTTTTATTATTAATATATATTTTTTTAAGCTTACGTTTACATCTGATCCTTAAAACTACAGTACACATCTAAATCAGAACAGAGCTTTGGTATGATGCGTGATTGACATGAATGGATGCCATAGTAATTAAAATGTCTGTTATAATGACGTCCGTTCCCTATGAATTCACCCACTATGAATGCACATTCTAGCCTCCATCAGATTGCTCCTCGTGGAATGTGGCTTTGCCATGGAACAGAACTCTAATTAGAATAGTTCGTTTTGAAGTTGTGCTGGTCATTATCCGGGATACAGAATGAAAAAAGAAAAAAAGACGACATTTTTCAGATTTTAGGGGTAAGAACGTGGTTTCCCCTTTCAAAGGATTGGATCATATGTAGGCCTACCAGCGAGTCCACTACAGATGGCTGAATTCGATTCCAGGAATGTTTTTCTTCTTCTCTGCCTGTCTACACTGTTTCATGGCACCATGAAATTACTCTACGCTGTAATGACTTTTAGAGTTGAGGATGAAAGTTGGCAACACGTTATTGCAGATTTTAGTATTTGTATTTTGTGTTCCTTTTGACTTGGGGTTCATTACATCTGACCTTGTGGACACCTGCATTAGGTCTGTTGTATCATAATGTCATAATAGCGTACTGAACAAAAATTGCAATACCTGTCAATGCACCCCTGTCTGAGAGAAGCCATGTCACTTAAATTCAATAAAAGTGATTTTTACACAACCAACCCATTTAACAGAACCATGTGGGGGCTTTTCTCTCACAGTCAAAGCCACGTTTGGAAATAAAAGTGACTAATAATTCCTTTGTTTTAGATGGAATAATTACCTCCCTCTGTCTCTCTTGTCATGGTCTCTTTACTTGTTCATATGGATCCTGTGAAAGAGGCCTGTGCAGTATATTTCTGATGGCAATCACACTTGGCTGTGCAGTTCATACAGAATTCGACCACGGTCTCTATAATTACAACCTGAACAGTAGGTCAATTGTCTGCATACGGTTCTGAGAGTAACAGCTTTACAACATTGGAGCACCGTGGGGAAAGTAGCTGTCAGCATGGATTTCTTTTTTTTCTTTTTTGGAAAGCTGAGGAGCTGCTAAGAATTCAAACAAGCCACCACTATTTGAGAATGCAGGAAACTAAACAGGATATTATGGTGTCCTCATTGCTTGTGTGAAAAGATAGCCATATTAACATCCTAATTGTTCAATATCGTTAACCTCATAGCATAATTGCCTAAGTCATATTTTGGCCAAATTTCAGATATCTGCCTAATTCTGCTCTCCTAAAACTGCTGTTTCACTATGCATTATTGCCGATGTCATCAGCCTATCAGAATAACATTCCAAAATCACTGCAAGTCATCTCTTTGACATAGGCATTTTTGACACTAAAGATGTCATATTTATGAATAAGCATAATAGTTCTTAAATGATTTAGATTTTTTCGAATGGGATTGTCTCGAAGGATAGTGATTTGATCACATATTTGTAATTTACAGTTTTTTACGATTGCTAACTCACCATGTTCAATACTGAAACCACAGTTTCACAAGTCTTCATACAGTCAGCAGAGCAGAAACCCATGTGAACAAAACTGTGACTCTTTCTCTGTGATTTGTGCATTGCTTTCATACAGAATGCATTCAATGACTACGTTCTCCAAATGCCATAACACTTCTCTCATTCAAACTCCCCCACTTGCAAAATACTATGTATTTGCAACACATTTTTTCATTGCTAACATACTGTGTTCAAAACTCTGAAGAACACGTTCAAAACTGAATTATTTGGTGCAATTTTGCAGTAATCATATTCCTATCATATATGACAGAAAGCTTGCAATAAACTGTTTTTTTGCACAGTGTTTGAGTGTGCAGATGCTGTTATTTTGCACTCTATTGATACTCTTCAGTTCCAGAACCTCAGCAAAGTCTGATAACGGATGAGCGGTGGTATTTTCACTATTTGCAGTAATCATATTGAAATGTCTAGAAAATATTAGCAGAATATATACAATGAAATGAAATAGACTAGATGCATTGCCAGGGAAGACATTAGATGTGACCAGATGCAGACCAGAGGGTGGACCAAAACCCTCAGGAGTGAGACATTTTTGGTGTGATTGCTGTTGTATTGTAGCCCTGGAATCTGTTTTTCTTTTTTATTTGAACTTTGCATCTTCCACTTTATTTTTCACTTTTCATTTTACACAAGTAAATGTAGTGTACTTTGAAGTAAATGTACCGTAACTTACTTTCTGCAAAGATACAGAAAAAAAAGGATAAAACATAGAATACGTAAAGGATAGAAGCAAAGGATAGAATAAAGGATACAAGCAAATTGCGGCATTTCTGATTAATTCTTGTTGCCTAATACTTAACAGTTGTACAGTCAACTATTCTGTCTATGATTACTATAAATCAAACCATTTTTATAATGAAATATTCATTCTTGTGAAAATCATTCAAACTATGTAATGCTCCCTGTTGTTAGTGTTTTGTAAGTCAGAATGTTATGAATGACAGTGTATGCTTCTGAGTGAACATTGTTGACAGTGTGTGGTTGAACGAGCTTCTTTTGAGACATGAATGAAGTCATTGGCCAACATGAGTGTTACGAATGCAGACTGTATGAAGAGTTGTGAAACTGTGGTTTCAGTATTGAACATGGTGAGTTAGCAATCGTAAAAAACTGTAACAGCAGATCACTTTCTGGTGTAAAAACCCTGGAGATTAATGACCAAAAACTCAAAAGAAATGACCAAAAGTTTTAGGTGAGAAGCTATGGCTTGTCAAAACGAGAGAAAATTCTATGTTATGCACTAACAAGGTTTTCCAGCACACAGATTTGATACCTGCTATAGACATAGTGCTGTATGTTGGTCTACTGTACTTCATATGTTCACCACTGGGCACGTTGCTTAGGATTCAAAGCTTCTCTCAAACAGAAAAACGTTCCAAATGCATGTAACTGAAAAAATATACAGTTTAAAAAAAATAATTAGGGTGTATATTTGGTTTTGGTGTGTCTAAAGGCCGGTTTAGGCTTCTGCGTAAAGTCGACGCCGTAGGCTACGCGTAAGCTTACGTAGTCCCTCGTGGACGTGCGTAGCCTGGACGTGCTCCTCTCAAAAAATCTATCCACGCGTCAGAGCGCACGTTAACCGTAAGCTCTGTGAGTGGTCCGCTTGGTAGCACATGATTCAGACAAGATTCCGACTCTCTCGTCGCCCAAAATGCGGAAGTCATGACAGAAATGTCATTCACCTTTTCTGTAATTACTTATTAATAAAGATTTGAAAAATTATGATAACCATCGTATTATCTTAGTTTAATGTCATTTCAATGCATCATAGAACTTTTATTTACAACAACATAACAACAAAAAGATCGCTATTATGCCGCTTAGAGCTTTGAGCTCCGTTGAGTTCCTAACCGGAAGAGGCACAGCACAGGGGCTGAAAACACACTGCCACCTAGCGATGTGACGGTGTAATTGCAGCGCGGCCTACGCAGAAGTGTAAATTGCGAGACCTACGTAAGAATTTACGTAAGCTACGCACGTAAATTCGACGCAGAAGCCTAAACCGGCCTTAAGAATTTGAGAGAGCAGTCTAGGGCTGTGTTCGGAATGGTATACTAGCATACTGCATACTAGCATACTCAATGAGTACTGCATACGGCCTACTAAATTCATAATAAGTATGCGAAAACCAGCCGACCGTTTACACAGTATGCATACTGCCTCCCAGAATGCATTTCGCCGGGAGCGGCGAATTTAAACCTCCATTTTAAACCTCCATTAGCTAAAAGCTGAAATGTTGGCTTTACAAGTGTTAACATGTCATTTTATGAAGTTTGAATATGTTTTCAGGCGAGAAAGTAACCACATATATTCCCAAAATGTGTCCAGTTTACCCAAATAACCCGTTTATATATCTGATCTGACGATTTTTTGAGTCTTCTGTTCGCTAGCTGCGTTCGTAAATTCGCCCTGGAAATCTGATCAGCACTCATGGAATGCCTCTTGTCCCTTTATGACGTTGCCTCTGGTCCCTTTATGACGTTGCACCCAGTGTGCGCTCCGGCGCTCTCAGAGTGATTTTACGAACGCACCCTGCGTTACATACCTTCACTTACAGAGTTCGACAGAAACATCGTAACATAATTGCAACAAGTTGTAAAATGATTTGGGGGGCCAATATCTTTAGCTAGCTCAAGTAACTAGTTTACTATATTGTTGTCTTAGCAGTTGGTAAAAGAACATGATTAAAATAAATATATATGAGCAATAACATATTTGTGTTGCAGCAAGCACAATACAACCAACTTGTCCTTCTGAAGCGACAATACTGGGATCAGGGCTGGACTTAGGGGGGTGGGGGCCCCTGGGCTTGAGTCATTGTTCGGGCCCCTACCTACACTAAAAATGATAAGCTACAACTACACCAACCAGAACCTATGACCAGAAACACACGTATCCCAATGGAGTATGTTATTGGCATAAAGCACATGAAGAAAAAGCAAGTGTTAGGCCTGAACCAAGTGGTCAAATGTGGCAGAACCCCAGAACAGACGGACACAGAGACAAGGGTGACAATAATAAAAAATTGATTTAATAAAGACAGACAAAATAACAAACCTACACTAACAGGGCCTAGGTGGGGGGAGTGTGTGGGTGCCTGAGACGAAATGTAAGTGAGGTGTGTATTGGACAGCTACAGTATGTGTCTTGTCTAGCGTGCAAAAACTAATGTGGTGTAGATATGTAAATGCGGAGGCTGTTGTTCAATGTGCGTGTACTGACCAGTCCAGAACTATACGAGGGGGTAATCCAGGGAGAGGGGTCCGGGAGGACTAGCAAGGGGGTGAAGTCCGTCCGTGATGAAAGGGGGAGAATCCAGAGGGTGGCATGTTGAGTGAGAACGGAGGGAGGTTGGCAAGGCTGTCCGGAGATGATGGGATGGAATGGTGGAGGAGCGGGGAGTGACACTGGGATGGCAGGGTAGGAAGGTTTCTTGGATGGTGAGAGAGAAAAACAAACACAGGTAAAAATAATAAAACGGATGAGAACATATATATATAAGGATATAGCCACAACAGCAAGGCCGTTCTGTGAGGACAACAGAAAAACTTAGGAGTAGGCTATACTTGAATAGCCACTACAACACAAGAATAGCAAGTGGTCCCTCAGCAGAGAGAGAAAGAAAGAGAGATGTTAGGCCTAATCAATACTATACTAGCCCACTGTGTGTGTGTGTGTGTGTGTGTGTGTGTGTGTGTGTGTGTGTGTGTGTGTGTGTGTGTGTGTGTGTGTGTGTGTGTGTGTGTGTGTGTGTGTGTGTGAGTGAGTGAGTGAGTGAGTGAGTGAGTGAGTGAGTGAGTGAGTGAGTGAGTGAGTGAGTGAGTGAGTGAATGAGTGAGTGACACAAAATCAATACAGCAACAGTCCAAATTACATCCATAAAACAAGAGATAGATGCTTACCATTTAGAAGTTATGCCTTCTGGATTTCTTTGCAACAAAGTCCTTGATCAGGTCAGTAAAATCCACTTTCCGAAGCAGGTCACTCTCAAGCGACATCAGAGTCAGATGATTGACCCTGTGCTGTGCCATTGTGGATCTCAGTCTATTCTTCACCAGTCCCAGCTTGGAGAAAGTGCGCTCACCACTTGCATTAGTGACAGGTAATGTCAGGTAAAGCCTCAAAGCAATATCCACATTTGGAAAGATGGCCTGCAGATTTCTTTTCCTCAGGGACTGTAAAAGCTCTCTTGCAGAAGATGTATCATCGGTGCTGATGAACTCTTTGAATTGGACAACCTCTTCCACAAACTCCAGGTCAGTTGAGAATCTCCTCTGGAGATCAGCTGCTCTCTTGCGCAGCTCTTGTGCAGAGAGGGTAGGGATATTGTTCAGGAGGCCAAAAGTGTTGTTGAGGTCATTATATGACTGATACCTGCGACCAATTTCTGCAAGTAGCCTATCCATCACAACCAAAAATACACCAGTGGAGAACTTTTCTCGTCCTGATAAGTGAATCTCATGTGTTGTGGACTCATCCAGATTAGTTTTACGTTTTCTTTGTCTCTGTGTGTCTTCTTTGTAAACTTGTGTTGTGAGACTGTTGGAGACATAATTTTAGCTTGGGTCTCAAATACATGAAATTGATCTCGCAAGCCTGCGACATATTCCCGTAATGATCTCACTAAATCCACAGCATGACACAGGTCCAGCTCTACAGCCTGCAGTGCTGCACTTGTCCTCTGAAAACGCTGAAGAACACAATTCCACATATTGCACAGAAAAGCAACCTCGAGTTTGTCCATTTTTTTATGCAGTGACCTTGCTTCATCTCGAGTTGCCAGGTTCTGGTGGGTGTCATCTGCAATGCTCTTCAAGGATTCTTGAATATTGGCATAATTTCTGCACAGTGCCTGTGTGGCTTGTGCGTGTGCAGACCATCTAGTATCAGAGAGAGATTTCAAAGTTTCAATGCGTTGGTTTTCATTGGGCTGCAATCCTGCAGTTACCACCTTCCATCTAGCTGTTGACTTGGAACAAAAGTTGAACAAAGTTTGCACAAAGTTGAAAAATTCAGCTGTCTCTATGCAACAGTTGACACTGTTGACTCCAACCAGATTTAGCGTGTGTGCTGCACACGGCACCCACTCAACTAGTGGATTGATTGCTTTGATGCGAGCCTGCAAGCCTTTATAAACTCCTGACATGTTCGCAGCATTGTCATAGCACTGTCCCCTGCAGTTACCTATGTCAATATCCATCTCCCGTAAAACCGTGAGCACAGACTCGCATAGAGCCTCCCCTGTGTGGCTCTCGATAGGCAGACATTTTAAGAACCGTTCTTCAATGTGGCCATTGGGTGACACATAACGCAAAAATGAATGTGAGCTGATCGATGTGTGAAACATCTGGAGTTGAATCAACGCTAATTGAAAAGTATTTGGCCATGTGAACTGCACTGACAATCTCTGACAGCACTCGATCACCTATCAGTTGAATAAATTCTTCACATATGGTCGAGGAAAGATATGAGGGGGTTCCAGATCCTGCATTACCATATTTCTCTATATGTGACTTCAAAAACGGGTCAAACGCACTTATTAATTCCAGGATGCCCATGTAATTTCCATTGTCAGCCCTGCCAAATAGTTCACTGGTGCCTCGGAAAGCCAGTCCCCGCTCCGACAAAAATGTCACAACCGCCACTACTCTTTTCAAAACCTCAGTCCAATACGCACACTGCGACTCAGGCTGTTTGTTCAGTTCCACGTCTATTACTCCATCATCCGATGCTCGTTTAATGTACGTTAACATAGCCTTCCTATGGCTATCACAGCTCTCGTGTTCGGCTAATCGTTCGGCGGCATGTTTCCAGTCGCTATAGCCCGTTTCAAAACAAGACTGACAGTTTCCCTCACTGAACAGGCGGCAAGCAAAGCAAAAGACAGAACCGGTGGAGGGAGAATATAAAAGCCATTCTCTTGGCAAGCACTCACCGTTTAAGAGTTTGCGTTTGAAATAGGATTTGGAGAAAAAATTCTTTTGGTGTTTGTAATGGCGTTCAGATGCTTTATTATCCACGTCCTTATTTTGACATGACTCCGGCCCCTTCTTAGCCCAGTATGCTCGGACTCTGTCGTCAACTTTGCCCCAGCGAGCAGGATCGGTGTTGTAAGGATCCTCGATGGCTGTAGCCAGCAGTGCTATTTCTTCTGCTATGCTCTCTGCTGCGGCCTCCTCCCGCTCTGCTTCAGACTGGGGGAAAGATGAGGGCACGGCGGCCTCCTCCCGCCAGTTGTCCTCTTCGGCTAGGTTCACCACCTGTGCTTGAGATGGTGTGGTAGACGCTGAAGCATCTACGACTGGTTTGAAAAACCCAGTAAGTTTCTGAGTTTTTCTCAGTGTCTCCCTTTTGCGCTCCACTCTCGTAATTCCTCCTGTCCGCCATGATCATGACATTGACAATCGCGCCACCAAAGATTATGCCCCTGCCCTGCGCGTGACGCGTCGATGTAAACCTCTCCATTGGCCTAAATATATAATTAAACAAATTAAAACACCTCATTCATCAGAGCGTCCAGTAGGAATAGTGATTTCCAATAGTATTTCCATGCCCGCGGGGGAGGCGGGGGGGCTGTATTTCCGTGCCCTGCGCTGCGACAAAACTATTTTTTCCAATTTGAACGTAATTTATGAATTCAAAATCAAAGAGCAAATATTTATTTATACATTTGGATTTATTTTGGGGCCCCTTGTAGCCCGGGGCCCCTGGGCTCAAGCCCAGGGTAGCCCATGCATAAGTCCGGCCCAGACTGGGATCATTCGTGATTGGGTTACAATCAGTCAAATACTATGCGAACATGTGTGTAAGACACAAATAAACTTGGATTTCATGCATTTCAAGTGGCATATTTGTAATCATGACGACGTAGCCTGGTCTAAGAATGCATTTCACCATGTTAATTCCCAGTATAGTGAAAATACCACCGCTCATCCGTGATCAGACTTAGCTGGGGTGCTGCAACTGAAGAGTATTAAATAGAGTGCAAAAAAGCAGCATCTGCACACTCAAATATGTGCAAAAAACTATGTTTATTGCAAGCTTTCGGTTCCCAGGCTATCGGACAATGTAAACAAAAGTTGTATGACAAGTTTGTATGACGCAGTTTGACGAGGCTGAAAGCGCACAGGGTTGCCAGATGGGATTGACAATTTACAGCCTAAACTTTCTATAACCGCAAAATCAAGTAGCCCATTCGGCGGTAACCCGCCCCATCTTGCAACTGTCAGGGAAAAACCTTCCGCTGGGCAAAAGCTACCGGGGGTGCGGCCTAACGCGTCACGACCAGCTGGCACGCGCACGCGTCACGACCAGCTGGCGAGTGTTTTTGAAACCTCCGTTTTGGCCGCCATTAGCGAAAAGCTTTAATTTGGCTCTACAAGTGTTAATATGTCATTTTATGAAGTTTTAATATGTTTTCAGGCGAGAAAGTAACCATATATATTCACAAAATGTATCCGGTTTATCAAAATAACCCGTTTATATAAAGAAAGAAACGGAGGTCTGATCAGCAGATCATTTCTCATAAAGTTGCAAACGCAACTTGAGCCCTGGACTAAGCATCCTAATATGTCATTTTATGAAGTTTTAATATGTTTTCAGGCGAGAAAGTAACCATATATATTCACAAAATGTATCCGGTTTATCAAAATAACCCGTTTATATAAAGAAAGAAACGGAGGTCTGATCAGCAGATCATTTCTCATAAAGTTGCAAACGCAACTCAGCAATTCAACTTAATAAAAATAATGCGCGTTTCGTTCAAGATCCATTAGAGTAGGACATGTACAGTTATGATAAGTACAGTCATATGTAACTTTTGGACTAGTATAGTAGTTGATATTGTAATAAAACGTGCCAATGTCAGACGATGAACAAACACACCACGAGTCCACACTGATTCAGAAAACAGAATAAACTTTATATATAAATACACAACACTTCAGGGGGATAACGTTTGCAAAAGAACTGTACAGGTTACAATCAGGTATATATTAATAGTTAGGGAGTAACATATCATTCACAAATTCAACAATAATAGAACCAGTATACGTATGTTACACAGTCAACTGTTAAGTGGGACAATGACAATCAACGGCCTAATCTCATCTTAAACCTCACCAAAACTCTCAGGGTGGGTGTAGGATGGAGAGAGGAGAAGGCAGGGTAGGTGTAGGATGGAGAGAGGAGAAGGCAGGGTGGATGTAGAATGGAGAGAGAGAGAGGAGAAGGCAGGGTGGGTGTAGGATGGAGAGAGAGAGGAGAAGACAGGGTGGGTGTAGGATGGAGAGAGAGAGAAGGCAGGGTGGGTGTAGGATGGAGAGAGAAGGAGGGTAGGTGTAGGATGGAGAGAGAGAGGAGAAGGCAGGGTAGGTGTAGGATGGAGAGAGAGAAGGCAGGGTAGGTGTAGGATGGAGAGAGAGGAGAAGGCAGGGTAGGTGTAGGATGGAGAGAGAGGAGAAGGCAGGGTAGGTGTAGGATGGAGAGAGAGAAGGCAGGGTGGGTGTAGGATGGAGAGAGAGAGGAGAAGGCAGGGTAGGTGTAGGATGGAGAGAGAGAGGAAAAGGCAGGGTGGGTGTAGGATGGAGAGAGGAGAAGGCAGGGTAGGTGTAGGATGGAGAGAGGAGAAGGCAGGGTGGGTGTAGGATGGAGAGAGAGAGGAGAAGGCAGGGTAGGTGTAGGATGGAGAGAGAGAGGAAAAGGCAGGGTGGGTGTAGGATGGAGAGAGGAGAAGGCAGGGTAGGTGTAGGATGGAGAGAGAGAGAAGGCAGGGTGGGTGTAGGATGGAGAGAGAGAGAGGAGAAGGCAGGGTGGGTGTAGGATGGAGAGAGAGAAGGCAGGGTAGGTGTAGGATGGAGAGAGGAGAAGGCAGGGTGGATGTAGGATGGAGAGAGAGAGGAGAAGACAGGGTAGGTGTAGGATAGAGAGAGAAGACAGGGTGGGTGTAGGATGGAGAGAGAGAAGGCAGGGTGGGTGTAGGATGGAGAGAGAGAGGAGAAGGCAGGGTGGGTGTAGGATGGAGAGAGAGAAGGCAGGGTGGGTGTAGGATGGAGAGAGAGAGGAGAAGGCAGGGTGGGTGTAGGATGGAGAGAGAGAAGGCAGGGTAGGTGTAGGATGGAGAGAGAGAGGAGAAGGCAGGGTAGGTGTAGGATGGAGAGAGAGAGGAGAAGGCAGGGTGGGTGTAGGATGGAGAGAGAGAGGAGAAGGCAGGGTGGGTGTAGGATGGAGAGAGAGAACGTACAGGTTACTGTTTAACCATCCCCACAAAGCTGTTTCTGTCCAGTGAAACGACTAACTGGTGATTAATGACTGGTGAACTAGTGGTTAATGGTTAGTTAGTTAACTGATCTTAAAGCCAGAACGCAACGCACCAAAACCATGAAACGTCGCGTTTAGCCACCCGAGCTGCTAACACACACACACACACGCATGTTCACACACCCGAGCTAACACACACACACACACACACACACACACACACGCATGTTCACACATGTTCGCCATGTAATCATCTGCTTAACGAACCACAGATCACACACCCTAACCAAAACACACACCGATCCGTCGTTAGGTAGGTTAGATCACACATCCGATGACTAGCAGTAGCAGGTTAGCTTCCTACATGGTTGTCAGGCAGCTTAGCAGCTATGTGGCTATGTGGCTAACCCAGGGGTCTGTGTGTGTTGATGCACATCGCCTCGCATTTGTTGTTGTTACACCAGACAGGATATAGCAGGGCTATCTGTGTACAATCTGGAAAATACTCTCTCCATCCTACACCTACCCTGCCTTCTCCTCTCTCTCTCCATCCTACACCTACCCTGCCTTCTCTCTCTCCATCCTACACCTACCCTGCCTTCTCCTCTCTCTCTCCATCCTACACCTACCCTGCCTTCTCCTCTCTCTCTCTCTCCATCCTACACCTACCCTGCCTTCTCTCTCTCCATCCTACACCCACCCTGCCTTCTCTCTCTCCATCCTACACCTACCCTGCCTTCTCCTCTCTCTCTCCATCCTACACCCACCCTGCCTTCTCCTCTCTCTCTCCATCCTACACCCACCCTGCCTTCTCCTCTCTCTCTCTCCATCCTACACCCACCCTGCCTTCTCCTCTCTCCATCCTACACCTACCCTGCCTTCTCCTCTCTCCATCCTACACCCACCCTGAGAGTTTTGGTGAGGTTTAAGATGAGATTAGGCCGTTGATTGTCATTGTCCCACTTAACAGTTGACTGTGTAACATACGTATACTGGTTCTATTATTGTTGAATTTGTGAATGATATGTTACTCCCTAACTATTATTATATACCTGATTGTAACCTGTACAGTTCTTTTGCAAACGTTATCCCCCTGAAGTGTTGTGTATTTATATATAAAGTTTATTCTGTTTTCTGAATCAGTGTGGACTCGTGGTGTGTTTGTTCATCGTCTGACATTGGCACGTTTTATTACAATATCAACTACTATACTAGTCCAAAAGTTACATATGACTGTACTTATCATAACTGTACATGTCCTACTCTAATGGATCTTGAACGAAACGCGCATTATTTTTATTAAGTTGAATTGCTGAGTTGCGTTTGCAACTTTATGAGAAATGATCTGCTGATCAGACCTCCGTTTCTTTCTTTATATAAACGGGTTATTTTGATAAACCGGATACATTTTGTGAATATATATGGTTACTTTCTCGCCTG
Organism: Nansenia antarctica; assembly: GCF_963989245.1. Taxonomy (NCBI): domain Eukaryota; kingdom Metazoa; phylum Chordata; class Actinopteri; order Argentiniformes; family Microstomatidae; genus Nansenia; species Nansenia antarctica. Next base: position 93,894,070 of record NC_137674.1, on the reverse strand, counting down.
AAAACATATTAAAACTTCATAAAATGACATATTAGGATGCTTAGTCCAGGGCTCAAGTTGCGTTTGCAACTTTATGAGAAATGATCTGATGATCAGACCTCCGTTTCTTTCTTTATATAAACGGGTTATTTTGATAAACCGGATACATTTTGTGAATATATATGGTTACTTTCTCGCCTGAAAACATATTAAAACTTCATAAAATGACATATTAACACTTGTAGAGCCAAATTAAAGCTTTTCGCTAATGGCGGCCAAAACGGAGGTTTCAAAAACACTCGCCAGCTGGTCGTGACGCGTGCGCGTGCCAGCTGGTCGTGACGCGTGCGCGTGCCAGCTGGTCGTGACGCGTTAGGCCGCACCCCCGGTAGCTTTTGCCCAGCGGAAGGTTTTTCCCTGACAGCGCCACCAATGATGATGTCATGTCACCAATGATGATGTCACGTCACCTCTAATGTTACCTCTGAATCTGCATCTCAGAGAGAACATCGAGAGAGAGAGAGAGAGAGAGAGAGAGAGAGAGAGAGAGAGAGAGAGAGAGAGAGAGAGAGAGAGAGACGAGAGAGAGAGAGAGAGAGAGAGAGAGAGAGAGAGAGAGAGAGAGAGAGAGAGAGAGAAGAGAGAGAGAGAGAGAGCAGAGAGAGAGAGGAGAGAGAGAGAGAGAGAGAGAGAGAGGGAGGGAGGGAGAGAGGGAGGGAGACAGACATAGAGAGGGAGGGAGAGTGATCTTCACCTCCATGGAGCTGAGGCTTAATTGAGATTTGTGGGATTAGAGCATGGCACAGCATCAGACAGAGCGGCAGACTGCAGACAGAAAGTTGGAACTGATTAACTGAGGAAGGATCTCAAGCAGAGGTGGTGGTTTTTTTGTCACTAGAATAGTTCTCCGCCATTAAAGACAGACAAATTGACTCAAGTGAAATATTCCTGTTAAAATTAGATTCTACACATTCAGTAGCTCTTTTCAACACCCCAAATATAAAGACATCCATCAAATAGAGGGAGAACTGCAATGTGGCCTCCTCCAATTGTCTATTGGCTATACACACGATGTGCTGGGGGTTGCAAAGCTATGACACAACCTTAACAATCATGGCCAGGTGCAACATTTAAACAAATGTAGTTTCAATGTAAAGCCATACATGATTATCCGAGCTCTATGCAATTGACAGCCCCAGCAATGAACCTACTTAATAAATGCCTAGAATGAGGTGTGTTAGCTGGTACCAACCCAGATGGTTGCATGTTATGTTGTATACTATAGACACCAATTGAACAGAGCAAAGTAGTGTTTAACTGTCTCCCCTGCAGCTCTGAAATAATAACCCGTCTCTTTGAAAGTGCAGTCTCTCTCTCTCTCTCTCTCTCTCTCTCTCTCTCTCTCTCTCCTCTCTCTCTCTCTCTCTCTCTCTCTCTCCCACTTTTATTTTTAGCTAATTCAGACATGTAGCACAGCAGGGGAAAACTGCTGTATCTGGTGAAACAAGAGCATGAATAATTAAAACTGCGTTATTAATGAACTTCCAGACATTATGTTAATGAAACTGATTTCGAGTCTAATTTGTCAGCTTGATTTTCTGTTGTCTGTTCTTTCTTTTTCTGCTGTAATAAGAGCCCTGATAATTATTTATTATTATATCATAATGGCCCTGATAATGACAGACAGGCCTGCTGTGAGGGATACTGATTTGAGTGCTTTATGCTGTGGCTGATTCTGATATTGAAGTGAGTCATTGAAGAGGTGTGTTCACCCACTCACTCAGTCTCATAGTGTAGGTCCAACATGTCCCCTAATCAGGCGCTGCATAGCCTCTTTAACTATACAGGTCTATGTAACAAATGAATCACTATCCAACAGTTGGGTGCTGGGGAGTCAAATCAATGCTGGAGAAAATAACATCATGACTTTTCGAAAATGTGGACTTGAACTAAAGTATGAGGCCACACAAGTTAACCTCACTCCCTCCTGTCCTATTGGATGACAGCTCTATTTTCTGTTGATTGATTACTGTATGTAGCACTTAATCTCACTTCAACCCAACCCTCCCACTCCACATACATCATCACCCATTCTCTCAGGCTCCCATGCATATTATTTTCTACCCCCCCCCCCCATTTTTTTTTTTTTGCCCAGTCTGTCTGTGATATTTGAACCAATTGTCATATGGCATGGAATAGAACACCTGTGAAAGGAATTTCATTTGGGTCTTTCTGCTTAATCTAACCCTTCACTCCTTCTATAACCATGTGTGCCTGGGAAAATAATGACCAAATAAAAACTAGTGAGATACTTTAAAGTTTGATAAGTTTACCTACCAGCAGATGTCACCCCTAGAGTCATTGTTTGGCCAAGAAACTGCAAACTTAAGTGTCATGAACAATCCATTTGATATACTGTTCAAAGCGTATGGATGTTATTGAATAACATGCAAATTGATTTGTAACAAAAACAACAATGATATCATCAGTATGCACAGGCATTTTATCATTGGACACCACAGCGGCAGAACTGAGACCATTTCTGTTAGTGATGGCTCTCAAAGAACCAATACCCGACTATTACCATGACATGATGATATGACAGAAGGTCCAGCAGAGCCATTAGTCTCTCTTGTTTCATTGAAGCACTGACATCTGAATATCTGCTGTCATTAAATATCATGTTACAACGTCAACAGCCCAGTTTATCTTCATTTAGTACTCTAATCTCTCAACTCTTATCATGAGCTATATATATATATTCATCGGTAACTTTGTTACTGACCCCAGTGATGGTGATGTCTTAATCGGCTCACATCATCAAGTGTTTATGATGGCTGATTCTATACAGGCTATTATCTGTCCCTGTCACCAACGGAGAGCAGGTCTTAATAAGAGGAGCCCGCTGTTCTCCCTCAGTGCAGGTTTACACATACTGTGATTAATGTCTTCGTGGTCCGCTCTAAGTGTCGATATCTTCAACAGCTGGCCTCATCAGTCATATTTTCCTGCTGACACCCACAGACGTAAATCAGATCATATGAGGGAGGCCATTTATCTCACTCTTAAACAAAGACATCTCAAATTAGCAATCCAGAATCCTCCTCGTCACGTAAAAATAACAAACAAGCAAACATTTGATATTGTTTGCCAAAGGCTAGTGTGACATATTAACATAGATGTAGATGCATAATAGACTAGATATAAGAAGGCAAGTGTTTGTTCTTTTCGTTGAAACATGAGGTAGGTCACTTATAATTATTCTAACAACTCATGCAGAGTGAGCCACAGAGACAGTCTGGGGATGTGATCAAACTGCTTTATGTATTCAAGTTTGTTTTAATGGGTCATTATTATATTACTCCTAAAAGCATACAATGGAAATACACATGTTGTGTTGTTGTAACCATTCAAAATGCATTTGGCTCTTTACAAGTCTTTTGAATAATGCATAGAGAGGATACTAATATATTCATAAGGCAGACAGGTAGTAAAGCACATCATGCATTTATATAAGCATTCAAAATAGCTCATAGCTCCTTATGAAAGTCCCAACAGTCTACATTCATGAAAAATAGGAAATCAAAATGCATGTTAATGCATTTCCCACAGGTGGTTGATAGACAAGTGTTACCATGTTGATTCCTCCGGGGGGCAGTAGAATCAGGGACACCTCATCCTCGTGCGTCTGTCCCCTGATGACTGCTCCTTTGCTGCTGCTCAGATTAATAGGGTTGAGGCCAAAGGCCAGCTTACCCTGGATCAGCCTCATCCTGCACTCCAGAGCCACACACTGCCAGTCCCATGCAGCACTCACTTCAGGCAGGGATTATACTGACAAGTGTGCCACTGTAGCAGCAGGAGGAAGATGCTTGTATGAATAGAGCTTTAACCAATGCTGTCAAGTGAGGTAGATAGTCAAATATATGTGCCTAAAACTCATATCTGGGTAACTCTGTAATACTTTGTTTCCCCCTTTAAATGAAACACAGACAATGGGGTCATCAGCAGCAGGGATCCTGAGGTATTCACGTGAAATGTACCACTATTGTAGATAAAACGTTGGCGCGTCTCTTGTGGCTGAGGGCCGTTTATTGTTTGGACCTTAGTAACAGCAAGCCATATGTTGGTTGAAAGAGAAATATTCTATTAGATAAAAAGCTAAAATCAAGTTCAGTTCTCCTCAAATGGTAACAAGATCAGGTTACCGACAGTCTTTGAAACTTTAGCGAGATTTGGCACATATTTAGGAGTTGAAGGCTAATTGCATCAGCACCTCTGTGTAAAAAAAACAAGTCAGTTATGAAGAAGCCATAATGAAAAACAGTTTTCTTACACAAAGCTTCATGTGATGCAGCCATTTTTTATCCCTTAGTTTCTTCCGCTCTGTGGTAAAAAAGAGAGATGCCCACTGTAACAGTAGGATACGTATCATGTGTATGGTGGAATGAGGCAAGGAGGCCAATAATCAGGGCAGTTAAATGGGAATAGTTTCATTTCCTTTTCTGTAAACAAATACTCTGTATAGTCCCGGTCCAGAGCTCTAGTTAATTGACTGCTAAAATTCAAGAGAACACTTTGCCCTGAGCAAAACATAATACTTCCTGCACTTAACTAAATAAATGTTTCAACTTTGAAAAAAGAGTCATGATGTGTTGATTGTCCCGAAAAGTTACAATTACACATACAATCCACATTTTAATGGTAACTTTAAAAACGTTAAAGATTTGGTGGTGATTTTATGCCTTCTTGTGTGGTAACCTTACGTACTTGGTCTACTCTGTTTGAAAGTAAGACAAATAGTTCTTTATTTCAAGGTTTTCATACAGAGCCTTTATACAGAGTTTTTCTTGTACAATGATTTTCCCTGAAACATACAATAATTGTACTTGAAAAGCAAAGTACCACATGCGTACAGTACATACAAACATTGAATACATTGACAAACATGTTACCTTGATACCTTTATATCTTCCCATGACTTCTAGTCACGTAACATGAAGTTGGCCTAAAATAATAGTTCAGTCATCCATTATACAGTAGTATGGATTTGTTCCCAGTTGCCAAGGCTATTGTGCTTACTGTTGAGAACTCAAATACGTATAAGTCAGTCAGTATCTTTTGTAACTAGGACTCATGGACACAGAAATGCATTCTAAATCCAGCTTGACTTCTTAGTAGGAAACTCCTGTCGAGAACAGAGATAGGGAACGGGATGGGCATCTGTGTGTGTGTGCTGAGGGTGCGAGGCAGCAGTCTGTGAGGGCGGAGATGGAAAGGGGGCCAGTTGACAAGTCTGCTCGTCATTCTGTAATTAGCACCTTGTGGCTCTTAGATGTGCTACACACTCAGCTGACGGGGTGAGAGGATGACACCTCCACCAGTACAGGAGTCTCTTTCTTCACTCCTCTCACAGAGACACGTAGGAGGCCTGTTCAGGACTGTGAACGCTCTTGCCATTGTCACTCCTACTTTAATGGGATGTCGGACAGATACACTGAGGCCATTTTACAGGAGGTTGGAACAAATACCTACAACTACAACTATTTTCTTTGTTGGTCAAAATGCCTCATTGCTTGATTTCACTAGATATTGAGATGAATTCACCTTGCAGTGCTAAAGGTGCTAATCCTTATATCCTTATATATATATACATATATATATATATATATATACATAACTAAAACAGTTGAGAATTTTCTTGACCACTTGAGAATACATGAGTGCATGAAAGTTATCGAGGAAACCTTAAAGGAAATCTAGCCCCAGAGGACTCTATTGGATAGATTAGTTGCTGATATATTAATCTCAGTAATGGTGAGACAGAAAGTGCTTCAGCCTCTGCAGGACTGGTGTTGCCAAGCGCTACTGTAAGGTGTTATATTATATATAAATAAATAAACACCTTTATTTAAAAAAAATAGCGCTTTAACACGTTTTCTTAAAGTATAGCTAATTTTCTCTTAACTCTTAATCCAGTTTCATACAGAAAAAAAATTAAAATAGAAAAAATAAAATATATGCATATACTCTACACAAAGGCCACAAGACCTCGTCAACATCACAGGCAATGTTCTGCCTGGCCAAGCAGAGGGGAAAGTATCGCCTGGCATGACGAAACCAGCCCTGATATACCCTGATCTATTTCAACACAGGAGAGCTCACCTTTGGCCCTTTTATTGATAAAGCTATGATTGCTAATTCAAATGCAATAGGTGTTTGCCCATATGAGGAGTGTGATTGTGTGATTGATGTTTTGAGTTTAGCATTCTGAATGGTAGTGTTTTCCATGTGAACACAAGAGATTTTATCAAGGAAGAGTGTGCCAAATGTAGAGAATTGTGTTTAGTGTGTTGTTAACTGTGTAGTTTAGAGCTGAGTGATAAAATGAGTGATAAGCAATTATGTGTATGTCATTGTGAAGAATTGGTGTGAGATCAAATACACCAGATTCAGGTTTTGGTCATTGTGTTTGAGGTTCCGATGTTAGTGTTAAAGCGATAGAGAAAAACAGTAAATAAACCTCACTCCATGCATGGCCAGTCACCGTTACATCACTCCCCACGCTACCTAGGAGATGGCACTGGTAATGAGAGAGACCTTGGATCCCACTGTCATAATACGTTTTACTGGCCACATTAAGGCCAGCACTGCTTTATACAATAATGTAGTTCCTTCGAGCCTACATAAACCATTGTTAGACATACATTGTATGTGCTGTATAATTGCAGCTACAGTTATCTTTTGTGTCTTTTTTTTTTGTAGAATTCACTGTGAACTTGTGAACTTTAAACAGGATTTGCCCTGTCTTTATCTATTACTCTATTAGTTGCACTTTCTTGCTTGACAGAAGTCTTTCTTTTCCTGATCTACTCTAGATGACGGGGTTCAATATCGAAGGCAAATGAGACGAGTGCCAATTAAATGCACCTGCTAAGGTACATACCTGCTAAGGTGCATTTCAATGCAAACTCACCTGTAACTGCACCAACTGTGTCCACTTTCAAATAAATGTTGAAGCTCATAGACTATGACGAAAGTTATAAAACTATTTTAAATTAGGTCACAGGTCCCCTTCAAGCTTAGCACAGCTGTGGCCCTTATTTTTGCAAGGATGTATTTTCCAAAGCTCCAAGTATAATTAAAAGTGACATCTTGGCACAGTTGTAATAACTTTTCTTTAATTTCAAAAGCAAACTAAAGAAAGAATCTGATAATCTTTCTTCCCTGTATTCTTGACTAACTCCACATCAAAGGCTTGAAAACAAAGAAAGACCCAAACAGTCATGTGGCCTAGCCCCTGCAGTCCACTGAGAATCAAATGGTCTTGTATGATGGTCTTTTTTACTCCTCCACAAGTGCTTAATGTAAAGCAGAACATTTCATAACAGTTGTGAAGTTGTCCAGGTTTATCACCTGGTATGTTCAAGGCAATGCTTAGAATGAATTCTGAGTTGTTTATAGTGATGTGGAATCAGAAACATGGTATTTGAGTAAATGTCTTCACATTTAAGAGAAAATGCAATAAAATGCAATTGGCTTTGGTCAATTAAACATGGTGGAATGGAGACACATAAAGAAACATCTGAAATAAATCAATAGTTTGAGACTTACAGTCACTATTTTGAGTTGAAAAAAAAAAACACCATGAATACTGGAACACCCCGCTAAGATCATGAAAAACGGGTCGCCCCTTTTACTAGAGACAGGTTAGAGCATGCTGGGTAAAAGCCTTCCTGCACACTTCTTATTACACTATTTCCTCAATCTGCATAAGCATGTTAGTACACCAAAGTGGTCTTTGAATCTAAATCTTCCGTTATTATTCAAATTAAATCAAGCTGGGCAGATGGGGAAAGAAGCTTGCTGTAAATCTCATGCCTCTACCTCTGTGATTGCTCTGCCCACCGTGGAATAAAGATTAGAGGAAAATCACTAATCAGGACGGATGTCATTAGCATATTACCAATAAGGGAGTGCAAAAGGAAAAAAATAAATTGCCTGGATAATACAGTTAAAGTATGAATCAATTGAGAATATGCATGCACACAGCTGCTTGACAAACAGACATATTCACTCCCAGACGTGAGTAAGGAAGTGTATAAAAATGATATTTTTGTCTGAGTCATTTAGTAAAACACTTGATGTTAATATCACATTCTTTCTTTTGATCCGTTTTGCAGCTGGGTTGCCCTGAACTCTCTTGGATCAACAAAGCATGAAGTGGAAGTTTTCAAGTTGGGGAAAGATTTGCTGAATTCGTTTATCATTCAAAACAAACATAATACAGTCAAACGTGTTGTTATAAATCATCATGAGCTGGAAATAAAACATGTGGCAAGACACTACTTAAAAATGATTACATTTCTTCTATGTTCTCTATTCATGATTGAGAGAAAATTAACATAGTAAATCTAATGTTTTCAGTTTTTTTTTTATTATTATTATTATTATTATTATTATTAGTAGTAGTAGTAGTAGTAGTAGTAGTAGTAGTAGTAGTAGTAGTAGTAGTAGTAGTAGTAGTAGTATTAGTATTAGGCCTATTACTGTTGCTATAGGTAGTCACATCACAGCATAGCATGGTCATGTATTTGAATATTGCTTTTATCAACATTATATTGATCAAAGAGCTCTTGGGTAAAGCATACTTTTTTTGTTCATTGTATAAGCACACTTACTGATCGCTTACTTGTCTAGTTTAATTTCATCACTATTGTGTGGGAAATGCTTGACACTGGCCCATGATTGAAATTGCCATGATGCTAAGCTATATATATATTCTTGGAGAAGGGCTTATTTAGCAGACTGCATGTGTAAACAGAACTATGAGATAGCTAATCATAGATTGGACACCAAGCTAGAGCGTGCCCGTTTTAAAAAACAAAAGAATCAAATGTAATTACCTTAAAAATGTTATCTCACTTCAAACTTATACGCATACTATACTATACATGCAACACCTGAAATGTGTAATAAACCTTTTCTTAAACCACTACATCTGGCAAAGGTTGCAAGTTTGTTAAGGCGGTTGATTTCATATCCAGTCTTAGTGCTCTGTCAATGCATTGCAACTGCATAATGCCTGCAACTAATACAAGGTTATCAAATGCCTTTCACAATGTCACTTGCCATTGACAGCTTCTCTTTTAGCTTAAGTAACGTTATGGGGAAACAGACTTGCTTTATTATTGATTAAGCTAGCACACAGCAGATGGTTAGAGAGAGAAAAGGAGTATTAGCACTATACAAAAATGTTTGTTGTATTGAACATTTTCTCCCATTGGTTCTTCAAGCAGATTGTCTCCATTTTTCAACCTGTCTGAATCCTTTGTTGGAAAAAGATCTGTTAAATCTGTCTTGCGCTAATAAACTGCTATTATTCTGACCAACAAGGCTGGGGTCATTAATAATGTTTCTGTCAGATCCTCATTCTACTCTGTGAAAATAGAAAATATCATTAATTACAGTCTCTGTCACATCCTCTGACAGCCCTGGTGATTGTTCAAGTCTGTGAGTGCTGGTGCATTGTTTCCATACCTAGTGACCACCTATTCTTTACAGTCTGAATAGGGATGTCCTGCTTACTATAGCCACAAAGACCCTAGGAGCTCTCATCACACATGGCAAGCATCTAGCAACACAACACATCATTCGTTAGATTTGGTGTTCAATTCAAAAATGTAGATTTCTTCGTTTTTTCTCCTAGATAGAGCTCTCTAAAGGGCATAGCTTGTCATCACATGGGTTTATTTTGTATTTGATGTCATTGTAAGTATGCCATACTGAACAATATCGTTGTGCACATCCAGGGAATGCAGGTTTACTTCTTGTATTCATCAACTGGGGAACAAAAAATAGCCGTGGACTTAATATCTCGGCTGCCTAGTGCACTGAGGAATACATTCTTGTAAGAATACAAAAGGATCTGGTTACGTGTGGAATGCTTTCAAATGAAAAAAAAGGAAAAATGCTCAACTCAAATGGAAAGGAAACATTGCAGGACAAAAGCTAAACTCTCCAAACATATCAATGCACTGTAATGTCCTAACAGAAAACTTGGTTTAGATTGTTCAGCTTTATCTGACCTAAACTAAACAGAGACCAACAATCATACACCAAGTGTTCCCATGCGGTTTGCCAAACCAGACAAATATGTGTCTCATTTGGTAAGGGATATTATTATTCGTGCCAAGGTATATTTAGCATAAATGCACCATTGCTCTCTATTGTTTTCTGAATATTAAACTTGAAATTGGAATGGTTTGCAATTCAGTGATATCAACAGGCCATCGAGTTGCAATGTAGTCCAATGCACTGTGTATTTTTGACTACATACAGTAGATGCTTATTTGAATTGGCTTATTTATGTTTTCCCATAGACTCACAGGGTCATCAGTTCAATAACAACTGGGATGCACATATGGGTATGTTTTGATAGATGGAAACATCTGATTGGGAAAAAAATGTATTGGCTCGTTTGTGTCTATGTAATCATCATGATCTTTCTATGTACTCATTGGCAGACATTGGAGAACAGAACAATAACCCAACAGCTATACAACATCTAGATTGTGCCGACAAAATGTTCAATTAATCAATATAGAATATGTTCTACAAACCAAGTATAGTGAAATGGGCTGACATGTACAGTACAACTTCATAAATGTTACCTTGAATACATATGTTAATATGTCAGTGGTACAGTACAGGATGTATGTCCTGCAGTAGAATACTAGTTGTCATTGAGAGAGATTAAATGACAGAGGTAACATGGAGCCCCTGGCGGTGTGATGAGTTGTTACATACTGTACACAAACTGACAATGGGACTTGCAAATCAAAATGTGTCACTAAAAATAGAAAGCATCAGAAGCATCACAATAATGAATCAGAACCCGTAGTCAACAATACAAGGCCTTTTCAGCCTTTTTCAGCCTTTTTGTTGTGTTAACCATGATACACAAAATAGTTTTCCTTTGCACCAATAGATTAGAACACGACACAACAATTCTCATTCAGAAAGAGTTTTCCAGAAGTAGTAAGTTCAGGAAGATATTATATGATACCAGACTCGATACAGTACATACCTATAATTAAACAAGCCAAGTGATAGCAATAATGTATCATACACCGGAGCTCCCTTACTTCCTGCAACAGAGGCTTACCACAGATAAATGACTGGGAGCAGTGGCCAGTGTCCCTTTTAACTTTCCCAAGTGCAGACAAAGAGAAGGAGAATCTCCATCACTGGAGCGTCATAATCCACCACTGGAGGAGAATGTGGTTTGTTAGAATACGATACAACTGTGGATGTGAAACATTTCTTAGCTCCAGGATACAGTTGCACATTCCGTTTGTTCCACAAATATGCCAAACAGTATGCACAGTGTGGGTGTTCACCTTTTGGAGATGCGCAACACTCGTGAGGGGGTAGTGTTCTAAGCCACAATATTTACAAAATGCCATGTATTTTATCCTACTGTTGATAGAAAAAAGAATAGTATGCATTCCTGGATGTCCTAAATATGGTACATTTCCAAGTTTCTATTCACTAACGGAATGCTCTGTTTGGGTAATGCAGTCAAGAACTGCTGAGGCAGTATGACATACCTATTATCGCATATCGTTACATGAAAAGATATGCATATAATTACATGAAAATGTGTGTGTGTGTGTTTTTGTGTGTGAGAGAGAGAGACAGACAGAAAGAGAGAGAGAGCAAGATTTTGTGTAAGATACTGATTTGTCATTATAGTGTGCGGAGCATAATTAGGCAATTTCCAAGAGTATATCTGGCTCATGGCTATGCCACAACTGTTTTTTTTTTTACCATGGAATCCAATGTAAGGGAAGCATTGAAGCATTTTAATCCTACTACTTTATCCTTAAACTTGAACAATTTGGTCCTAGAGACCTGCAAGAATGAATCATCCATGCAGACAATCATGCAGTATGTAAATGGTAAATATTGTTCTTTTCTCTGACTGATAATGCAGCCACTTTGCAGAGGGCATGAAGGGACAATCACATTAACTTAAGGACATCATCTTTGTAAATGCATGTGGTTTAAGATGTAGAAGGGTTTCTTTCTCCAAAATGATTTATGAAGTAATTATTGAGCATAATTACAGGGCAAACTGTTAATCAGAGCAAATTAACAAGTCAAACAGCTATAAATATATACTGCAAGTATACAACACACAATAAATCAAAACCATAAGAGTTATACATGTACTATCTTTCTTTGAAACAACAACGACAAATTGCAAAGAATCATTGTTAATAGGTGAGTCAATTCAATGAAGCTGTTAGTTAACTATTGTACCTTGTGAAGAAGGGCATGGGATGAGGTAAGGAGACTCTTCTGAACCCTCTGAGCTGCACTAACTGGTTACTGCTTGTCTGACCAAATATTCTCTTTGATGTGATGATGCGAGGGAGGCCAGCAACAACACTGATGCAAGATTAGAGAAAGTGTGGGCGTAGATTTCTGGTTGGTGTAGGCCACATGTGAAGTGTGGTCATAGTTGCTATATTATAGCTTTTATAGTGTTGATGTGTACAAAGTAGTGGTCTCTGGGTCATTCTACAGAAACGGTGGCATTCCTGTCTCTCACCTTTGCAGAAATCAAAATACTTTAAATAGACGTAATGATCACATGTAATATATATTTTAGATAAATATGCATTGTTCTTATCATAATAACATATATTTGAGTCATGTAATGAGCAATTCTTGTTTTTGATCATTTATATAAAATACCAAGTGCAAGCAATTTGCTTGTCACTCTGACCATGTATTGAAGTTTAGTACCATATTTTGAGGTAAAAATAAATATTTTTACCCTACTTTAAATGTCATCAAGTAAACACAAATGTCACATTTATGGAATGGAAAACCTAAAAAGCTGAAATACCAACTAAATATTATAAATAATATAACGGTAAGAGTGGTCACGCCATTTCATGTCATTGGTGTTACTGCCTCACTAAACTTGTATTTTGAAAGAAACGAAATCAACTTTTAGAAGTACTTCTTGGTTCAAGAGGTCATTGGAGGACATGTGATCAACATATGCACATGGTCAGTCTGCTGTCTCTCTTCATTTGTTATACATTTGATGATTTATGTGTTAAATTCTACACAAGGCTTTTAAATATGTCACTGGTGTTAAGGCCGATTTAAACTTCTGCGTAAAATTGACGCCGTAGCCTTGCGTAGTCCCGCGTGGCCTTGCGTTGTCTACGGAGAGGGTTGATGTGCACATCTCCAAAAATGTAAGAACCCGTCAGTTTCTACGCAACCATAAGCTCTGTGATAGGTCCGCTTGGTAGCACATGATTCCGACTCTTTCGTCTGCCAAAATGCGGAAGACATGACAGAAATGTCATTTACTTTTTCTGTAATTACTCATTAATAAAGATTAGAAAAATTATGATAACCATCGTATTATCTTAGTTTAATGTCATTTCAATGCATCATAGAACTTTTATTTACAACAAGCATAACAACAAAAAGATCGCTATTATGCCGCTTTGAGCTTTGAGCTCGTTGAGTTCCTAACCGGAAGAGGCACAGCACAGGGGCATAGAAAACACACTGCCACCTAGCGATGTGACGGTGTAATTGCAGCGCAGCCTACGCAGAAGTGTAAAGTGCGAGACCCCTTACGTAGGCTACGTAAGCTACGCAGGTAAATTCGACGCAAAACTTTAAATCGACCTTAAGTCATTTCATACGAAGGGGAATTTTAAAAAAGAAAAATATATTGATTACATTTGATATTTTAATGATTTTGATATGATTGAAGACATGTGGCTTGAGGTACTGCAGCGGCCATTTTGTAAAAACCCATATGTTCTGTAAATTATCATTGGTGTTACTACTCCTCCTGGTAAGACCGGTTTGAGTGAATGTATAAAAGAAAATCTATACATTAAGCTTTCATTTCTGGGGATTGTTAAGGTAAGAGGTTAATTATTATTCTACACTAAGTTTTGATTAAGTAAAATGAAATACATTTTAAGACATTTGCAATTCCAAATGCCACCGTTTCTGTAGAATGACCCCTCTGCCTTTGGATTGATATGTCACACTCTAAAAATAGACTTAGATAGCTCTCAGTTTTAGAGCACTTTCCACTTAGAATTTCATAAAGGATTAATTGTCTTATCATTAGTGACTCTCATACACTCTGGTATTCAGTTGAAAGGTATTTGATAAAACCTGTGCAGGCTGATATAGATTGAAGAGAATATTATATGTACAGTATGCATCATCTTTGAGTAGGATTGGTTATTCCAGAAGCACTGCATTGTGTGGTGTTGAATAATATCTGTAAAAGCCTACTTCTCCACAATGTTATTGCGAATTTATCTCTGAGAACATTTCCTCTTTGTACATTACAGCACAACTTTGATCAGAGAATGACTAAACGGATAGTTCAGGTTTGTCGATTTTAGACCTAACTTTCCACTTATTTGGAGTGCTGTAGACGTATCCACACACTTTTCCTGTCATATTTCCATTCTTTGGCAGGCTCTGGGACTGGCATTTATCCATACAAGCGTACATGAATGGGGTCAAATGAAAAAAAAATCAAAAGCCAAAAAAATGGCTTTCAAAACGTCTCCATGCAAAATGTAAACCATGATTTAGTTATTGGGGGATCCATAGAAAAATCTGATATTGTTTTATACACAATTATTTGCCATTGTGCCTTTGAAGGGAATGGACTAGCTACTTCAATCGAATAACATTGTCCATGTTACAAGTTGCATGCTCTGGTGCACAGATGTAATAAAAAATTTGTTCTAAACCAAGGGCAAAACAGGAAGTGTTCTTAGGTTGAATAATATTTGGTTTACACTTGTTTTAGTGGAAATAACTAATTGTGACATGTACTAGTGTTTTGGTCCTCATGTCGGCAATCAATCAAAATGTTCTGACTTTTATTTTGAAACACGGAAATACATTTCAACGTTGTTGAGAATCACAACACAAACTCACTACTCAAGCCAAAATATTGCAACGCAATGGATTCGGTGAGTAATCCCCACTGCTACCTAATTAACTATAACACTACTTGACTTCAGGAGGAAAAAATCTGAGGTCCAGCCCCTGCTCATCGACGGAGAGAGCGTGGAGAGAGTCTCAACCCTCCGATTCCTGGGGGTGCACATACAGGATGACCTGTCCTGGAAGAACAACACAGCAGCCATCATCAAGAAGGCACAACAGCGGCTCTACTTCCTGAGAGTCCTCAGGAAGGAACACAACAAGCAGGAGATACTGGTGGCCTTCTACCGCTGCGCAGTGGAGAGCATCCTCACCTACTGCATCTGCAACTGGTTCTCCAGCTGCACAGCCGCAGAGAGAAATGCGCTACAGAGAGTCGTGAGAACAGCCCAGAAGATCACCGGCGCCCCCCTCCCCTCTCTGGAAGAGCTGTACAACACACGCTGCCTCAGGAAGGCCTCCAAGATCTCCAGAGACCCATCCCACCCTGGGTACGAACACTTTGCCCGGCTGCCCTCGAAAAGGCGGTACAGGACCATGGCCGCAAGGACAAACAGACTGAAGCTCAGCTTCTACCCCAGGGCCATCCAGGCCCTGAACACAGCAAAGACCTAGGTTCTGGGCCCTGGACAGTCTGGACGGATTGATGGCAGCTGCTGGATAGAAAAATCAGGTGTAGTGCTGAGGCACAAATGTGTACATTTCAAGCCTGCAAACTGCGACACTTTAAATGAATGTGCAATAACACTATGTGCAATATGACAACCCTAGTCGTTTTATCTGTACAGTATAGTATGGTGGATAGTGTCCATAGCCTTTATTTATGTAAACCAGCTCCTTTCCCTTCTTGTTTTTTTTCTTTTTTTTCTTTCCTAGCACCAGGGGAGCCACCCCTCCCAAATTTCGTTGTTTGGTACCTGTACTATAGCAATGACAATAAAGACCATTCATTCATTCATTCATTCATTCATTACATTGTTAACAGGCTCACAAAGCAAGCTGTGTTAGTTGACTAGCGATGTGTCATTGATTTTCAACAACGCAGAAATGTATTCACATTTTTCGAAAGGAAAGTCTGAACATTAAATTGGATGCCAACATGTGGACCAAAACAATAGAACATACAACAACGATATTGTTTTCATATCGACATGAGTGTATAGCCCACACAGATACAGTATGAGAAAGCTGTAGAATGTCTTGTGAAGATGCTTTTATCTAGTCATGCGTATAGTGTACAGGTTACATTTTACACAATGTAAATGTAAAATGTAGGTGAACCTATTCATGCACTGGTATGGCTAAATGCTAGCTAAGAAGGCTAAGCCCCTGAAGCCTGCCAAAGACAGCTCAATAATGTTACAGAAAAAGTGTTCTAGGCAAGCCTAAACACTCCAAGTGGAAAATGAAGTCTAACATAAAAACCATAAATGTTTCTTTAAGAGATGTAGGGGGTTGATTTGAGACACCATGTGGGGTTGGATTGGGTTATGTGGGTGTGCTGCTGGCGATCCCTAGGCTATATCAAAACCCTAGATGGCAGCTCACAGCAGCCATTTCTAATCTTACATTGAGGCTAAACTTCTATACCATTTCACAGTGAAAATTGAATTATTTCAAAGAAATGTCTCCTTTCTGAGCAGAATTTGGTTTTGAAAATGTCTTCTTCAAAGGCAACTTAAAGGAGCTTACACTTACTGTAGATGGATCAACCATGACAACCCAAACTTAATTAATTTTCCATAATTTTGGGGGGAATGTTGGGCTCAAGAAAGAAACCTTACGAAGGGTTTGTTTACTATTGAAACTGTCTAAAGGCGCTGAATTAAGACCAGACACTGACACAGATACATTTTAATCCAGAACAGATTTCCCCACTGAATAAGGTATTGTAGCACAGATCAGCCCTGTTGTTACTACAGTTAACCAGCTTCGTCTGTGGCTGGGCTAGTGCTCATGTGCTCAGATCAGTTGTGTGTGCCGTCGTCCCTGAGGAGGCTGAGGACTGTGGATCACAGTTGAAGTGTAACATTTAACAACCACCCCTGACAACTGGATTCATAATCCCTCTAGAGAACCACTACTGTACCTCATGCACTATGTGCTGTAAGTGCATTCTGCAATAATGGCATGTACCTCTCTACCTTTCCAAATAAACCAAATGGGTACAGTACATTTTAGTTCACAAAATGTGAAGTTATGAAAAACGTAACTGAGCAAAGAAGACACGTACTGTATAGTTGAATACTGCATAGCATCTGGTCATTACTGATGCTTTTGTTGTCAAAAGCCCAAGTTCTATGGGCAGTGCTGTCGAAGACTACTAATACAGTTGCAATGAAGATGTCTCTTACAATCAGCTTTTTACCATTACATTGTCTTTGATATCTCTTATGTGTTTTGTATGGATTCCATGCTGGAAAAAGCCCTCTCATGTTTAAAAAAAATATATATATTTTACATCAATGTGTTCCAGAATGATGGTGAGCATGAAAGTGTGGCTATACAGGCTAAATCAATGTGATTCTAATTATCTTTGTTCACTTCAAGGGACAGCATTGTCGAAATTGATTGCAGAGACAGGCAAATTCACATCATCTTACAATATATATCTAGTCAAGAAGAGCTTTGTAAATGTGTCACTACACATGTGTCTCTGAGCTAAGATAGCAATACATAATCTCTGAAATACTTTTAGACATAATGTTTGGCAAAGAAAATAGTGCAATATTATCATTTAATAATTCCAAAAGATCAATCTTTTGGTCGAATAGTCGAATGGTCTTTATTGTCATTGCTATAGTACAGGTACCAAACAACGAAATTTGGGAAACAAACAAAAAAATATCTTATTAGGTAATTTCAGTATACTCCATTATTCCTCAATGACCCTCATCAATACTGTTTTACTCATGTATCTAGGAACCACCCTCAACCATGTTCAATAGATCAGATCACTTATTAGCCTTTTATTTTTCAACTCCCATTCAGAAAGAGAGGAAAGAAACGAATGGAAACGAAACGAATAGGAGCCACAGTTTTCATAATTCTCTCCTCTACCAAACCTTCAGTGCTTTATCAAATTAATGGTTCAAACCAATAAAAACAAGACATGCAGGGCTATTCAAATGAATCCATGGTCTCTGTAGGCTCTTCGTAAAATTGCTTTCACTTCCTCTCTGCTGACCCACAGGATAGGTCATTACTGTAATTTCACTGTGAAAGTACTTTGCCCTTGTCTCCCTCCACCTCAAATGCAAATACTGAGGTTTCCCAAAGCTGCTAATCAACTTTTAAATAGAGCAAATTAATTAGTGACTTTAAAAGAGTTGAATTTGTGTAAAGAGGACTTTTTAGATTGGTTCAGAACAGAAACAAAAGATGCATAAAGCTGAATCGAACTTTGGATGAGTACGGATTAGCTGGCCTCTCTCGCGAGCAAAGACATTTTTATTTCTATTTTAGTGTTTACTAATGAATCATTATAAATGCAGCCAAAATGATATCGTGATTTTGTTTTGTTTTTGTTCATTTGGAAATTTCATCTCAACTACTCAAAGTCTCAACGACGTTTTCAAGTTCACTTTAGTTAGAAAAGTGATGTGATTTGGAGTATAAACGTTGAGTGTAAACTGGTGTGATACATGGGACTTGATTAGTCATTGTAGTGACACGAATACAATATGGAGCCATTCAGTTGTTTGTCTTTGAGTTTTATAGAGAAAATAAAACAAATGTTTTAAGAGTTAGCGTACTGTATGACTCATTGGGATCATCAATCGAGAACTTACTCCAGAGCGTTAGATGAGGGTTGAGTTTGGTTTTTGAAAGCATAACACCTTTGTGGAATATTTGCACTGTCTGAGAGGGTATACAGTATGTCTCAATAGCCTCAGTATTATAGGTCAACATCGAACAACATTTAAAAAAGATTATGTTTAATGGCTTTCATTTGGAAAGTAGATGATAACAAGAAAATTGATAATAAGAAAATAACATTTAAAATCCACACACAAGTACTGTATATAAAATGTAAATGACTGTTTCGGTGCTGTTCTTTGACTGCTTCGTACAATATACAGTATAATGCTACACTGTGCTTGTTGTGAGACATTTAATTATAAATCACTGTAAAACTTTGGGGCTTGAAAATGAATTGCACCTTCTTTCGCCACTTTACTATCTGGTACGTTATGATGCCTTGCAACTCTTGTTTCCATGGAGACTTAAAACTCCATGCTCAATAAAATGCTTAACTTTGGTTTTGTGTTTTCCAAAAATCCGAAAACAAGGCAGTAACCATTCCTCAACCAAAAACGACTGTTTCCCTCTAAACATCGCTACAATAAGTAACACTAATACATCCAGATGGGTGAACAGCTTCATTTAGACAGGCTTTTTTGGGAGCCCATCCCCAGATATGTCATTGAGTTGTCAGCTTATGCGGTGAGTTTACTTTACTGAGGCAGCTGATGAGTAAATCAGTCTCGAGGGACTGTGTCCTCTGATAATGTAAAGGAGTGTTCGTTTACTCCCCACTTCTCATTGGGCCTTCTGTATTTGTCCAGGAAGAGGCCCCATCCTGGAGTCATTTGACCTGGGCACCAGGGTCAGCACCTTGTCACAATTATTGTTGAGGTCCTTTAACTTCCTCCCGTGCATAAGGACCTGGTGTCTCCAGCTCTCCATTCAGTTTGTGGCCAAAGACGAGTGTAAGGGGATGGGGAGCGTCTAGTTGGCAGCCCCTTCATCACTCTATCACCGCTGCCGAACCGTGTGAGTAGCCGGCCAGACATAGCCTCTCATAGGAGAGCGGACCCTGGGTCTCTGGCAGGGTTTAAGTAGGTCCTCACTACTCAGTCTAGCCCATTTGGCATCCAGACATGACCCGTCTGCCTGGCGGAGCGCTGGGGTAGAGGCCACAAACACAGGCTTAGCCGTAGCCATTAAACAATGTTCATTTCTGGGCCTCCATAGTAAGAGAGCAGGGCTAAACTGGCCTGTAACACCACAGACAGAGGTCTGTAACACGTCTGTAACACCACATTGATGTGTCCTTCAAATAATCCTGCCATTGAAGCTGTGTACCATTCTCTTTATGTCTAGATGTGTTTTAAGACTGAAAATATCTGTCGCTACTGGGTATATTGTGTGACCTTTTTTTATGTGCTCACCAGAACTATTGTCATCCTGCAAATCTCACTTTGCAGTTTTGTTCTGTTTTTCCAACACTTTCCAACACCTATATGAACGGTGAGTGATTACAGGATTCAGTTACATGGAGAATCAAGATAATATTTTTAAAGGTCAAAATTATCCAGAATATTATAAATGAATTCACAATTAAAGCATAATTGAGCGAGAACAGAACAGAAAGGAGAGATAATATGTACCTCTCTCTCTGTAATTCAGGACACAATCTATTCATTTCTATCTCTATGGAACCAATACTGCATTACACTTGGCTACTCTTATGACAAGTTTAGAACCTGTGCTGCTACATCTTAAACCAATATCTAGCTTATTAATAGAATTTATAGGCCACATATCCCATTCTCAGAGATATGCTCTCTAATTATCCCACATGGTGAATGATATTGCTCTATGTTATTAATGTCCCACAGTATTGCCAGAGACAACCAATAAATAATCCACTGTGGGTCCGAGCAAATGAAATGGGAATATTTCAAGCCTCTAAATGTACTGTCAGCATGTAAATACCCCTATACACACGTGTCTGTGTTCTGTCACTTATCATTTGTTACAATTACACAAGATGGGTGTGATAGTGCGCTACCTTCATCAAGACTAGATCAACAGCTGTTGTACACCGCCTTGGGACACTGAAGTGAAAAACACTGCATACTGTCAAGAGGTGCAGCATACAAACAGTGTTGTTAGTATTCACACACTGGGGCTCCTGGGGGGCCTAGGCGTATCCTGTTTATTTACCTCGCAACACATACCTTGAATTAAGAGTAATGGACATAGTGGTGGACACAGTCATTTACAGCAGTGGTTGGACATCTAGATGGCAGTTCAGTCCTATTTTCTCGCCATTGAATGGTTTGTAATGGAAAATCAAACATCATTATCAGTACATTTAACCATAAAAGACAAATATATGTGTTACTGTTCACTGTCTGTTTTTCTCAGTATTGTATGCAGTCCCTGAGGAGGTGTTCAGTGTGGTTTTAAAGCAGCCATAAATCCCAAACGTGGCCCTTTATCATGGAGGCTGCTGTTGCCGCTGTCTGGAGAAGATTGACCATGGCTCAGGGGAGGATAGAGACCTATGACAGACCCAGTGTGTGTAGAATAGACAGCAGACTCTGATCAATTACCTGTTCCCATCTTCATCTCATAGCACTTGCATTAACATACACCAACATAGGCAGGTAGGGCTTCTGTTGCTCAACAGTGACCCATGTTTCAATATACTGCATTGAGAAGGCAGAGAGATCAAACGTCCACAGACTCATTTACACCTTTCGTGTCCCTATATTTGCTTGTTAAGATGAATGGCAGAAAATGTTTCAAAGTATCTTATCTTTAAGTTTGATTCATTTCCCTGTTTTTACCCCCAGCAGTCAACACAAGTAATAATGTCCGAAGAAACATTTTTGACAGTTTGTAAATGTAATGTAAATATTATGTGTACCATTTGTCCCATTTGACATTGGAAAACACACAATGTAATTTAAAATCATGTCAGAAAAAGGTTGTGTCAGTGGGAAAAGGTGACCCTAACCAGGCACTTCAATGGTTGCACATTGACAAATAAAGGGAAGCTAAATTGTCCTTCAAAACCTGTTATTATTTGAGACAGCAATTGCAATGCATGGTATACAGTGCACAGAGCATGGGTTACATTTGCTGTATACCCCACTGCAAAATGAGACTAGTCAGGCCTTAATGTAACCAGCAAAAGCTGGATAAAAATCCATACAAACTCAATTATGAATCAATTTGAGTTTGTGTCAGACAGTCTGGTGCCAACAGAGTGGATTTTTTATTAACTTATGGTCTAGGAAGAATGAAACACTTTTCATTTATGTATTTTAGTGTGTTGCCTTGCCTTATGATTCTGGGGAAGGGTGTTCACACTTTATCTTACAGGCTCTCAACTCATAGTAAAACAGTCAAGCTGAGTCAACTGAATGAGACATGTATTGGCAAGGTGAAAGTCAGTTTTGTTATTTCTATTTCAATAGTGTTGTTCTGTTTGTTCTCACATTCTCATTTTATCAAGCACAACTCAATTGTTATGCAAGATAACTTGAAATGCAGAAAGGAGAGGGGAGAACACTTGTTGGAATGATGTATTATAACAAAGTTAGAGAGAATTTTTTTAGAAATTATACACAGCACAATATACATATACAGTATATACATTTTTGCAAATGGAATTTTACCCTCCTGCCAGGCTGTGTGCTATCCTTCAAACTAGGTCATAGACTTGAATATTCATGATCCATGATCCTTTATGACAACTCCCTTCTATTCTATGTCAAGATCTACTGTATGTTCATTCTAAAGCCCAATGCACACGGCGTGCGATTTTGTCGCACCGCCGAATTTGATTCCATTGTTTTGAATGAGACCCAATGAGACAATGCACACGGCATGTGATGCGATATTGTCGCACGACAACATTCGATTCTCCATTCACATTCATTCATTCATTGGTGTGAATTGAGAATCGAATGTTGTCGTGCGACAAAATCGCACGCCGTGTGCATTGGCCTTAAGATTCACAACTAATTTAGAGTTTTACTTGAAACCCTTAAACGTCGGTGATTAAGTTCAATCTTGTGGGGGTAAATTGTTTATTTGAGTATTGAGAAACAGTTACTAGAATTCGAAACACATTACCTTAAGAGTATAAATATGCTCATCTTCTATCCAACTTTTATCCATGTTTTGACATACGGCTAATCTGTTGGAGGCCTGCTATTCAACTACTCTGATAGCTTGAGATATTATCGATTTTTTTAAAGAGCCAGGTGGCCAGTAGGGAGTCCATAGTTTTCTGTTGTTTGTTGATCGATTGATCATACCCAAATGTCTAAAGTCTTGATATTGTGTGAGTATCACTGAAAGCTACTGATGACAGGGGAGACAGATCAGCTGAGCGAGAGAGAGAGAGAGAGAGAGAGAGAGAGAGAGAGAGAGAGAGAGAGAGAGAAGTTCATCTGCACACTGCAGCTTGCCACAAATCACAAACCTCTCAATTGTGTATGAGGCATATATTATTGCCAATCAGAAATGACAAAATGTTGTATAGGATCTCCTCTCACTGACTGAACACCTATTATTTAACTGGGTCATAGGATACAGTAGTTATCAATTCTGTTTGGAGCAAGAAATGAAGACTACAGAACCCTCATCTTGAGAAATGCAACAGCACCCCAGATAGTCATTTACTACATTGCTGCCAAGAGAAGCTTCATTAATTGGAAATGGTGTGGAACACTTGGCATAGTCGCTTTCCAATGTGTTGACTGAAAGAGGGGTTTTTAGCAGCGAATCTGAGGGTGTGTTTAGTACAAAAACAGTGGGGAAGAAAGCAAACTGAGCAAACACAGTGTGACACTGTCAGGTGTTCTGATGAACACCCTTTACAGGAAAAAAAAGATCCCAGTTAGACATAGCTAGCTGTCATGAAATCTGCTGTCCTCTATCTTTTCTCACCCCTCATGTGTTGAGCTCCCTCTCCCTCTCTCTTGTTTCCCTGTTTTCTTTTTTCTTTTTTTCCTTTTTTCTTTTTTTTTCTCTGAGAATTGCATCTACAGTGTTGATGCGTCGGAGATGCGTTGAAGATGATTATCCAGTGAGATTGGGGCCTCTCCAGTAGTACATGCCCAGGGGAGCCTCTTCACACCTGCTGTAATAGACTAGAACAAAAGGAGGAGAGCGAGAAGAGAGGGAAGAATTCCACTGAGTTACAACAAAGTACACAGTAAATACCACCAGCCCTCCCTCACACACTGCAACAGCCCCTCGACCTGTTTGACGTGACGCCGCCGCCGCCAAAATAGCTCGATCCAAATACTGCTCTGCCAGGGTAGACAGCTACGGCAACATATTGATCATAGTCTGCTCAAAGCTATCATTAATTCACATGGCTAGGCTTAATGAGAAGTTTTCCCTCACTTTTTTTTTCTTTGTTTCTTTTCATTAGAGCTTGCTGTTCCCCACAAAGTGTGACATGACAGGCCTTTTCGATGCTGACTGACCCTGCCAGTTGCAACCATTAAAAGATTTATCTCTCAAATTAGACCTGTGGTAAACATGCTAATCTGTTTGGCAGCACTCAAGGCGGAGGATGAATAAAACATTTGACAACACTAAGCTCCGAATCTTACTATCTCTTACTGGGAGAAAGCTCTCCCCATCTCCCTCCAGGCTCTCTCCCTCATTGTTAATCCCACTGATCGTATTCTTCCAGCTCCTTACCGAGCTGCAGGGGTGTGGCCAGACTTTTGTCTCGGCTGACAGAGAGTTCATTATGTGATTGGCAAGAGGCTAATGCAATAACGCTCATCACGTGCTCCCTGCGGCCCCGGCGGGGGCATTCACTTCTCTTCATCCTTTGGTCTCCCCCATCTTCTTTTCTAAAAGAAGCCACCTCTCCAACGTTGACAGGTCCCCTCTGAGGTATTCATCCACTTGTCTTTGCAAAATCCCTTTTAATTGAAATTATCTAATAGTCTGATAAAGACAGAGGAGCTTTGGAATGGGAGTTGGAGAGGATGTGTATTTTTTTCATTCTATCTCTCTCTCTCTCTCTCTCTCTCTCTCTCTCTCTCTCTCTCTCTCTCTCCACCAGGGTTTACAGTTGTCCAACTGAGCTCTTGTCTATTTGGTAATATACAGTAGGTGTTGTTATTCACTGTGTGTATGTGTGTGTGTGTGTGTATGTGCGTGTGTGTGTGTGTGTGTGTAATACACTAAGCTGTTTTATTTGTCATACCCAGCCACGTGTGCCGTTATGACATGTCCCCCATTGTGAGCTGTCAGGAGCCCCCAGTTAACATGGCTAATGCAGCTTTTCTGTTTGACCAGCCAGCGTCACCGGCCTTGTGTATTTTCTAATCAAATAGCTTTGCAGGTATTCGTCCCCCCTCAGGCGCTCTCCTCCCTAGCTGACTACTAATTCATCATTCAGCTCATTCAGCGCATGCCATGCTGAGGCAGACACATCGTAATTAGGTCAACCGAATCTGTTATTTAATTCTGTCGCAGTCACAATTTGAGGAGTCATTTCCCTCTCCTGCCTCTCTTTTTCTTTCTGCAAAATGACACGTTTTCTTTCGTGATTAACACACACACACATATGAGCCGTCTCATGCAGAGGTTTGAATGGATTTGATTGAAGTATTGAAGGGACTCTCTTCATCAAATGTGTCTATATTTCATGTCATATTTCAAGTATTTTCTTTTCCTTGTCTTGATTTGTTTTAGGCTTGGAACCTGAGCATATAACCTTTTGTAAACGACTGTAATAGAGTGATGTTATCAAACCAAGGAGTTCGACAGTGCAGTGTATTCACCAATATACAAGCACACTAGGTCGGTTCAATATCTTCTTATTATACTTGCTGGATTTTTGAACGGGTTCCAAGTCACTGGGCCAAATTCGATATGAAAATGCAATCAGTATAAAACTATGTAAACAACCTCAACGTGTCCTTTATTCTCAGGATGACATGAATACATACATTATAGAAATGTCTGTACATAGTGTACATGAAGTACAAAGGCCGAAGCGTCACAGTGCAGTACTTTAAACAAGGCACGTTTTGTACCCTTCAGCTAACCTTAATGGCAAGGTGAGCTATTATTCTAAAGTCAATAGATGTGGGAAATTCTGCAAATAAGCTGCAGACAATCCTTCTTCTTCTTAGAATATATCTGATGAACATTTAACACGCTGAAATGTACATCACTCATCCCTCGTCTCTTTGGGTCATGACACAAATGAATAATGTTGTGGTTCGCTAATAATGAAGAGGCTGTTTTTATCTCGACTTGAGGTATGAGCAAATTAAGCTGACACCAGCGTTGGGACTGAATAATTTTTTGGTTATTAGGATCTTTCATTTACATGTATTAATTGGAGTGTCTGTACCAGAAGTGTCTGTATAATAAACGCTACACTTAAAGCTATCAACTCGGTATAATTGGAAAAATATTTCAATTTTCCTAGTTTTGATCTACTTTATGTGTCTGTCCTTATCCATCAATCTTTATTAATATCACAATGTGTTAAAAATTAAGGTTATGGCCAGCCATTATCAGATGTGAGTCGATGCATGGTGTGTGCAATCGGAAGTTACAGTTAAAAGGGCAGAGTGGTAATGACAAAAAAACACATTATGGTTGCTTCAACTGCTAGGAGAAACACTAGGTTTGGAAGAATGGGACCAAAAACAAGAACAAGAGTAACAAAGTCAAAGGTAGAAAGTAAGAAGAGCCTGCAGCTGGGCCAGAGTGTGGAAAACCGTGTGGACTCTGAAGGCCCAGCAGCACGGCAGCCCGTCTGAAGCTACAGGGCCCACAGCAGTCACCTGAGCCTGAGCCTCCGTCTGAAACAGGAGTGGCTCGCTGACAACCCATCACTCAGAGGCTCTACCGGGCCTTTCAGCAGACCCTCCCCCCTCCCCACGCCAGCCCCTGACACACCCCACAGTAACCCCACAAAACGGGAGCAGCACACTGCCTGTCAGCACTGTCATTAGGGTAATTGCTGATTATACACACAATCGCCAAACCACTGTCTGTGCGACTTTTTCCACCGGTTTGAGAGATTTCCTTCCACTTGTGTTGGGAAGATTGAATGAAAAGTAATGTTCCAGTTATACTGTAGAATCATGTCATTTTAGTTTTCTTATGTTGTATAATATTTCCAACGAATGCACAACTGAAGTATACGGACACATGTTGCATTTTCCCGAAGAGTGACATTTCAAGGATTTCTAAGAAGCAAGATTGTTGTTGTTGTCCAATTCTTCTTCTGTGTTGTGATGTTTCAACCCTTCGCCCTTGCATGGATACACGCAGACACTGAAAGGTGCCAGCCCAGATGTCACAGGCATGGATGAAGCTCTGAGAAAATGCTTTGGTTTTGAGGCCCGCTGATGGATAAGTAGACAATGTGTCACGGACAGGTAGTTGTGAAAAATCGCCCTTGTTATACCTTTAGACAGTTGAGGTATCTGTGGAATTCAAAAGTGATTGAAGCTCCAGGAGGCTCCCCGCCATTTTGAGTGAAAGAACCTCCTCTGTGTTTTTTTTTACAAGCTGACCACATTCATGCCACACTTTGACGTTTGACATGTATCCTCAAAGAAGCATATGCGCATATGCCTATTGTTACTAACATAGTACTAGTCTAGTGTCATCTAGTGTAACACCTACATAAATAATCTTTGGACAAACAGGTCAATAATAATAATTAAATGATTAACAGTCTTTCTAAACCATTTTGTAATTGCAATGTGACATTCAAGATTCAAAATGTTACCTGCAAAATGATTCCTTAATTAAGAGCATCTAGCCTAGGCTAATTACAGCCATGACTCGGACAGGATTTTGTCACTTAATGGTTTTGAATAAAGCGGTTCTACGGCTTACATTTCTTCAAAAACATTGGTTTAATTACATCATTCAGATGCCAGCTCTGTGACACTGATGAACAATTTTCAGTTATTCAATTATTGTTGGGGACGAAAAATCAGTTCTCCTTGTTAAAAATGCATGATTCAACAGCCCTGTGATTGCCCTGTTAACCCATTCAAACAACGCCTCACCTTTGCAATTACACAGCAACATCGTCATAAGAAACGTTTTGGATCTGATCATCTTCATTCCTGCAACGTTTCCATTTCTTTATTATCTTGATTTCAATTGCCTTCAAAGTAGTTATATATTGCTGCTTGTAGATCTCGTCCGAGTGGGTCATGTCTAAATTCTGGTTATACTGCCTACTGATTACTAAAAGTATATGCTACATACTAACAATACCACATCCTTTTTGGGCCATACTGTTTAGCACAAATGTGTGTAGTAAGCGACATACATTTCGACATACTACATCTCATTCATACTGTCACCTGTAACTCAACTATGTTGTTCATGGCAGTTGGTTACATTTCCCTTCTGCCCTCTTACCTGCTTCATTGAATTGTGGGACCAAAATCGGCATAATGTATTATGACATCCTGGCATTTTGTACATACTGAATTTCTGTACATTTTGCATACTGGAAAAAACGTTCTCATCCTGCATACTGAAAACCCCTACTATATAGGTTACAGTATGAGCAGCATTTAGGCACCGCCTTGGTCCTCTCTGTCTTCCTGTGGTGTTTGGAATGGGGGAAGTGGTTGATTGTGGTGATAGTGATGGTGTTAGAAGTGTGATCTCTTCTCACAGGACCAGGTGATGATTTTATGCTTCCACACTCCCCAGGGAGACACAGGGCATGACCTCCCATCTATCCATATATGCCCTCATTCATTTCACTTTCATAAGCGTCTTTAAGGACCTCGCTCAAATAAACGGAATGAAAGAGGTTTAAAACACTTGTTTGGCAAAGTGGAATCATCTCTCCTATACCAATTGGACTCTTCAGTAGCACTGCGAGGATATATATATATATATATATACGTAGCAATTACAAGGGTCACGGAGGGAAGGGTTAACAATTATTTATATATTCTCACATACACACTGTCACAACTGGCACGCGAAAAGATTGGCACATACACACAGTGAGACACACACACACACAGACACACACACACACACACACACACACACACACACACACACAAACACGGGTGGTGGCTGATGGACTGATGGCCTATGTATTGTGTATTGTAATATGTTTGGGGGCCTGTGCTGGGATTAACAGCTCATTTCAGTGGCTGCATGCTTGGCCTTCAAAGCTTCCCTGAGGAGGGAGGAGGGGGACAGCTGTGTGGCGGTGCTGTTTTGAGAAGGGGGGGATTGCTTATCTTACACAGAGGGGCAAATTTGAGATGGCCAACACCAGCTTAACCATTACACACCACAGAACTTAATTGAGAACGGGAAGCAGCCAAGACTCCCATCGCGCACGAAACGCCTGATCATATCCCTGTAAACTATGAAAGATTAAACACCCCAAAAACCATTAGAGCTGGAGCACATTTGATTTATCTACTCAATGATTTAGGTACGAGTTTCTGTTGTAGTATTTGTTCTGCCCCGTTATTCAATTTGACTCAACTCAAATCAAATTCTTTAGCTATCATCCATAACTATAGGGGACTCTAAAGGTCTGGACTTTATTATGATAGTCCCCGATGTGCTCCTAGCCACCAGACTTTTAATTACATGTTAGCTTGCAAAAACCACTTGAGTCTGGCCGTGGTGATGAAATCCAGGTGGGCCTCATTATGAAAATGTGAGAAAGGTCTTGAATGACACAGGCCTTATATGAAGACAGTGATGAGCAGTCATGACCTCACACTCCATAGGAAAGAAATATACCCCACCACTGCTGACACCGATACGTAAATAAATATTTAAATGGCGGTTGGTTTTTCTATCATCTGGTAACCAGGCTACTCTGCTGTGAATATCCGAAGTGACAATGTGCGAAGGCTTTTGCCTCTGATATGATGACCTGCATATGCCTCTTCTTTTTTTTCATAATTTTTAATTTTTTCAGTGTGTCTGTTAAGAGAGTCTTAAACACATATTTGGTTAGAATAATTGATTCCTTCTACACATACTGTATATTTCATACATCAAAGTCAAAAATAGAAATAGTTGAGTGTAATTTTCCTGACGACCAATGTTGAGGTACCTCTAACTGACTAGACAGTGAAAAACAACTCCGCCACATTATGGATGTGGCGCTCACATGTTTTGAGCCTTCGAGTTAATGTGGTCATTGCTGCCAATGCACAGATGCCAGGGTCCTCTGACTTTGTTATTCCAGGTTAACGTTTCAGTTCTGCTGGTGGGCCTGCTTCCGGAATCCTTAAACGTCAGCCATCAGCTCCCAAAGCAAACAGACTCCACTCCAGGACGGAAAAGAAAAGGGAAACAGTGAACAAATCCAGGGTCCATTCCTCCATGAAAAACTCTGACAGAGTAATACAGTATGACAAGGGATGGGGACTCACATCGCAGTTATTTCCCAGGCGCACACCCTGAGAGTTTAGCAACAAAAAAGTAAAAGAAGAAGAAAAAAAAAGGAACGAAAAAATATCCTCACAATTGATGTCGCCGTTTGTAATTCTGCTGACAAGGAAAACCTTTTACTGTGTTTTATCCATTCTATTATGTCGGGCACCATGAACTGTAGTGGCATTTACATGACAATTAGACTGGTAAGTCCGGGGCTCCATCGCACAGTTAGCTGTCCCTATAATCCAATCTACTCCAATGGCATTGGCATGGCAGTACTGAGGCCTCAGCAGCAGGGAACCCCTTTGTGGAGAGGGGAAGGGCTGTATGATTTTGAGCTCCAAACCATTGCAGAGGTCACCAGCATCACTCTCTTGGCTTCCTCTTGCTGTGAGGACATGAGGTGTGTGGTAGGTAGCATTATCAAACAATGACACATGCAGCTGCAACATCCCAACCACTCGTCTTCTGTGGTGGAAATGTCTAAACTGTGAATGTCTGATTTATTTCCATGTTAAGTATATGACAATTATCCATCTTTATTTCTCTCTTCTCTCTCTCTCTCTCTCTCTCTCTCTCTCTCTCTCTCTCTCTCTCTCTCTCTCTCTCTCTCCGTTTCATAGATGACATCAAGATTATACAAATATATTAAGACTGTTGCTTAAAATGTCTTCTTTTAGCTTCTAGAATCTTAGAATAGCTACTTGTACATTTCAAATGATCACAATATACCTTTTCAAACAAAGAATAGACAGAATCCCATAAATATGTACAGAGCTCTTGCACACAAAGTTTAGATACAAATGCTTGTTCTCGGATACTCAGCCATTATACAACCATCCTCCCCCACTCCACAACAATATCTTCCGTTGGGGTTTTAGTGTTTGAATCCTGAAGAGAGCTGAGAAGAGTGTAGCTCTCATTGTCCCCGACACAACAGCTGTGACTTAATGAGTCCATTCCAGAGTGCTCACCCTTTGCCCATGTCTGAGCTGCCCACTGTTGTTTCCTCAATGACCACATGACCATTGTCGAAGATATTCACTAGGTCTTAATGGTAAGACACACAAGAATGCAAGCATCTCTGAGTCTTTGCCACCTCCGAGCAATGGTGGGAAAGCTCCAAAATGTAATTCCAACCAGCTTATGTTCAGTGCAACAAACTGGTGACCCTAGGATTACTGGTTTCAGCAATGTGTGTTTGTGTGTGTGTGTGTGTGTGTGTGTGTGCACGTGCATGTGTGTGTGTGTGTGTGTGTGTGTGTGCACGTGCATGCGCGTGTGCGTGTGTGAGCGTCCAATGTGTGTATGTGCGTGTCCGTCCAATGTTCTCCTTTTTTAAATAATTAAATCAACAAGGACAGTTCAAGTTGTTTTCTAAGAAATGATGAACATATAAAGATTTAATTGGATACTGGGGACAGCTCTGTCAACAGTGTGTCCTGGCTTGTACTGTATGTGGAGAAAAAGAAGGCCCTTTAATTCACTAGTTATCACAAGACTGTTACTTAGTAGCACTACATTTGTGGAGCTGAAAGGGAGGTAATATCTGATGAAGCACAAACTGGGGCCAGGCAAGCTAAATGTTGCCATAGCGATTGAGATGAAATGCTCAAGAAGTTGCTTAATTAATTTTGGCCCTTTAGTAGTTTTGACAGTCAGTGGGCCTGACAACAAAAGCAAGCCGTGCTATTAAAAGTACATTATTAAAGGTTCCTTGTGGAAAAATCTCTGTGCATTCATTTTTTGCTCCTCTCCCTAAACAAAAGGTCTTTTGGGGGGCAATTTGAATGTGACATTTGAAAATAAGCTATGCATCTTTGAATAAATGATTCAGAAATTACGCAATGACCTAGGATTAGAGCGAAGCTGTACAATAGTGTTCCACTCAATTCGCTCTGTCTTATTTTCTTTGTACTACACAGTTTAACCATGGGAGCTGCTGTCTGATAGGAGCTGCTGTCTGAAGGATACATGGCTGATCATCTTTAGCATTAAGTATGCAAGTTGTTCCTTAGAGAGAGAAAGTGGTTTGAAGCTGCTATTATCCATAGAAACTACACACACAAGAATGTAAATGTGAAAATAGATATGTCAAGAGCTGAGAGGGATGATGCTTCAGAGTCTGGAATACTATAGAATATGCAACATCAATCTAAAACTCTTCATCATTGATCTAAAGACATGATATTTAGTAAAGTGGAATAGTAGCAATTGGAGTAGCTCATTGTAAAACAATGATGTATTTTGGCCAATAGAAAACAAATGATGTTATGTCAGCTTTATGTGACATGGTCCTGTATTGACTCTGGTGCACAATATGGTGCATTTTACTGGACTGGTTATATTATACAGTATCCTGTTCCTGAATTGCTTCTTTCTGAAATTACAAAAAAGCAAACAATAGGGAAACACAAGTCTCAGAAGGCCATCATTTAATCACTGTCATCGGTACAATAAAATTTACCTACAGTGACATTTGGAAAACAGAAAATCTGATGGTCAAAGCACTGCAACTGAGACCTTTAATGTAAGTCAACTTTATGTACATTGTCCGTAGATTATATCAAGGCAAAATATTATGTTAAGTCAGTCATCATCTACTGTATACTGATTTCCATTTAATAGAATAGACCTACAGCTGATACAGTATATTACTACTTTGCATGATCAATGGATATGATCAAATAATTATTGGATATGATCAATTATGATGAATTATATGATCTCTCTTTAAAGAGAGATTTGCACTGCAATAACTCTCATGCATGTCCAAAATGACAGC
This sequence comes from Nansenia antarctica, assembly GCF_963989245.1. Taxonomy (NCBI): domain Eukaryota; kingdom Metazoa; phylum Chordata; class Actinopteri; order Argentiniformes; family Microstomatidae; genus Nansenia; species Nansenia antarctica. The sequence continues at coordinate 93,861,099 of NC_137674.1, read as the reverse complement.
ATAATTGTATGAATATAAAAGAGGATTGGAGAATTGAATTCCAGTCATGTGTCGAGCTCTATGCACGATCCGTACCTCAGGATGCATACCAGAGTAGGACACATGTCACTGTGTTTGACCGGGGCTATTAACCCAGTGTGATAAAGCCTGTTGAAAGCCAGATGTGCTAATTTTCATGATAACCTCTACCCTCAGAGGTCAGGCCGTGGATGTATTTCTCCTGCTGATGCTGGATGACGTGCCATACAAAGTGAATGACATGATATTATTAGAGCACTTTCTTATCAGATTGAAAAGCTTATTTTTTTTCTGCAGTCAATTATTCTTCAGGTACACATAATGAGCAATGCAAGACTAGACATAATTTAATCAAAGCTTAGGCAGGACCATGTGAAAATGATTGTCAAAGTTAATCAAACAATTAGTTTTACTATGACAAGCCTATCCTGTCTTCTGAAATATGCATGGAATCCATCAGACATTGCAATTAAACCATTAGCTTTGACCATTTTTTTTGCATGTACTATTAATTTGACTTAATATGGCTGATAGAGCTTCTTATAATCACATTTATTGATTACATTACAAAATAATTCCCCTTGTTTTGGTTAACATAACTTTAGAGCAGATTGTGTAGGTTCAACCATTCAACAACTAGTAAAATATAACATTCATTCACTTCGCTTATTTCATTGACACTGTGTTATAAATGGAGTTACTGTTAAACTATTGTTTGAGGGAGGCCGGCATGCATTGTATGTATTGGTATGACAGCAGAGCTTGAGACTTGTCAAGCTTTCTAAAGACAACAATATCAAATGTGCAAAAGAATAGACAAAGCCAAGCAGAATGCTGCAGTAGGTTAGCTACCATGCTGAAACCTCGAGGCCCTGCTCCCACTAAGTGAACTAGCTGTTATCAGAATCTCCGATATCCAACACATGTGTTGCGAGTGATTTGCAGACTAAAACCTGGTGGCTTGAATGAGTGGAACAAGAGTGTTACTGGGAATTAGAATAGATTGCAGGGTTGTACAGTATAAGGTTGAATGAAGTGGCTCCCTAGGTATTGCATACTCTGGGTATTGCAATATAAGACCATGGAATATTGTAAATCATTCAAATATTCCCCTCTTTGAAACTCTATGTAAAGAATTGAATATACCAGAAGCATGTTACCCACATTTGCCTGCTACAGTAATTAGGGATAATTACAAAGTATCACTTGAGAAACTGGGATGGAACAATCTAATTCATTGTCCTTAGAAGTAGAGTTACCCTTTCTTACTCATATTTCATCCCCTCACATTTATCACATTTACCATTTGATGATTTAATTTAGGCTAATTTGGGTTGATAAACAGTTGAGTGTAACGATTGGGATGTGTGACATTCTGGTGTTCCAAAAATGTGACTTATTATGTACTTGTGAACAGTGAATGCCACTCACTGAGCTGCTGATTCCAGGGACCTATAGACTTCAGCATGCTCACCTCTAACAAGGTAATCAAAATCTTAGAAACACTGAGTTCAGGCACAAGAACACATTCAGGGAAACCAATCGAGAAGCCTTGAGGGAGGCTATGAATTGTTGTCAAGTTAGAATAACTTCAAACAAGCAATACCAGGCATTCATTTTGTCTACTTTTTATGCATTGCTGAGCAGTCCCTGAATGTATTTAGAACAATAATGTTTCATGGAAATAAGCTATATGTATTTAAAACTTTTATAATTGCAGTCCTTTATAGCAGCACAAAGAAGTAATTTTTTAAATTAGTAGAATTAATAAGAATACACAATTGGAGGGAGGAATGTGCATTTACGATGATGAATGCTTAAGAAAGAATTATAGTTTTCTTCAATTAAAATGTCAGCCAATTATTCTAAAAGATTATTGACCTCTGAAGGGACTTCATGTCACATATTTTCTTCTCTCTCTCCTTGGTATAGTATTCATCTTAATTAACAAGAACAATTGAAGGCGTTTTCCTCTCATATAAGAGTGTATTAACTTGGGCAGATTATCCTCTGTAGAGTGCACAAATACATTTGAATTTTATTATTGTCTATTCAGGTAGGGGAGATTTAAACCATTGTCTTCTTTGGTGACCTATTCTATTCTTCATCATTGTCACATACAGTAGGCTTTTGAGTTTCTTTGGGATTTTGCCACATTCTGAAAAACATTTGATTTGTTATTCTTTTCAGGTCAATCATTCAAGGTTCAAGTATGCAAATGATGGTTTTTATCTGTGGTGACATCTAACAATATTTCAGAAGAGGCTCTCTAAGACTGACAGGGTCATGGTCTCCTCTATACTGTAGATGGTTTTATTGTACAGTATGTACTAAGGAAATAAGAATTAATGGAAAACTGATCCTCGTGCTATGTACAGTATTAACTCTAATCTCTAGTGATAAAACCTGAAGGAAACATGACTATTTTGCACTTATTAAACCTGCCAGGCTGCATTATGATACAAATATTGACCAGTTCAAACTTGTTAATTCTGTGCAAAGCAGGACCCAAATGGATATCTTGCATAAAACAAGATTTCATATTAACCATTGAGTAAACCCATTGACATACTTTCCCAACAATGTTTACTTCTGTGGGCTAGGTATTCTGTCTGTGTCAGTCGCTGAAAATGCTCATCTATCTTGAGAGACAAATTGTGAGTAGATGTTTGGTCTTGTGGGCTCTCCACCATGTCCATTGACTTTCAATATGGCCTCCATGGCCTCACAAGACTGATTTTTCTTTTTCTTGCTGAACAACTACTGTAGGTATTTGATGGATATGGTAGGGACATAACCAGTAATGTCTGGAATGATATGCCATCAATGTTGTTAGTCAGAAATATTATTATGTTGTTGTATCTTGAAATAATTCTCTTGAAATGTGAATTGGTGAAATTGCTTTGACAAGAATGTACATTGTGCTTAACAAGCGGCTTTGGTTATAAATACATATTCATAGAGCACACACATCTTGACGTTATCTGAGGAATTTCAATGCAAAGTGGGACTTCAGTAGGTATAGGTATGCCACCTCTTTTGTTTATGAAATGTGTCCACATTTACACAAACCAGAGCACGGCGCTCCAAAGTGAAGCAAATTAGAACCGTTGCCCTCTGCTGAAGCATATTACTGGCCACCATATATCATTTCTGATGGTTACAAGTGAAGCACATCTGTTTCCACTTGGCAAAGTTTCCATACAAAACATTTTAATAGAGATTCTACACCTCTGTCTGTTGCTTTCAAATCTCTCCCTCATCTGACACATCTGACTCTATACTGTTTGAATGGTTCTTTTCTGATTGAGAGAAAGAGTTATGTGGCTATTGGGGTTTGTACAACACACAAGTACATGTGGAAAAACTGTTAAGAAACTCATAGATTCTGTGTTTATGCCATGAAACATTTTGCTGGAATGATTTGTTTATGTAGCCAGGTCTTTTTGCAGTCAACTTATTTGACAGTTGTGCAAGCCAGAGCCCGATGTGTCCACGCTGGACCTTGGTTTTTAAAATTTGATCTCAAAGCACCTCTTGTGTGTTTGACTACTTTTTAATTGCTTCCTGTCTGCCGACTCAATTATAAGTACAGGGTTCTTGGGGGGAAACTGGCAAAAGTAACATTTTGAAATGGCAGAATGATTAAATAACTGAAATGTGAACCAAATGATGAGCTCATTCATTGAGGCCTGATTTGATAATATTTTACTTGGTATGTCAGCTCATAGCATACACACGTCGATTTTCGTTTAGACACTGGTCCGGGTCTCTGAGCTGTTTTTGTTTGGTCGGTATAATGAAGGGAGAAAGAAAAAAACTCTGTATTGACTGAGAAAGGCTTAAGACAGACTTATTCTCTATTATCTGTTATTGATTTTGGATCAGGTGAATTGTGTGTGATATGTTGGTTTAAAAAACCCATCAGCATTCTGTTATGGTCATTTCCTTAGGATTATGTGCAGTGCAGGGAGTTATTTAAAATATAATTTATATCATGAAATTACTCATAACCAATAGATGATGGGGACAATGCAATTACATTAGTTTGAAATCTAGGATTGTTTTTGTGATATTTTTCAATACAGGGTTAGTAATGTAGATTCATAGGAAAGAACTCCTCTTGCAGGCAACAGGGTGTTGCGGACCACCTGCTTCACTTACCAATGGACTGAAACACATGTTTAATGAAGACTATGACAGACACTCAGTTGAACATATGGGCAAATATGGCGATCACCGCTGCCATGATGGGGGAGGATTTACCAAGGGAGTCAACACATGCACTCTACTCCACTCTAAATGAGTGCTGCACATAGTTCACTAGCTGCAGTGTGAGGGCAGCTCCTCAAGGTGCACAAGAAGTGAAGTACAAAGTTCTAAGCTGCTGGGTTGCCCATGGCTACATAAATATTAACCAAGCCTCCACTGTGTTGAGAGGCCTTCTTTGATTGTGGATCTCCTCAGAGAGTTTTATATCCGTGGAGACTACAGCAGGCAGCTGACCGAATTGTGTTTGATGCAAATGAATTAATATATACAAGGAGACAATCTGTATTAAGTTTGTTCAAGGTGGATCACCAAAAGCTGTTGGTTTTTATGCAAACTTATGTTGAGGTGAAAGAGAACAAACCTGAAGCTAGTTTGTTCACAGTCCATAGCATGACACTTTGATCCTTTTTTGGTTTCGAAAGTTGCCTTGGGTTTATTTCTTTGTAGAAGTATGCACAGATGTGAAGAGAACATCCTTGGTGTTCTCCAAGTTTTTTGCTCCAAAGGATCATACAGTACATAGGCCTACGTTGATCTGTATGTACCATACCTACTTATTAAGTTGACCTCAGTTAAAATTACATCTTTATTGAATATACTGTAGTGTTTCTCAAATGTTGATTTCATGGGCTTTCCTTGGGCTTTCCATCTTTCTTTTCACAGCTGCTAAGAGAATAAATGAATAATCAGGTAATGGAATGGTATGGTATATATATATATGTTAATGATGCTGTGATCATCTCCATCAAAATCAATCTTCCCACATTCATTAGGCGACATCTAGTAGTCCATGACGAGACAGCCTGACTTATTGGGTCCAGCAGTCTTGTGACAGGTCATGTGAGCCTGAGATGTCAATCATGTGCAAATGTTTTTCTTAAGAACCCATAAGCATTGTTCCTAGAACAATTGAGGGTTAAGAACAAAGTCATTGAGGGAAAAATGCCCAAAAAGAAAGAAATGCTCCACGGTTGGGTGACTAAAGTTTATTTTTAAATTCCCAATCTACCAACATCCATAAGAAATAGGAAAAACAATACTTTACCAACATCATCACTAACAAACACTTGGTTGTAACTGCTTTAGACAGGGCTTGGGTCCACATTTGGTACCTTTGGTTGTTTCACTCTGAAAAAAAGAAAAGAAAAAGATCTTGCCGTGTCAAGAAAGTAACCAGAGCTGGGAAAAAGCTCTGCAACAATCTTAGGTTGGCGCTCCAAGCATGCACCATTTAAAACATTTCCGTCGAGGGAGTGATTATGTGCAACCAGAATGCCACTTGCGAGATATCATCAACAGTTTATCATAAACACAAATACCATGTCTGTATAACCTCAGTCACACAGTGAACAATAACCTTGCTACAACAAACTCAAGGTAGGTGGTCCCACTCATAGAGTCCATTTCTATAGTCTTGATTAGTAGGCCTAACTATTTTCATTTTGATAACATTGTAATTCACAAGGTTCAACCATGTCAATGACATTGTACATTTGATAACGTGTGGTTTTCATTGTTAGTGCGTGTTCTGTGTCTTCTGAGAACAGATGAGTGCATACAAAATGCTTGTTTCAGCCATTTTAGGTTGTCTTAATACAGAAACCACATGTGTTTTTACTTTCTCCAGTGCTTATGCATCAACATTTTCTCTCCGAAAATAAATGTCTGCTATTGGATGACCTTTATTACATCTGTTTTCTGTTTTTGTCCCTTAAAGATTGCTGTTTTATTATGTAAAATTATGCTTATGAAAACAAAAGAAATGCCCCTCTCATCCGTTCACCTTCACCTGGTGAATATGATTCAGATTCACATTTCCCCACAGCAGTTGAAAGGCAGATGTGATTGAAGCCAGGTGTCTACCAGCCTTGTGCCTGATAATGCTCCTAGACAGAATTCCTCAACCATAACATTTTCCACAGCATCACTGAACGATGAGGTAAATTATAAAACGTTTACACTGAAGAGTCTTGTATGGTTGTCACTTTTTGTGTTGGTGTCCCACTGATCTTTGCCAAATTAAATGTATACCTACAATTTACAATGAATAAATACATTTGAGATAATACTATATTTATAATAATATAAAAAGCTAATTATGTTGTGATATCATTGTGTTGACAATTACGATAAAGCAAATATTTCAATCATTTTATTCCCTGATGTTTTTTTATAATGGTTTTCATAAGATAGATGTAATACATTAAGACAGTGCAAATTAAGACAATGCAATTCTCAGTCGGACTGGGCTGGCTTCATTCTTTAGTCTTTGTACATCTTTGCCCACTGCCTTACAGTAGAGTTTCAGCTTTCCCTCATTCACTAGTGCAATGGCAATTCTGTTTTTATTGAGGCCAGTTGGAGAAAAAAAAGTCTGCCCTCACTTTTTTATGCTTGGTAGTGTTAAGGGCTCTGCACACAGCGTGCGATTTCTGTTGCGCGTCAACGTTCCATTTTGAAGTTTGAATGGAAGTCTATGAGAACATCGCATTTACCCACACACGGCCCCGATTTTAATCGCACGGCGAACATTCGATTCCATTCATTTTGAATGGGACAAAGCACACGGCGTGCGAGTTTTGTCGCACTGTCAAATGAATGGAATCGAATGTTCGCCGTGCGATTAAAATCGGGGCCGTGTGTGGGTAAATGCGATGTTCTCATAGACTTCCATTCAAACTTCAAAATGGAACGTTGACGCGCAACAGAAATCGCACGCTGTGTGCAGAGCCCTTTACAGTAAGAATAAGTCCTCAGTCATTGGTTGGATAGGCTGGACTGCCTACTGTGAGAAGGTTTGAGCCTCCCCTACCCCCAAAAGAAGGGAACGTCTCCTTTCAAATAGAGTGGAAAATGGCCAATACTGGCATATATTTATAGATAATCTACTTTACATTTGTGCTCTGTTCACTGTAATCTTCTTTGCGACAGCCCGGTCTGAAAAGCAGAGCTTTAGTCTTGCTGGACATGATAATATGTTATATGAATAGTGCATTTTTGTTCATTTTTCATCAGTGCAGACTCCGAATCCGCGAGGATGGTAACTCCATGTCAGGTTTTGACGGGAGCCCATTCACAGACGGCTCGTTGCAGAAGGCAGCCTGCATTCGACTCACTGCACTAGCTCTGCTGACTGGAAGCCCGCTCCGATGTTTCAGGCAAGTGTCTCAATACTGTGAGCGGGATCGCCAAGCTCAAGCCGCTGAAACTTCGCATTGGGCTTTGATCTGATCGTCATACTCCCATTCAGCGGAACCCAGGGAGGATTGACATCGACTGCGGAGAAGGGGGTCTCCTTTTTTCTGCTCGACACAGACAGACAGCCTGCTCTCTTTCCTCTCATCGGTCTCTCTACTCTGCTGTTTACTGTTGCTCGGACTCCAGGCGAATAGAGGACCAGAGAATAAATGCTCAAGCAGAACTGTTGATGAGTTAAGACTGAGCAGCACCTTGCTATGGAAGAGTGTGCCCGTTCTAGGGGAATGTATGGGTTGAAAGAGGGACCATAAAAAAAAAAAAAGCTGTCCCAGATAAGTGGAGCATGCATCAGAACTGCAGAGCCTGTTTCTACGCTGCCTGCTGTGCTCTGAGCTGCAGCAGAGGAGTTCCTATTACAAGACTGCCTACTTTCTACACTCTGCCATTGTCCAACTGAATTTTTTTCCCTCTGCCACTGAATTCATCTTATTTAACGTGACTGTTTTTTTTAACCCCCCCGAAAGGTAAGAACTGAATTCATAAATTTGCATTTCTTTGTTTAATTTTCGCCCTTAGTTGTATTACCCACAATAGCCAAGAGTTTAATCTCTTGACAAGTTAACGGGGGTGCAACTTTATTCCCATGTTATTACAGAAATAGTTTTGCCAAGTTCATTTATAGTTTGTTTCATTCTCGCATATGGGGTAATATCAAGTCATTAATCATACATTACAGTTGTATATTTTACTTTCCCCAACTACAAACAAACCATCTGCAGGCTGTTTAAAATCTATTTCTTATGAGAAACCAAAGAACAGTATTTGACCATGAATGACTTTAAAAGAACAGTACTAGTCTTGTTTGGAGTAATTAAAATGATTAAAGGGGTAGGTACCATGGTTAATTGAAAAATGGTTAATCAAAACACAACCAGATGTGGATTGATTTGGTCGGCTGCCGTCCCTCTCAGAGTTTCAGTACATGGAAACTATTAAAATGAGGGGCACATTTATATGAACCAAAACACGTAAAGGATCATTTAATTGGAATTGATTCCTTTAGGTAGGTGTGTGTTGGTTGCTGCTGTAATTAGTGCATTGGTTGAATAGTTGGTTGAATAGGACTGTTGCTGCTTTGACTCTTTTAATTTTTTTTGAATTAACTCTCGCTGTGATCCTTGAGATGAATGTCTTTTCTAACTGGGGATCCATGGCTGATATTTGTGAAGAGTAAAAATAGGCTTAGCCTATATCCTAGGCTAATAGTAGGCTAGTAGTAGACCTAGGCTATTTTGTGTAAAACCGCAATACTTTTAAAGAGACATGCACTTGGGCTATAAGACTGGCAGGGAAACTTAATTTTGAAAATGTCACGTGAAATCATTTCACAGAAAAAAAGCAAAACCACGATGTCTTTGTCAGTCTACTTGATCTATCTAAACACAGGTAGACACCGTGGCAGCACATACATTATTTACTAATACCAAAGCCGTCTCGTCAACCATGTGTTAAAGACCGAGTTAAACGCTCATATGCGGAGCGGGATCGTACCCTGGCCAACCCGTGGTCCTAACGGTCCTAACGGCCGGTGTGGGATATGCAGTGAAACCGAAGGAGAATCTCAAATGATCGATCACTGCATGATACATTTAGCCCAAGTCGTCCCTCTTCCTCTACTTAAACTACTAGCACATGATTCGCAATTCTCTCCTCTTTTGTGAGGCTCTACGCCTGATGTGAAAGGCTGATGGAAATTCCTGACTGGATTAGCCTACCCTATCCATGAATGCGGGCAATCAGGATTTGTTTCTGTGTTCGGTCGTCCACTCTTTGATATAAGGCTACTATGGGAAAATGAAGGCAACATTAGGCCTACCAATTTGCATACAAATAAAGTGAATGTAGTCGTAATAATATTAACATACATTTGATCAACAAAAACTAAGAAGAGCAAAGTTGCTTCCAAATGACCAGAGTGCTCCCATGATTCCCATGTAGAGTTGATACTAAACTTGCTTTTTTTTTATGTAGTGAGATTACAGTAGGGCTAATAATACACATACAATCAGAACTGAGTTGAGTGGAGGGAGTGTGTAGGAACAAATGCAGTCTTGTTAGATTTTCTGAGGCACATGCTACTCTTCTGGCATAAAGGGATTCCATTTCACATCTTTCTGCACAAAATATTTGAATTAATGCAAGTTCGAATTCCTACTGTTTGATGGAATAGATTAGCATATCAAAGTGGTCACAGCTCTTGCTCAATGGAGAGAACTCCAGTCTTGTGTGTGTGTGTGTGTGTGTGTGTGTGGGGAGGGGGGGCGGGGGGACGACAACACTTCTACCCCCTTCTTTGTATTTCTGTATGAAAACACAATCTCACTGCTCTTTGTTTGCACCTTTTATATTCCAATCTGGAGGAACATGTTTCCTTGTTTCTGACTCAATGTAAGAATTGTTATTTTGACATGATATTCTATCTTAGATGAGAGCATCTTATGCCACATTTTGAGGATCTTTTACTCCCATATAATGGTTGTAGTGGAATAAACATTTTATGGATGAAGAAGGTATTTGCTCAAACCTTCAAAGCTTGCCGAAAACGAGTATAAAAAGCCCATTTGATAAGTTTCAAGCCATTGCGAATCATAAAACCCATAGCTGTGGCCATTTAACTAGGTTTGTCAGTGACTGTTTTCTTATTTGTTGGTCTTTGACGTCCTTTGAGCGCTATGCACTCATGTTTCTTGAAGTCATCATGCCTTTATGAGCATGTTATTGTTTAATTCAAACCAACAGTAGCTTTTTTCAATACTGTCTTGTGTCAGAGGGAGTGCGTCCGGTTTCAAAGAACTGCAGCTGTTGTTGATCTGCTAGAACCCGGATTGCCCCTCTGCTTCTGTGTTCATTTCCACTGTCAGATCAATAGCTCAGTGTAGTTCTATAGGGATGTAAAGGACACAAACTGGAATAAATGATCAGTGACCCTCTATTTTCACAGTAATAGTATGTAGATCATATAGCTAAATACAATTAATCATAAGCCACTGTAATATTCATTGTACTACTCTACTGTTAAATATGTGTGATTGGTTTGATAAAGATTTTTGCAATTCATTCTGATATATGTTATTAAGTAAGTGATGTGCACCTCAATGAGATCATTTGTGTCTTTTGTGTCTTCTCTTGTTGAAGCTACACAACCAAACCAGGTATAGGCTACATACTGTGACACTGATGTATGCTATTGATTTGTCTGATTGTATTGTTCTATGACTCCCGTGTACACACAGGCTACAATTTTAGATGTTTTTTTGGAACTTACACTCAGATTATCCATAATCACATTTTGGCTTTGTTTGAGAAGCGATTGGCTACTCCAAAACAACTAGTGTGAATGTGCCGCTGTGTCTGTAGAGATACTGGCCAGATTTGCCCTGAAGCTGTGGTCCTGTTATTCACAATGTAAAGACCACCCGCATGACACAGATCACGACTACCTGCAGTCACACAGTCTCAATGTGTCCAACCGCAATTAGGCATGAGGAGCACTTCACCTGTGATGACGGGTTGATGCCAGCTGTCTTGTTAAAAGAGGCTGAGAGAAAGGACTGAGGGGTCTAAAGGGGGCATGAAGGTGTACTGGCGGACGGGGATCAGAGAAAGAAAAGGCTTCTGAATTTATCGATGCTAGCAATTTGGTGTGCAAATTGTGGGTTTGTGTTCTCAGATGCAATCATTTCTGTTGCTGTTCCTCCTATATGGAGCCATACTGTGCAGATAACTGCCCGCCATTAAAGGGAATAAACAAGGTTGTAAAAAAAGGCTACGGCAAATTTGATATAATGCGCAGGTCTTTGGTGGGCCAAAATACCTCTTTTTATGACAGATTTTATTTTACGATTGGCAAATCAGTAAAACACTATGAGCCAGGGTGTTCCCCCTCCCTGCCATTTTGTGTAACATTTGGTTTCACTTGCCAAAGGCTTCTGGTGCAGTGGGGGATTATTTGCTCCCTGAAATGGCAGGTGAAACTTTCAGCTTGCCATATTAATTTCCTACGCCGACATTACGAAGCAGGGATGGAGACGGTGAATAAGGAAGGGTCAATTCAGACTCTTGTGAAAGAAATGGCGAGGATATTTGCCAATGGCTCTCATATCGTTTCTCCAGTGGTCAAGTGATACTGTAGTCCTCCCTCGTTTATCTATTGCATCTCTTTTTCATTAGTTTGCCCATTTAGAGCTCCTGATTCTGAAAATGAAAACGGAAGTCCAAAGTACAAAAGCCTGGCTGTAAAGCGTATGTGGCATAAAACTGCTCTAGGGCAAAACAAATTAGCCTGGTTACTGATTGTTGCAGAGATATATTTTACAGCATCATATACCATACATTTAGGCAACTGTGTTTTTTGAATAAGACATTGCATGTCATGTGTTATTTGCGGCCTGCATGTGTCAGCCATGAGACTGTTCTCAATTAACGTCATTATTATTTCAATTAATTAATTATAACATAATTATGACGACAATGAGATTATTATTATTATTATTATTGTCATTATAATAATAATTATTATTATTATTGCTATTAGTATTATTATTACTATTGTTGTTATTATTATTATTACAAAGCTTCGCTGTTGTTAAATATTTGTTAATTATAGTTAATATTGCAATTTGCTTAAGAAGAACGAATCAAGTAAATTAAAGTACATGGTAAAGCACATTTAATTTTTATGAAGACGTAGTCTTCGTATGTCTTTGTCGCCCTCTCTCTCTCTCTTTGTGTCACGAACACGCACGCATGCACACACACACACACACACACTCACATACACACACACACACACACACACACACACACACACACACATACACACACACACACACACACACACACACACACACACACACACACACACACACCAATCTCACTGTTGGAGGTATGTGAACAGGACTTGTCTTATCTGTGCACAGCTGCAACAGTATTTGGGAAAATATTCAATTTCTCTGTCACATAGGAGAACCTGGGAGGCTTTAAGTAAACACCAGTTATTGCGCCACTGGCATGGCAGCCGAGAGCGAGGCCTGGCTGGGAGAGAGGGGGATCTGCAGACGTCTGCCAGGGGAAGAGTTGTGTCTCTGCTGGATTATAGGAGAGCGCATCACATCCACACTTAAAAGCCCTTTTTCCAACAAGACAGGGCTGTTATTTAGAGATGGTGTGGGTAAACATGGGTGTGCAATATATTTCTTCCAGATAAGGTGTTGTCCGTGACTCATTCCACGTGATAAGAGAAAGCTTACGCTCTTCCGCTTTTTTATTTTTTAAGTTCAACAATTCATGGAGGTATGCCAATATATACACATTGATATGCATGTGTTGAGGTATGCAACTGATATGTCTTAGTTATTTTACAAGCATTCTTTGTTTTATTTCCTCCCCTTTGTTGTAATGATTACTCATGCTTACAGATATGTTCTAACAAGACAGTGTTTGTCTTATGAGCAAATCTAATTTGCTGTCAGTTTGGCATATAGGTTGTGTTTATACTTCAAACCCTACAGCGAAACCACTCATCACCTGTAATGAAACACATTTCTTAGTTATGATATAGAATTGGCTCTTAATCAGAGAAAACTGTATTACTCTATTAATTTCCCTCAGTGAGTCATGCATGTCTTTTTTTTATTTCTCCGGGACTGCTGAAACCTGTGTGTGGTCTCGAAAACATGCTGCTGTTTTCCTTGCGACAGACTCTGAAGTTCAGCCCCTATGTCTGCGCTCTCCGTTCGGAGATAATGTCTTGGCAAATGATTTAACCACCCTCACACAGACTCATTCCAGTAATTGAACAAGCAGAGAGGTGCTTTACAGGAAAACAATAGTCATATTGTCCCTGTATCGTGACTGCTCTGAGGACTGACACCATCTGAGATTGGACTTTCAGACCACTGCTCAGTTCCTATGAATTGTGGACAAACAACAGGTTTGCTTTCTTGACGCACGAGCCCTCGGCAAACACTGAATCACTATTTCCCAGGCGCAATAATATAGGAGGGTTTCACATGATTAGACATCAAGTTGGCGACAACCACCTGAGGGTGGAGTGCTGCCTATGGCGACACTGCTGATTTCTTTTGGAGGCGCACAGCAACCTTTTGCATACAAGATTGCATGTAATTACTGAGAAATGTGGTTTGACAAACAGAGGTTAGCAACAACACTAAATTGCATGCTAAGAGCCTTCATTACCCTAGAACTTTCTTCCATGATTTCTTCAATTAATGAGGTTACTTGAGAACAAATCTGTTTGGAAGTAAGAAACTGCTAACTTGATAATATGATGGGATGCACTTTGATGAATTATATCTCCTATATTTCTTGATATTTCATAATTCCTTGATAAGGTGCTAGGCTATATCTTGACAAATCTGGGTGAGCGCTTCACTAAGAGGTAGAACAGACCGTGTGCGATTAGAAGGGTTTTTCTATTTCCTGTATCATGCAGAGTACACACAGAGATGGCCCCAGGAAAGGCTGCTCCTGACAAAGATGCATTGTGGAGGGGTAGCCTATAAACCATAGCACTCAGTGGCTACATCTGTGATCCTCATCTTGACTACAGTGAAGGCTAGCAACAACACGGCAACTGTCACTGCCGCACCTGCTGCTGTCTCGGCAAGAGGCTATCTCTGTTAGCCATATAGCAGTATCAGTCTTCTCTTTTTGACAAGCCAAGAGAGATGGATCTGCCTGGGTCAACTCAAGAGGAATTAATGGAGAAAACGCTGGAAAACAGAACAAATGTCACTCCAAATAGAGATGTTAAAATCTAATTTCTGCCCTTCGGGGGCAAGGTTTAGTTCCATTGGTGCCTGACTGTAATGTCTCCCTTTACAGAACAGGGGTGAGTTTCCAGAAAGCTTCGTAGCGTTAAGTACTTTTTGAAGTCACTCTTATGAGAAGTTCAAGCGGGTTTCCCAAAACCCTTCGTAGCTCACGAAGTACTTAAATTGTTTTGTGAATTCACGAGAACTGCAGACCACTTATGTAGCAGTCAAAGTGCGTCGTTAGGTGAAATGTGCCTTCCTGCTTCACTTTACTCATTGACAATACACCACAAACATAGTTTAAATCTTGCAGATTCCAATAACTAGGTATTGGCAAGCAAAACAAAAACTATTCTTAAACATTTTTTCATAAACATGGACGTCAGTGAATACCTTTATTTATTATGTGTTTATTGTGCCTCAATGTCGACATAGGCAAACATTTATTGTAAAAACCGGTCCAGTGTCAGTCTTTTATATTAACCTCTTATACGGTTGGAATTGAGTGGAGAAAGCTGATCTGAGCAGCTCATCTGGCCTATTGATTAACCACTGATTGATACATCTTCCTCTCCATTTCAAGATGAACTTCACAATTATGTGAGTTACGATCTGGTTTGGGAAACACTCCTCAAACTACATTGCACGTTAGCTAAGTCCTTTGTGAAGTGGTTTATGAAAACTCAAAGATCCATTCTTAATGGGAAACTTACCCTAGAGCATTAATTACAGGCAGCCAATGAGAGGTTGGGATTGGAAAAAACAGATCTCCATTGGAGTGTACTGTTCTTCACTCATACTGTACTTCAGTAGCAAGCCATATTTGGTTTTACTGTTATACTCTTTACAGTACAGCCTGACAAAATGGAGCTTACAACCTCTGCTAGCGGTGAGCTTGAGAGATTCAGACGGCATGATTTAGTAATGATGTGATGTTCATTGTTCACTCAAGAAATGTTGACTGTTCTTGTTATAAACCCAATGTAATTTTATACCATCTCACATTAGCTAGCTAGTAATAACTGTTTTCGGCTTGTTGGTTAACAACAGAAATAAGATGCCACTTTATCAATAAATGTTCTGTGAAACACTCTTAACAATAGTTTATACGATACTTAAGATTGTACTATTGTTTTTTTGGCACTCCAGTGTGGTTTGACAGTTGCTGCTAGATCTGAATGTGAAAAGAAACACAGAAACACTGCAGGGATGGAGTGACTGCAGATTGTGTGGGATTAACACTCTGAAAGATTGAGCGACAGTGGCCGTGGTGACTTCTCCTTAAAGCTTTGCATGTACAGCTGCACGTGGCCTGCCAGTCACTGGCGCTTGATCAGAAAGGGATATTCCGGGATTTGTATGGTTCTTGACTGTCAAACAGTAACATTTACATTTTCAGTAATTAAAATGTTGCCAGTTATGATTGCAGATATATATATATACGGTATATATATATATATATATATATATATATATATATATTGATATATATTGATATATATTGATTTGTTGATTGTCTATGATGAATTGAAATTCTCGTATACAACTCGTATTGACAAAAAAAAAGTAAAAAATAAATAAAACAAAGTCAAAAAATTAGACGTCACTGGTGAGAATATTATCATAATCACACAGACTACTACCATTAGATAGACCTGTTTGCTGAAGACAGCTATTCACCTCCCACCAGTTCTTAATTAAATATGGTGTGAGAATCATAACTCCTACTTCACACCTGGCATTATCATCTGAACTGAGCCACATGCCTGAGTTAATATGTGTTATTATCCAATGCCCTAAAAGACCGGGACTTGTGTTGTTTGTTTAATTGGACCCTTCTCAGATACACCCACACATTTTAAGTCATGGTTACGCAATTGTATATGACCAGAAAGAAAGAATAATGGAATGGATACGAAACTATAACATGAATGGGATAGTCAGAGAAGTGTATGTTTATGCCAACTGCTCAGAGGATCTGTCATTGAGAGAGTGGGTGAGTTGAGTCACAAGCACAATATATTTTATGCAAGAAATGTATTGTCAGTAACAACAAGCTACATGTTTTGCTGTGCCATTTGTAATAACTGGTGTAGGCTAAGCCATGCAATTGTATAGTCAATGGAATTGGAAAAAGTACAAAAGAGATAGACAAAAAAGGGGGGGGTTAGAGAGAGAAGGGGTGTATTTTTGTCCTTGCAGTGCTGCATTGGTCGCTCGTGGCATTTCCATCATTCATCACCTCATGCTGATTACTACTCAGTCTGGAGTGAGCTGACAGGATGCAGCTCCAGCACCCATTACCATCAAAAATAGGTCCAGCAGGCCCGGGGGCAGCCAAGGAGTCACAGCTCCAAAAGTGAGCCTGTTCAAAGCCTCTAAAAGTCGCTTTGTGGTGGCCTGATAACATCTAGCTGGTTTGGAGCAAGGTATCTTTTTTGTTGCATTGCCTGAGAGATCCTCCTGTTGTTTATATCGTGAATATGACACAACATGTTCACACTTTTGTGCATTAGCCAAAAATGGGACACTGGGACTCGGTTGTTGATACTTTTTTATGTTCCTCAATAGGCTGTCCTTCAGACAAGCCTATAACAAATTATACTTCAGAATTAGCTTTTCTGGCCAGGGAGGTCATTATTCTAAGTAAGGTTACTATTCTATTGTATATAACATACATACAGCTCGATAATCATATCCTCTGCTGATTTTGTAAAGTGTAATGTGTAATGAGGTGCACCAATCAGCATGTTTCAAATCTGGAGCATGCTGCAGTAGGCTGAAACACACATGCTAATTGACATCATGGATGTGTATCAAGCTTACATTACCCTTGAAAAACAGTATGGTACAGATATATAATCTATAAAGTACCAATAACTTATTGACTTTTTGCCATTTGTCTAGGTGTTATGTTTGGTCAAATATTATTTGTCCAGCTTTATGCATTTCTTTCATGCATACATTTTCTACCACATAGAATAAAAGACGTTTATGGGCTATTTTTTGTTATAGAAACATCACGTCATTTGTTGAAAATGTTCAGGCCATACCAAGTAAAAAAGAGATGTATAGTGCAGCATGTTAACAAAGACGAGATTCATGTCCAGGCTTGTTTTTGTCTTTAGAGGGGAAATCTCAAGTTGGGTCTATTTAAGCAATTACCTTTGCTTAAGCCACATTAGTTCTACAATTAGATAATCTTCCATCTCCGTGACTTAGTACATTATGTTGCTCTGAATGCTTTGTCATGTCAAACAACATTTAAGTAGATATCTCACCGAGGGGCTGTTGTCTTTCGAGTAGATTTCTGCCACTAACAAGAGCCATTGTCAAGGTATTACCTTGTCTCTCACCATGTGGCTCTGTTATCACGCTCACTCCATATTCATATGGAGTCTTCATACTCCTATTATTATTTTGTTTAACTTACAGCTGCAGCAGCAATTACACTTCAGTGGATTACCTGTACAGAGATACAAAGATGTAAATCTTTACCCCACACTCTGCATACCAGTTGAAAGGCATGACCCAGACTGAAATTCTTTATCAGTATAGGTATAACACAACATCGTTCAACCTTTCAGGGTTTGTTTGGGTGATTTGAATTTCTTTGGTATTCAAAAAAGGATGGCTTATATGACAGGGAGATAATTCTCTGACAGTTTGCTGTATCATCCTCTGTGTCTTTGGGTTTGCAGACTTTGGTCCAGTTACTTTGAATCATTTTGTTTCCCCTCCTTTTGTTATCACAAAAAAGCAAACATCTTAAACATACACAAGGTGCAGAAGCAGTGATTGCTGTATCTGGTGTCCTGCTGTGGGTGGTGGAGAACGATAACATGCCATTTTACATTCTAATTTTTTTTCCACATATAATTTTTTATCACAGCAAAACGGATTCTTGAAAAGATTCATGGTCTATTGAATGGATGGAACGTCCTTTGTAAATACATATTTTTGCATGACTGATGTTGTGTACTTCAACAAAAGGAAATCAGATGCTTACACTTCTTCTACATTTCATGGATGCTGCTGTTTAATATTGTAGGTTGCATGTATAATTCTTCCTTATACCACGGCTTTGTTCAATACTTAGTTATGATTGGTCGAGAGGGACTCAATTATTTTAGTGGTATTGTGCACTTGATTTCATTCAAGTTCCATTCATGCTGAGAGTAAAAAAAAAACGGCAGGTTATCGAATATAAAAATGAATAGAATGCTATTTTTGTTTTAAGGACAAATCTCACTGAAGATGGCAGAGCTTAAACTAACTACATTTGATGACTTCCTCTTTGAGTATCCAGTCTACAGTAAGCAGACAACAGACACAACACTGGGCTCCACTGTCTTAAAGTTATGCAGATACTAGGTCTGCTCAATGAGCCAACCCCAAGATGTTTGCATCACAATCCAACATTGTATAACACTGGTGATGTTATGCTAATGACCATGTAACAACCCAGATGAAAGCTCAGGCCGAAAGCTTCCCTCTGTATCACTACCTAATGCAAAGGGAAATGATTAGTGAGACTGAAATTGATTTAACTGGTCTTAAAAGAGAATGTAAATAAAGTACTATATAGCCGCACAACCAAACCAGTCCAGAACAAATGCATTCAATCAGTTTCATCGTACTCTTGAATTGTTTTCCTTTCATTATTTCATGCCGCTACTCTCTCTTATAATTGTTTTTTTGGGGGAGAAAACATGCTTTGTGTTAGGTGCATTGGAGCGTGCAAACCATTCATTTGCAAGCAACAGCTAAATGGGCTTTAAGGTTTGTCTGTGTCTTTGAAAAAAGGTCAATATACCTTCATCAGGTTTAACAAGCTGCATTACCTGTCAGTCGAGTAGTGAGTAAAGATTTATGGCTGACAACTGATTGCTCTCTGGAAAGACTACACCCATCTCTTTTGTTTCGGCTTCCTGAGGAGAAGCAGCGCTGTACCTTGTTTGGGTTGCAGTATCATACATTACTTCCCTTGTTACACAAAGGCATTTCTGCCATCTTTTTGAAATTGGAAATAGATGCTACAGCAGCATCGAAATATACAGATTGGTTGTCATAGTCAGTCAGCACAGTAACGGCCCAGATCTGGCCCGCATGCTCACATCTGTTTTCTACCGGCATCCAGATGTGGCCCAGGTCTGTCGTTCATGGGCCTTGGCTGGCATGTGGATTTGGCCTGGGTACGACTGTTCCACGGGCTTAGGTACAGCCACCAGAGCCATACCACAGAGAACAATGTTGTACCCTGGGCCACATCAACGTTCTGGTCCAGGCTTAGCCTATTTGTGTCCTGGCTTAGTTCTGGAAAATAATTCTTTAAGGGAGGGCAAACAGTATGCACTAAGAAGGGCAGTAGCGACATAATACACAAACACACAACACACTCACCACACAAAATACAGAGACTCAGGTCAAATAGGCTACAGGCTGTGGTGTATTTTAGTCAGGTTAACTACAATTTACATTTAAGATAATAATGAGCTCTTAAAAAGTGAAGAGAAAATGTGTAATAACAAGAACACTTCACTACCCAGCAATCTAACCAAATGCATAAGCAGTCTGGACTTTGGCTTCCTGCCAAATAACTCAGATTAAATGACATTGAGTTCATAGCTTACATACTGCCTTAAAGAGAGGAGGGGCATCAGGTGTGTTGTGTCTTAATTGGCCAAACCTGAGTCGACTTGAGTGTCTCCTATAAATTCAGGATCAGTCAAGTGTTCAGGGAGTGTTTTCAGTCAAAGGAAGCTGATGTGCTACCCGTTTGTTTTCTTATCGAATTTGATTGTGCCAAACTGCTTAAGTCTGCATTAAACTGGCAAACTGCAGATTTCAGTTATGAATCTTAAATTTGATCACTTCTGTCTGCCACAGGTTCCATAATTCATAGCATTTCTTAGCAAATCCCAAAAGTGACCAAGCAGATAGAATAATTTATTTGGGCTATGTACCTCCAGCCAGAGTTGGCCAACAAGCAAACTCGTACTGGTTCCCCACATTCAGACCTACACTGGCTTATTAACAATGGGAAATGATTAGAGCCATACACCACATGCAGTACCAGTACCAGTTGGAACTTTGCAATAACCAAAGTTCCAACTGTTGCCTAGTACTTGTCCACCTCACTCACACCAAAGATGGCCTAGTAACTACAGGAACGTGTCAGGGCTACATTTCTAATATCAGAGCTGGCTCATAGCAAATTGCCAACTCTCATCTAGGGCTGGCCACCCACATTAGGACCAGATCTGGCCCATATACTTCTTGACGTTTACACCACTGAGCCATTATGTGCCACCAAAAGACCAGATCTGGTCCACAATTGTCTGCTGACTGGGAAGCATGCCATGTCGGCTCCAGTCCTGGCTCAATGTGTTTGTGTTCTTGCTGTAGTATAAGGGAAAGGTCCTTACACGGCTTTCTATTTCAGTAAGGGCTGAGATTATGTGGTGTCCTTTACTTTGGTTTTGTTTGTCCTTACTCTGAGCCATATAAAGGTTAACAGCCTCAGTTAGGTTGTCTGCCAGGACAAGACAACTGTAGTATAATGTCGCATCTAAAGAATTAGCACATTTCTCACAATTCTCATTTCTAATTTTGACTCCGTACTGACCTGAAATGTTTCACTGATGAATATTGCTTTGCAAGTTGCCAGTGTACACGAGACTGCACCTTTGTACTAATCTCATAAAATCATGTAATTTGATACATGTCATATTCCAAGGCAACCTTTTTCCTTTTGTCTTTTAGTGGTGAGTTGTGACTGGATGTTGATAAATTGGCTGGTAACTGACTTATTCCACCTCAATTTTAGATGCAGCTTTTACAAGTAATCTTCTCTGTTACCTTTTTCATGTTTTGTTTTGACACCCACCATCTTAAAAATTAATGATCCTGTTGAATAATGCTTAACGATCATAGTGAATTATTGATAGCCTGGTCTTTAATAGATGGACAGAGCAGGCCTTTTAACAATTCCACTGCCGATTTTCTTCCTGCTATGCAGAAAGAGATTACAAAGCTGCCTACTGATGTGGTAAAGGTACCACACCTTCATTAGCATAGAGTAAAATAAAGCATCCTTTTTTCTCCCCTCCGATCTGCGATCCAGCATTCTGGGCCAGTATCGGACTGATACCAATGCAGTGGATCGGATCGGGACATCCCTAGTTGGGATGCACCGAAATGAAAATTCATTAAGGAGACACATGGCTGAATACCGAATAGCGATTGCATAAATTAAATACATTTAGCTTTTTATTCATGCTTGTATGCTCATTCATGTGAAATGAAAAACGATAATTATCAAAATTACGTGTTTGAAATTGTATATAATGTTACAGAATATTTCCTCATTTCATGAAAGATGTAACAATTGTGACAGCGGCTGGTGAAAGGAAGAACAAGTCACCAATCAAAATGTTTGGGTTTTTATTTTGAAAAACGTTGAAAATCACATTACACACTCGCTAGTCAAGCCAAAATATTGCAATGCATTGGATTCGGTGAGTAATCCCAACTGCTACCTGGTTAACTATAACACTCCCAACTGCTACCTGGTTAACTATAACACTCCCAACTGCTACCTGGTTAACTATAACACTACTTAAAGTCTTTACATTGTTAACAGACTCACAAAACAAGCTGTGTTAGTTGACTAGCGAGTGTGTCATTGATTTTCAACAACGTTGAAATGAATCTACAATTTTCTAAATAAAAGTCTGAACTTTAAATCAGCTGCCGGTTTATTAACCCTTTCACCATCAGTAGTCACACTACTGTGATCCCATCAGTTTCCAGGGATCGCTTAGCTCGCGCTTTTATTTTGAAGTCGCGAAAACGAAAACGGAAGTCTTAATGTCGGAATGTGCCTCTCATTGTCGTTCAGAGAACAGATACCAAACTGCTCACTTGTTTGCCGTAATTATATGACTTGGCAGTAGGCAGTCATCACTCAAAGCTCGTCTCATTCACAGGAAAGTGTGGGTTGGTAAACATTCAGTCTTTTCACACATTTGGCTGAACACCGAATGTGCTTTTTTGCTTTTTTCGGCTGAATAATTTCGGTGGCTGAACTTTCGGTGCATCCCTAGCTATTTGCCATGGCCTACTCGACCTCCGCAGTGGCGACTGGTGCTGTTCATTCGCTGTTAGTTTTACAGCATATTGGATGACTGCATTCTTATTCCATTCAACCAGTTCAATGTAACATCAACAGCTTTAGGTTATTACATATCCAGCGCGGGCATGATACTAGAATTTGCCCACCCTATGCCCATCATGAGTTTGCTACAGCCTAGCCTACACGTACAAAATTATAACGGAGATGCACAAGAGGAGAGATAGATTGGAGTTATCAAGGTGACAGTGACACATTCAAAATTGCCTTGCACACCCTTGCCTGGATCAAGCTGATCTGATGACTCGCACACAGTTCACTTTCATAGCTGCCACATATATAATCATCACTTTCTTGTTGTATGATTCTTTCTCTCATCCACGTGTTTTCTCCTCTGACCTTTTCCCTTTGCTTGGGAACTTCAGTGCACAACAGCTGCATGTGACCAGTCGCAAAAACCTCTCCAAGCCAAACCTCAGACATGCTACAGTAACTGCTACACTGCATACACCGTTGTTACCATAACGGTAGTTAAGAAACTGAGAACTAACACAAGTAATCTACAATTCCAGTCAATGTTTACAATCACGGAAAGCAAAACAAAAGCAAGCAGTTACATTGGTGGGCCCAGATGGCAATACATTAATTAAATGGAAAGCTTACCTTGAATCAGATGAGTTGCAATTTGATAGCCTTAGCTAGCTAGCTAATATAAAAAGCATTCTTCTGTGGTCAGGTTGTTGAGTAGGTTACATTAGTTAAGTAAGGTAGGTAAGTGAAAGGTAGACTAGTAAGAAGAACAAAACAATATACTTAAATAATGTTAAAAAAATAGATATCTCTCTCTCTCTCTCTCTCTCTCTTTCTATTTTTGAATACATTAATTTGTATTTCTCCGTCCTAATATCTCACTTTCTGTCTCTCTCTTTCTCTCTCCAGAATTATAGCTAGCCTATGCTTTTGATTGGATGGTCAGGACATGAGGTTGCCATATTTGGTTTGAGGACAATCCTCGGGATTTTGCTAATTTTACAGCAAAAATGCTAATTGATAAAAACAAACAAAAAAACATTTAAAACACATTGAATGGGGCTTAACAGAGCAGTGAGGAGAGTCTCAAAATCCAGTCTTCTCTATTCCCATTCAACCTGCAGTTACCATGTTCAACCATCTGGGACCAGCGTTGAGACTACTTCTACCTGAGCCGATTGAATGTGTGTGTGTGTGTGTGTGTGTGTGTGTGTGTGTGTGTGTGTGTGTGTGTGTGTGTGTATATATAGTGTGTTCAGAGACAGTGCAGGTCAGTCACATGGTGTGTGCGTGTGTGTATGTGTATGTGTATGTGTGTGTGTGTGTATGTGATATGTGGTTTTCCGGTTCTTCTTCTTCTTTCGTGTAACGTCAGAGGTCCAACTCGGTGTCGCGTAGCCATGCCCGCATCTCTGGTTCTAGGTCGAAGAGGCTGGCTTCTGAGGGTGGTCTATATAAGGGGCAGATGGTGATTATGTTTTCCGGTTAACCACAGGATTCAAAATGACATTGTTGTAGGGCTTTGACGGAGCCGCCAATTTCAAATGACGGAGCCCTATACTATACTACTACAATACATTCATGTCGAACACTGTGGAAACACCAGAAGTACACACACTTTGGCTACTTCATAGTTTCACAAATACTGTATAAGTGGAAAGGCACAGTGGAAAGGCACACTTTAGTAGGCTATACCGTACATGAAAATACATGGAACACTTACCTAGCTCCGCTGAATGACCGAGGGTGCAAGGAAGATCTATGAAGAACGACATCTTGGAACAGCGTCTCAACTGATGATTTCATTTCATGTTAAAAGTAATAATACAAATACATTTAAAAAGTCTGGTTTTATGACGGTTTTTGACAAAAAAGCTATTTTCAGAGACCCCGGTTTTCGATTTAACTGTAAAACCGTCCAACCCTAGTATGTGAGTGCATTTTGTGTACCAGAATTGAGCAGATGTACACATTTTTTATTTACACATTTATTTCTCAAAATAAAAAATTAGAAACATCCTCAATGGACCAGCCCTCCACGGGACTTCAGAGTCTGTCTCTGGCTGCACTGTTATTGGTGGTTGAAGTTTGTTACGTCAGCATTGGTGAACTCGACAATATTGACCCGACGCCCAATGTTTTTTTGTGTCATGTGCCTGTCTTGGCGTTGACACTGTATTTTTTAATTTTTTTTATCAGTGCAACAGTGATGCACTCTGGTGAAATTGAGAATATGAGCGTTGGTGAACCTGTCTCTGTCTCTGTCTCGGCCCACAGCCCAGCTTCCTTTGTGATCCCTGATTTGTTATGATTCATTTAGGCACAGCAGGGCACAATGGACCATACTCTCTTTGAGATAAAATTGTGAAAATAAAATATATGACCAGAGATACCATGTGGCTTGTCTCCCTGCGTGCACTATTTCAAGGAGAAATATATACTGTCAAGGACTTGGAATTGGAATTGATTGACAAGTACTATCACTATGAGATGCCTATATAATGGTGGGCCTCACATTTTTGACCTTCTTATTCATCTTGCTGTATTAATGTCAGCCTATTAATTCCTGGGCTGAGAAGCATTTGGCAAAGACACCATTTAACAGCTATGGCTGAATCATTCTTATCTCTTTGCACCTAAAAGGAATAGTTTCTTGCTATCAGTAAATGGAAATGACATTTTCAAATTTAATTCGAGATGATCCACTTCACTTCCACTAAAACATCAAAATTACCACCTAACAATATATGAAACCTGTATTAAAACTTTGTTACTGTCACAAATCATTTTTGCTATAATCCTAATGGAGAGAGAGGAATAGGTATCTTTCAGAACTAATAGGATTTATGTTCCTAAAACGATTATGTGGTTATACATTTCATATATAGCCTGGGGAAAGACTAAACAACACAAATCACCTGATCATGCAGCCTAAGCATATCTTCTCTTTCTTAAATACAGACAAAAATAACATTTCAACCAGGGGTAATATGAACAACTGGTTTAATTTAGAATCAGCATGTAGCCTATACATAATGTTATTTGCTCAAGATATATTGCTATAGTATATGTGCTAAATGTACTGCTTTTGTATTTTCGTCAGTACTGTTTTATGTTGATTTGTGTGAATTGAATTCTTGATGTTGCTGTGCCAGACTTCTTTTGGGTTTGAGACATTTTTCTTCTCCCTCAACTCTGCATTGATGACCTAATGTATCAGATTTTAGGCAATGATTGTTTTATTTAGTAGCCATATGTCCTTACCAATGGGGAATGCTCTAATCGATTAATTGAAAGGCCAGTAAAAATGATTTATGAGGACAACACTAAGAGCAATGAGCGTAGCATGCCCACCATAACAGTCCATAGTGCTGTATGGTTCGCTATGGTTGAGGCTTAAGAGGAAGAACAATATTCAATTGTTCACTCCTTGCTCCATTTTTACAGAGCCCTGATATGTTCATATATACTCTCTGAAATTGCCATGTCCATGTATTCTTAGATGATCAATGCAGTTTATTAATGACGGAAAATGGCAGAGGCATACCTCGCCCATTTCTAGGTTGTCTAGGTGGATTAGTGTGTAATACCATGTGACTCTACTACTAGGTCATCCTCAGACCTCCATACATCTGGCTAGCTCGCTGGTACTTTCCGCTCCTGCATCTTTCTTGAGTACGTCCAGTATGTTAGTGTGGGATGCCCTCGTGATCGATGCCTGTGTGTTGGCTTTCACAGCACCAGTTTGCTGACTCTGCAGGATGGAAAATTCATAATAGACATTGAATTGAATTTTGTCCCTGTAAGACCTCTCTGTCTGTAATAGGCTTGAAATAAATTAAATGCATCATGGATGGCATGAAATGTTAGCTAATGATTATTACTGTACTGGAGAAATGTACTTGTGTACACACAACATTATATACGAGTTTAGCTATCTGTCTTGGAGTTAGATATGCCAAAAATAGTGACCCATTTCACAACTGTTACTTTTCAGAAATAAATATGACTTTTTAGTAGTGTTCAGTTTAACGACCATCTCCCCAGAATAGAAAAGCTGTCGTGGTCACACTATGTGTTTGACCTGGTATTTCACCATCTGAGCCCTAGCAGGGTCAGGGGCTGTGTTCAGGGCAACAGCAGTGGCACAGTGTTTGGTTGTGGTGTCAGTCATCCTCCTTGTTTCTACCCTGCTCCGTGCTGCTCTCAATCATTTCAACCACAGAGGGGTCACTGGTTGATTTTGCTCCCCCATATCTGACTCAGTGGGACGACAGTGTCATCCGATCCCTGACCCGATCTCCCACTGGAGTGAGAGTCTTTGGATTTACGCTTGCAAATTGTACATCTTCAGCAGTGTCAAAGAAGAAATGCAACCTCTTTTAGGGAATATATTACCTCAACAGCCCTGGCAGAGTATGTGACTGAGCTTTAGATCCCAAGGTATTTCAGGCCCTTAAATATAATTTTTCCAAGTGAGTGAGAGACACAGGTATAAGAATTGTTTTGACAAATGCACGTACCGGTATAGTGAATCTTGCTGTTCAAATCAAATGAAAACCAAATCTATTCCCATTCAACATGTGCTGGTTCGTTGGTTGGTGATTTACATTTTGATGAATCAATGGTTGCCTCTTTTTTTTAACATCCTTGTGATGTTGCGTGACAATTAACATCCCAACTCTTTCTTGGAGTTTGTTGAAAGCCTGGGGGCTAATTCAGGGGTCAAGCAAGACTTGCAAGCTGTCAATCTTTTATTGTAACCCTAGCCCCCCCTCTCAGTTTCTTTATCCTGTGTCCCCCCCCATTCTTCCAGACCTCATTTCGTAGAATAGCCAACTCTTCTTCTATTCTCCTGTGGCCCTCTCAACAGCTTGAGTGGGACAACTGAGTGCTTTGTCCAAAAAACTCTTTCACATCTGCCTCTTGTTTTCAGCCCCCTGCATTCAAATTTCAAACTGTCCTTTTCAGACTCCCCCCCCCTCCCCCCCCTCCTCCCCTTTAATTATGCCCTTCATCCCAAATACTTATAGTTTGTGCTTTATGATAGGAAGACCGAATGGACTTAACATTTCACCATTTTGTACTCTAAATCAATGATTTGATTGTGATTTGATTATCGATTTGATTATGCTTTCTGCTGGAAACAGCAAATACATCAAGTGCACATATGTGACACATTGTAGTGTTTTGGTCCGCATGTCGGCAAGACGGCAACCAATCAAAATGTTTGGACTTTTATTGTGAACGTTAGCGAGAATCACAACACAAACTCGCTAGTCAAGCCAAAATACTGCAACGCAATGGATTCGGTGAGTAATCCCCCGCTGCTAACTAGTTAACTATAACACTACTACTATAACGCTACTTTATATTGTTAGCAGGCTCACAAAACAAGCTGTGTTAGCTGACTAGTGATGTGTCATTGATTTTCAACAACGTGGAAATGTATTCACATTTTTGGAAAGAAAAGTCTGAACATTAAATCGGATGCCGACATGTGGACCAAAACACTAGTAACATATGTTTAAAGCCTTTGGGTCCACACCCCTGTGGCTTCTCCATTTCTCAGAGTACTTAAACATCTGTCTGCATTAGCTTCATATTTAGCCACAATAATGTGGCATTTAGCAATCTGTGCTTAACATTCACACTACATTGGAATTAGAAGGTGTGATGAGGATGACACCCAATAACTCTAAACTGGATTCTTCCCATGTTAGACACGTTTCGGATCAAACCCCAGTCAAGGAGTTTTATTTAAGAAAACAGTCAGGATATGATCACCGGTGGTTTTTGCAAAGACTGGTAGAGAGAAAAGAGAACTCCAGCAGAGAAGGGAGACCTCAGCTCATTTAATGAGGAGAATGGCAGTCAGGCAGACTCCCCCGGTCTATGCCTTTGGTGTCTCAGCATGTTAAACACTCACAGCAGGATACAAAGATATTAAAGTACAGGACTGTTATCATCGATTTACAGAACACCCATTTCCATGTATTAGGGATCTGCTATTTCACTTATTTATTTATTTTCGACGTGGCGGGAGGCCCTGCTGTCTCTGAGGCACAGCTGTTGAAAGCATTCTGTCTTTGTCCACACAGCCTTACTCAGACAATCTGTGGTGGCTATATCCCCAAGTTAAAACGAAGAATGACATTCACAATGATACAGTACAACTGTCTCAAGGAAAGGAAGAACTTTCTGTTTCTAAGTTACTCATTGTTCTCCGTTGCATTTGTCAAAAACGGTTTACTATGTAGTCTACAGTAGTGCCTCTCATTTTTTTCAGGATTAGAACACAACTGTTTTTAGTTCTCTCCTGTTGGATTTCCATCCTCCCTGAGATAGGGTACAAGGTTCCTAGTATAAGGCTCTTCCAATTTAGATTGTGTACAACATTGATTATGCTAGGAAAGGCCCTTGCTCTTAATCAGGTGTTTGCGGTCTCCCAAGGTCAACCCAATTCCCAATTTAAGTTCGGATTTAGGCCTTTATTTTTACCTTAATAATGCCCTATGTGCAGTATATCCCATTGACTGATACTGTAAATCCGGTTGATGTCTCATACAGTGATGCCTAAATACAAGACAATTAGGATAGGTTTAGTGAGAATAGGATAGGGCTATGCACCTCAACCATGGCATGACAGTAGTGTACTAGTGCAGCTGACGTTTTAGAGAAACCAAATGCACTCCTTCTCATTATGCTCCTGTTAACTTGTTTTAAATGTCTCTAAAATTAGAGGTGTCAGGTGAGGCATAATGTCATTCCAAATGAGTTTATTATGCCAGGCTTAATTATAACTTTGTCATCTAATGTGCATGCGCTGCGTGTTCTCACTATGATGAATCACAGCTTTGTCTGAGAACGCAGACAAGAAAGAGATTTGTAACTCCTCCGAACTTTCATGAGACAAAAAAAAGATTTAAAAAAGGAAACATACAGGAAATAAATAAATAAAGGAAGACATGTAACAGATGCAGTTTGGATGAACTACCGTAATTAAAAAATAGGGATTCATCACCACCAACTGTCTTATCTATAGTGTTTTGTTTTTCCTCCTCTACAGCTGACAAGAGCAGCAACATGTGCATACAGTTTCTAGAAGAGTGTTGAGCTTCAGGGTGTAGTGTTGCATGCAGCGAAGAATAAAGACTATAGTTGTTTTCTACTCCTTTAAAGGCAAGAAAAAAACAAGTTTCTAATGGGCTCCTGTGTGCCTCGTTACCAGAGTGATGGTGTCTCCCTGGGTGGATCCGCTAATGGTTCATGGGAGGAGAGAATGGGCACAGCTAGTCAGTGTAAACATGCAGACAAAGGGAAGCCGTTAGGAGTGTGAAACGCATGCCTGGGCTTTCAGGTGGGCATTGGGTTTCACCAGCCAGCCTTCCACCATGCCAGTCACTTGTGCACTGTGTGTCCATGACAGGGGGCTACTTTCCTTTGTGGCAATAAGAAAGAAAACCAAACAACCAAACAGCCGTATGAGAATGACAGGTATGGATGGAGTGAGTGAGGGATGTAGGTGGGAGGAGGGAGCTATGTAAGATAACTTGGTTTGTGTTCACTCACAACAGTGTAGACACCATTTGCTAGCTTGCTTGTTTGTTTGTTTGTTTGTTTGTTTCTATGTGGAGGTGTGAGGGAGATAACGGTGTGAGCACTGCTGGCTGACTCTCGGTCATGTAGAGGTGGAGGCGGATCCTATCTGTGTAGCAGCAAAGGCACACCCTCATGGAATAATCAGCAGCACTTAGCATCCATTTAGGGATTTCCCTGTTCAGGATTATTGACCTTCTGTTTTTTTCTTCTTACTGGCTTGTGTGGATTTGTAGCATTTCATAGTTAGGAGTTTTGGACATGTTTGCAATGGAGGAGGACAAAAGCACACAAGTGTCAAAAGTGCTGTGTTGAGTGGGAACAAGATGTTAAATGGTATTCTCTTGTGAGATAGGGGGGGTAGGGAAACCACTGGACACCTCTTCAACATGAGATACGAATGTCTCCCTTCCTTTGCGTTGCAGGTGAGAGGATCAACGATGAACATCTTTGACAGCTGTTGGCCTGGACTTTTGTAACCACAGTCACCCACTACCTAACATGCAGAGACCATCCACACAAGGCACTATGGCATGCTCTTTGTGGACACTATCAACCTTCTGCTGTCTGTGGGCACTGGCCCACATAGAGTCTTCAGAGGGTAAGTACACATGACTTTCACCCCTCATGATAACTCATAGTATCATCATATTTGAAACCTTTTATACTCAGAAAATAACCTACATTTTCTTTGTGACATAGATGAGGATTGTGTCAAAGGCTAGGTTCATTCTCAAATGTAGTATTAAGGCTACTTAATGAATGGTCACTTTAGCCAGTATTGCTCCTCTGATTGCACGCAGTACTTGTGCATAATACTGCTCTGAGAACAGTGGCCTCGGAGGAGGGGGATAATCTTGAATGGTTTCATTAGTTGGTAAATTGTGATTTGTTTGAGATTTTCTGCTTCAAAGCGTCAGTTGTCCCTGGTGGCATCAAAGCGGGATTCATGTTTAATTTCCTCATACAGACTCTTGTTTGGTGGCATGCCATGCGTCCTGCAGATACATCTTACCCTGCATGTCAAAAGCTTGAGTCTGCTTTAATCACAGCAAAAATATAGCTTGGACTAATCCAATATACAATGCCTCATTATGGGCATAAACTATATCTCGTAAACTGCATTTATGCACACACTGTTGTTTTATAATGTCAGGAATCAGAAACCAAACGTGGCATAACATTATTTTCAACCCCATTTAAGGAAAAAATATATATTTTCAGAATTTAGATATGCATTTTGACATAATTCTTATCGCATTTCCCCCCGTTGAGCTGTATAGCGGCACTTATTAAAGTGAAGTGCTCTTATGACACTTAACTCCTCCTACTGTTGCCGCTCGCTCCAGGTCTGTTGTGTATAATGGAGAAGCGTATCCTACCCGTACCGTTCCGAACTTCTCAAATGCGTGCCGTACCGGTCTGGTCAATGGAAAAGGGCCATTAGTCTCTACTGTGAGGTACTGTATTGACTGTTGTCTGGTCTAGCCTGTGGGCTGAAAGGGATTTATGAGTGACCAAGGTTAACGCTGACGGTAATCATTTGTCCTATATGCCTGAACTGAGAGATATCGTTCTCAAAATGAGCCTGAGGCAAAGACAGTGGTCCCCATTTTTAGGCCTGTGTTTATAAATAGCATCTCTTCATGTGTCACTCCATTTCTCATTCACCTTTAGCTCTCTCTCTCTCTCTCTCTCTCTCTCTCTCTCTCTCTCTCTCTCTCTCTCTCTCTCTCTCTCTGTCTCTTTCTCTCTCAAACCCCTCTCCTCGTCACTGTCCCATTGTAACCACAAGGATACAGCCTAGCAACGGTTCATTATAAACAATATCCCCAAGTAAACATGGTTCATTAAACTGCATCCTGCCGTAATATCTTTTTAATGCATTTTTATAATTGAATTAAATGGGATACTGCCATGCTATAAATGGGCTAGAAGTTTTAGCTTTTCAAGAGATTTGACAAGATTGATAGCTCCAGGGTTTTTTTTCTCTTTTTTTACGTCTCTCGGAAATTCACATTCACTCTATGGGCAGATGCATGTCTACAAATGTTTGTGTTGTTCATCTGTATACACAAGGTCTTCTCCCATACAATACCTTTCCCACCCTTTATTATCTTCTGCCAGTCCACCCCCATGGAATGTCCCATATTTGCTTGAATATGTCCTCTGTGTTTCTAGTTAGTGATTCTAGATCGTTAGCCTGGAGGAGCTCCTCAACCAACCATGTGGAATCAACCACTGCTTTATGATATAACTTATAACCCCCTAAGAAATAGATTCAATTCATGAAATTCAATTGATGCCCAAAGCTTTCCTTGAGACAGAGACAGAGACAGAGACAGAGACAGAGACAGAGAGAGAGACAGAGACAGAGACAGAGACAGAGACAGAGACAGAGACAGAGATAGAGACAGAGACAGAGATAGAGATAGAGACAGAGACAGAGACAGAGACAGAGACAGAGACAGAGACAGAGGCAGAGAGAGACAGAGTCAGAGACAGGGACACAGACAGAGACAGAGACAGAGACAGAGACAGTGGTCATGTTGGCTGAATAGTTACTCTCATCCTCCTTAATGATTTTGATAAGTTACCTACAGTAAGACATATGTTTGGAATTTAATATTTTATATCTGGATATTGTGTTCAATAATCCTTTGCATTGAACTAGTTAGAGATACCGTCTAACATCAGCCCAACCCTGCTAGTTAGAGATACCGTCTAACATCAGCCCAACCCTGCTAGTTAGAGATACCGTCTAACATCAGCCCAACCCTGCTAGTTAGAGATACCGTCTAACATCAGCCCAACCCTGCTAGTTAGAGATACCGTATAACATCAGCCCATGCCTGCGGCGTGGTCTCTTTTGAAGCTTATTACTTTACATGGCCATTAGCTGTCTACAAGTATAACCAACTTGAGACTATAATGTTAACTGTGAAAAATGTCTTGATTTCCTTACAACACATAGTTGAATTAGCTTATATGCAATCAACACCAAGCCTGTGGTACAGTAGTAGATGGCTGGGATTTGTCAGTATTAGTTGAGGTATAATGCTTCCCACTAGCTCCCTTTGCATCTTCAGAAAGATGAAAACAGAGAGACATGGTTAGCCTTCGGATGTTAAGGTTACATGAAGAGCATGCCGGGATATGGACGCAGTTTCCAACTCTTTCAGTGGCAGAACTTGTGGGGACAAGTCTGACACACTGAGAAATCATGTTCCCTTCTCATACTGAAACCAGGGTATTGTTACTTCTCAAAAGCTTGAAATGTTTGAAGTGCTTGAGATTGTTCAAGGGTAACACAGAGGGGGTAACACAGAGGGGCTCCTCTAAAGGCTCTTTTGTATCCTTAAGAAAAAGAAAAACGTTCAGTTTGTTCTGCCATAGCTAAAGGAGTGAAATACACTTTTACTGAAATGTAATTATTGGAGAAATTCAAAAAGCATGACCCATAGCAGAACTGTGAACAGAATCATTTACAAGGTAATCATTAGAACCAATTCATGTATCATAAGTCTTTTTTGCTCAAGCGAATGCTCTAATTTTAAGAGTACTAATTAATAAGGCCAAGAGGTTGATTCCTTTGTCCTGTGTGTCTTCAGTAAACAATTTCTGTTGGTTTCGCCTTTCCCCCCCCCTCCTTGATGATACCCTGGTGTGTGGCAGACTGTGAAATCTGACTTCCCACTGAGCGGGGGCCGGCGTGGGGCCTGTGTACCAAGACCTACCCTGCTGCTAGGCGTCTTTTATCGTGGGCCAGCCCCTCGCAGATAAGGAGATAAGATAACAATGGCACCCGAGAGCAAGTCAGTGGCAAGGTGTGACTGCAACCCCCTGGTCTCCACCCTGCTGAGCACTTTAAGTCCTCATTAGGATTTTCAGCAAAGGAAGGAGGGATTTAATGGATTAAGTCTCTGTCACAGCTGGCTCCAGGTTGGTGTTTGTCATGCAAGAGCATGGCAGGGTTCTGTGACATCCAAACATCCCCCCGCCCCACACACAACCCCACTGTTGGAGTCCTTCCTGACTAGATGTCAGTCAAGGCAGTCGTAGCATGTGAAATAAAACCTAAATACAGGAAACCCATTATTATTATTAGCCTACTGCCCTTGCCCAGGGGTTTATCGTGATTTTAGTGGCCCGTGTGAGGTTCCTCCAGTTGGGTCTGCTGCATCAGCATCTCTCTTAATGGTTATTTATACAGGGATAACCTTGAGAAGCATCATTAGTTCTGTGTTTGCTGTCACCGTCCATAACTCATCCTGAGATCTCCCCTGTCACAGTGATTTGGCAGCGCAGACGAAGGATACAATGCATTTTTAAACTGCAGTCACACTCCCGATTTGTCAATGGAACAGTTGCAGAGGGGAGGGTCGGTCAACAGTAACGTATGTGCGTATTTATCTTCCCATTTCTTAGCTCTTCTTCCTCCTTCAGAGTTCCTGACCCATGCGTTTTGTTCTATAAACCGAGGCAAAGGGCTTTTCTTCAAGGAGTTTAAGGCAGTTGTTTAATTAAGTCATAACAACTCGCGGGCCTCAGGAAAACACAGCAACTGTATTGTGTTCCTTGACGTGTGTTTTTCAACCTTTAACATAGTTCTTAATTAGGTTTCAACTTCGCCTCACACAGCAGTGCAGCATGTCAGCTCTTCAGAATTGATGTCTTCTCCTTCTAACGTTACACTCTGATATCAGTGGATAAGAGCAGCTCACATGGTCCCTGGGGTGCCTCACTGGGTGGGAAAACTCAGCACCTAGATTAGTCATCTACCAGCATCCTATCTGTCTTCTTCTTCCCGCTTTCTTGCTTTGTCTCGTTTTGTTCTTGTCTAGGCTGAACGATGTGGGTCTCTAACAAGGATATCCCAAACAATCAGCACAACATGGTGCGATAGCTGCAGACTCCACTGTCTGAATACCAAAGGGGGACAAACAGATATCACTTATCAATCTCTTGTGCAGCGGCGTATATCCAAACAGCAATTATTCACAGAACGTTTGTTGTTTCAAGTTTTTGTTGGTTGACTCTAATCTGGCCATAACAGACATGGCTAGCCGAATACAGGTTCTCTGTGAAAGAGATCCTAGATGTCATATGGAGATAGATCAGCAATGAAAAGCTGCATTCATGATTTTGTTTTGCTTGTTTGTTATGTTGATCTCTCTTTTGTGATTTTCACTACAATAACTTACAAAAATCAGTTCTCAAATTACCTACAGGGCTTGCCTTTGAAGGTTAAGCATATGCAGTTCCATAGTAGGCCTATATCTAGCTAATGTATATATCCAACTCCACCTTTCTGGGAGTGCAGAAAGACAAGGTGTTTATCAGAAGTGCATCGTCTGGAGATGTCTGAACCTGTGTAGGGGGCATCAAGGTCCACAGACGGGAGACCTCGTGCAAGGACTGCTGATGAACCGTCGTCTGGCAGGGGCGGATGAGAGAGATGTTTTTGATTATCCAACATAGATGCGATTTCAAACAGGAACTGGCATGTCCTCGTTGGGGCCAGACATATGAAGTAAGGTAAATGGGGTCAGAGGGTAAACGTGGAGCGGTTTCCTTTTCGCTAGCTACCGTAATATTGTGGAATTTTAAGGTGATTAGGCTGTACAGGATTAGGGTCACACAGGCTTGCAGTATTCATTTCATGTGACTCGTGTAAGCTTGAGTGTTTTCCTCTCAATTAGAGGAACATGTAAAGTGCTTATGACATCCCACGGATAAATGAGTAGTTGCCGCCGGAGTGGTCCAACATTCCAAGTACAGTTGGCAACAGTGTGCGACATTTTGTGAATGTGAGTTTTGATTTGCTAATTAGTCGACATAATTCCTATTCCTGCTGATTGATTTCAACGCCTCTAAACCTTACCTTTCTAATTCTCAGTGACTAGTGTGAGGAATGGGGGTCAATCTTGCCTCAAGCAGTCTTGCTTGTGTGGGAAGTGTTATTTGTGAAAATGTCAACTGATAGCCATGATATTTTTTACATCAGTTGAAATACATATAAACATTGACATTGTGCCAATGTTCAAAGGTAGGCCTATGTAATCATTGCTTTTGATGGTGTCCCTGTAGTTGAAAGGCATGTGTATTGAAGCAGAAAGATGCACAGGTTTATGAATATAACCCACAGCATGTAATGAAAAGCATCTCAATACGGTAAAATCACTAACATAATGGTCACAATTCCTGCTAAGAGTTCTTTACAACATATTGAAAAGCCTAAAAGCAGAAATAAACATATCATTTCTGTGGAATCAAATACACTCAAACTGCAATAGGACCAACAGTGGCATCATTTCAAAGATCAATTTCTCTTCAAGAGAAAAATGCTTGATATTCCTCCTTGCCCTTAGTGGAGTCCCCCCTGTCCTCTCCCTTTCAATCCTGATTTAAAGTGGCCATAAATCCTAAAGAGGGTCCTGTAAACCAGAGGCGGTAAGTGTATTCCTATAAATATAAAGGATTTAGGAGCAGTACCCACCACATTGGTGATATTTTTGCAAACTCATATTTACCCTTTTGTTCATCTTTCCCATACGTAGGCCTACCTCCCATAGCTTACCTACTTTATACATTTAATATGTGATCCGTTATTCAGTTCAGTCAACTTGTCAGCACTGGTGGTTGTCATTTGGAATTGAAAGCTCATCAAGACATAATTTACTTCCTGGCAAGCATAATACACACCAGCCTAGCCCTTGATGTATCAGGGAATCATTATGACCTCACCCTGCGTCAGACATTGACCCTTCTAAGTCATTGACCTCTGAGTGCCTCTGTGTCAGGGGCTTGAGTAGATAGGTGCGGGCCTCTCCACGTTGACATGGTCTGAAGTAAATGATGGCTGAGCAAACAATCATTAAAGAGTATATGCCAAGGATCACCCTGTGGGAACCCATTACCAATCAATATCAAACGAAATAAGTCATTTCAAATCAATCCCCTTTAGTATGTCAACCAGCTTTTATTATATTGACTTGTCACAGCTGGAGCACTAAGCTCTGTTAATTATTGCCTCATACCCTAATTTCCATGCAAAACATTTTCTGAATTCATGAAATTATTTTTTAAGTAGCTAACATACAATAATTAAGGCCGATAAGCATGAGAGACATGTGATAAACTATTACATGGGACCATCAAAGTCCTCCTGCTGTGTCTCTGTGAGTATTAGAAACAGAGGGAACACTGACAATAGTAGGAGGCAGCCCACGTCCATGGACCTGATTCAAAGAGGTTAATCCAATTTTTTACTTTCGAATCGAAAACCTGTTGAGGGGACCCTTTTTAAAGTAATAACAATTAGTATGGAAGAAGGTCGACAGTATTGCCCTGTGTGATATATTTCAGCCAATGAATGTTGTTGTCTCTTAGTTGTTAATATTATGTTCTAGTTACACATAATTCTACTTTAAACTGCAAGTGAGGCTTTGGTTTGTTTTCCGGAATGTATGTGTTACCATGTGCTCATTAAATTGGTTCATTGGAAAAAACCTATTTATTTTATCCCTATGGTATCAGAGGTGTGTTTTATAAGTCTCAGAGCCTGTGCATAACCTTGAACAAGCCGCACTAGAAAAACAAAAGGCCTACGAGGCCAGTGCATCACTCTGAATAAAACACATTGTGTCACATAACAATGGACCAAATCTAGGAGCTGTTACACCTAAGCTTTAGCCTGAATACGAATGCATAAAGAATGCAGACAGAGCAGAGGTGTCATCGGGCATGACTACGCTGTCGGGTTGGGGGAAATGCCAGATGGGGGTCAGTTGAAGCGCAGTCGAATAATGTGGCATAAATGTATACACATGAGAGCTTTCCAAGTACTCTGTATGAAGTGGGAAACGGCATTGTGGGTTCTGTGTGGAAGTACATGTGGAAACACAAACGGAGCATAAGGATCCTACTCATTTGTGTGAGCTGCCATTGTTGACCCATGGGGGAATGCTTCCTTATTGAATTGAGGAGCATAAAACGGTTCATTGGAGCAGAGAGAGAAATCTGCTGCTCCATGTCTTCTACTCTTTTTTTTAATCAGTTGGTGTGGAAGAAATTATGTAGAACAGCAAACAAAGTCAGAATTAAAGTCATACATATAAGCTGATTAGTCTTTCACATTACATATTTTGTAGGTTGGTGATGTTTTTGTTATGGAGATTAGAATGTTGATGAGATGATAATTCCTGACGTCAATGATAAGACTAACAAATGCTAGTCCAAAGGTCTTGTTGTAATACAAAACTGCCACGCCTCAAAGCAGGGACTTCCCAGTACTTCAGAAGGAATTCTTTTTCCAGAACTCAGTGCCTAAATTATTTTCAGGAAAAAAATCGATACAAAAAATCATTGATTGTCTGATGGTCATCACACGTTTTTTGGGACCTGAAAAAGTCCCTCCCCAGGGCTATCTGATATTAGACTGCGGGATGACATTGCTCTTGTGTGAACGCAGTCAGACGACATTGATGTGTAGTCAATAAAGCTTTGCAAAAAAAGAATGTATGACCTTGACGAGCCCCATAGTGGTTAATTAAGCTTAAAGGTGATTTGATTTACATACAAAACAGTGGCATCTTTCTTATTTTTAGTGTTTGATGGGGTTTTTTCTTTGTCAATTCAAATACTGGGGGCAAAGACCAGGGTTGGGTGACTGACTACATGATCCTATCATCCTATTACATACACATTAGCTACATATTTTACTTCAATCAATGTTTTTCATCAGTCCTTGAAATAATTTAATCGATTTTTATCTATCCATAACGTTAGTCTATGAGCGTTCTGATGTCTAACATTTGGTAGGGTCTTGTGATCGCATGTATCAACATTCTAGGTAGCTATATTTAAGTGGTGTGATTGTGCTGATTATGCTGCTAACATCTCATAGCTAAAGAAAATGTGATTTAAGTTTATTTTGGAATGGAATGGGAAACATTACATTGGTGTATGTAGAAAGAATATCAAGAACTAGCCTACCTTTCCAGTTTTTTAGTAACATTTTATTTTTCAGGAATTAATTATCTATTTGTACCTGCTTTGATTGATCCTTGCTGAAATGTGTATTTATTATTGTTATTGTTATTGCTGTTATTGTGTTTTTATTGTTGCACTATGTATGTTTATGTATTTATTGTGTTGCACTGGATATGTACATCCTGTACACTCTGCCTCACCGAAAATGAGGGTCTCTCTCAGTGGTCCCTGAGTTGAAATAAAGGCTTGAAATGAAATGAAACCATGTAGTACAAAGGCTGGAAACACGACTGACAGGTTGGCTGGACCGTGTCCCGTAGGATTTTGACTACATGGAGTTTGTAGTTCCTGTATGCTCTCAGGAGCTGGTGGTCCTTAGAGTGCAGTGTCAGGCCAGGTAGATATACATGAAGTATATGATGTAATATATGATATAATCCCCACTGCTACCTAGTTAACTATAAACACTACTTTACATTGTTAGCAGGCTCACAAATCAAGCGGTGTTAGTTGACTAGCGATGTGTCATTGATTTTCAACGCGTAGCTCGTGCTTTTATTTTGAACTCTCGAAAACGAAAACGGAAGTCTTAATGTCGGAATGTGCTTCTCGTTGTCGTTCAGAGAACAGATGCCAAACTGCCGACATGTTACATGCTGCAATTATATGACTTGGCAGTAGGCAGTCATCACATGCTTGTCTCAATCACAGAACAGCATGGATTGCTTGCACTGTTTAATCGCGTCATCAAAACGTCTCGCATTCGGACAAACACCAAATGGCCGAACACCGAATGTGTTTTTTTTTTTGCTATTTTCGGCTGACTAATAAATCGGTGCATCCCTACTAGCAACAAGTGTCAGGTCTTTTTCCACTTGCTTTGAAAGCTTCGGTTTCATGTAGCCTACCAAACCAGCACTCTTCGCTTCTTTTTAGGCAAAAGCGCACTTAGTGGACACAAGCTCATTTTTAACTACTCTGGACACTGCCTGCTGGCGGTCTTTAAAAATATCTAATGGATGGAGCTAGGTCCTTGTAAGAAACATGTTGCTCATGTGGGGCTGCAAATATGTACAACATTTCCTGACTATAGCTCAAATGGGACAGGAGATATGCTTGTTCAGAGTTTGGACTTTCAGTTGTTACTATCCCCCTTTGGCCCAAATGTTACGCTCTCCCTGAGATGTTAGCCACTAGGGAGGGAGAGGGCAACCTCCTGCCCATACCAACTCTGTCACTAGATGGAAAACCAATTGAAACCATGGGTGTAGTGCAAAAACTAACTGACAACCAGTCAAAAGGGTACCGGTGGGGGTGACACCCGCTCACTTCTAACCTAGTGTTTTTAAATGGTGGTTACCTACATGATGCAAATGTATACCCCAGGGTATCTTACCTAGCCCTTCTCCCGTGGTGAGGAAAAGAGAAAACCGGGGTCCACCAACACACACTAAACCAACAATCAACTAGGAACAAAATAAACAACTTCTGTGAACAGACTCTAAACAAAAAGTTAATCAAACAAAAAAACACTGCTTCCCTCTCTCGCTACACATGACCCAACACACATTGAGTAGGAAACAGATCTTCAGGACCCAACTACCAACAGGGGAGGAACCACATTTCACACACCACTTCACCTAGGGGG
The DNA here is from genome assembly GCF_963989245.1 of Nansenia antarctica. Lineage (NCBI taxonomy): Eukaryota > Metazoa > Chordata > Actinopteri > Argentiniformes > Microstomatidae > Nansenia > Nansenia antarctica. The sequence goes on along the minus strand of NC_137674.1, from coordinate 93,820,370 downwards.
AGACAGACAGAAGCAAAACAAAAACAGACACAGGACATAACACAAACTATACAAGTCTGTAACACAAATCAGTGTAATTGTATACATGCCAGATCTCTATGGGAAGACACATCATTCACCCAAGTTTAGTCACAATTGTCCCAGTAGTGTCTGAGATATTGTGTGTGACATACGAACATACTGTACAAACGGAGAGAGATAAATCCATAGTCAACTCCCTGATTTCGTCATGGCGGGCAGTAAAGAATATATGCCTCATGAGACATATTTTAAAAGACCTCTGCACTCTGCAGTTGACTTGCAGAATGCCTTTGTGGGTCTCCTAAAAATGAAATGTACACTACACATAACACTTTTGAGAAAGGGGAAAAAGATTGTGGAGGAGGTGATTATTGACTTTTGAAACACAGCTTTCAATGGCACAAAAACCAAAGGAATCTCTGTCGCTGATAGATTCGGACCATCATCGGAGATCTCCCAGTGTAATTCACCCTCCTTAGTACAAACATCACAAAAAACATGTCGGAGCTGAAATAAGACAGTGTGTTATCGGTTTCGATTGCCTTTGCATGCTGCATGCTGCAATGTATTTTGCCCTTACACTTAACAGTAATATCTAGCTAAGCTATACTCAGATCCTTTTGTTAGACAAACTATGCAAATGCTGTGTAGAGGGGTATAAGCACACTCTCGTGTATCTACAAGTGGGGGGAGAGGGGGAGGGCAGCAATCTAAAGACTCACTGAGAGGGTACATCTCTGTTTAAAGAGTCCCACCTGAGCACCAAAGGGAAGAACCAGCGGGAGAGGTTTTTATGATATCTATCCTGAGATAAATGACAAGATATTTTTCAGAGTCATGTACCTATATCAAAGATGCTCCTGATAGCCCTCCTGCTGTTGCTATGGAGGGGAAGAGATGTAAATGAACTGGAGCAAAATGGATGGGTGAATACAAATGAGGCTGAGATGTTGATACCCTGGCACCACTCCCCGTGTGCCTGGTAGAATAATGCTGTGTACAGAGACGGCCAGCGTTCAGAGGCCACCTTTGGGTACAATACATATTGTTATGAGGGATTTCACTATTTTCCATGAAGAAAAAATGATCTTTCTTCCCAAAATGTTTGCATGCTCATGGCTCATTGAAAATGTTTGATGTGCACAGCAGATAAACTGGTAAATTTCGAATACATGCAAGGTTGGTGTCTCTGTCCTAGATTAAGCCAATTGCCAGAGCAAAAAAGCAATTTCAATTGAGATTTTCTCTTCAACATGCTGTGTCCATGAGTAGGCTTCATTTGGCTCTAAAAAAAACACGTCCGGCGGTATACCATTGTGTTGTTCTAGAGACATTGTTGTGAAATCAACCTTCCTGTTTGAGAAATTGAAATGATTGTAACGATATGTGTGCACAATAAATATGGAGAGCAAGAGTGCATTATTTCCCAATTACTACTCCAGGGCTGCGCTATGCATTGTGCCCTGCTGTTCAGCTAGTAGTAGTTCAGCTAGTAGTTGAGCGTAGTAGCTAGTAGTAGTTCAGCTAGTAGGACATCCTACTACATCCTGCTCAGAAATATGCAATATTTTCCCTCTCATCCTCCCCGGTGTGAACCTGACTTGTTAAGAATACATGCTGTTGTAAAGGATATCTGCGGATTATAGAATCAGCACTGTGGGAAGGAACTTGACTTAAAGGTTTTCTTTTCCTCAACGGACTTCCGCTGCCCGTGTTGTAGGGGTGAGAGGAGGGGTCTGGGGAGGGGGTGGGAGGAGGGGTCTGGGGAGGGGGTGGGAGGAGGGGTCTGGGGAGGGGGTGGGAGGAGGGGTCTGGGGAGGGGGTGGGAGGAGGGGTCTGGGGAGGGGTGGGAGGAGGGGTCTGGGGAGGGGGTGGGAGGCGGGGTCTGGGGAGGGGGTGGGAGGAGGGGTCTGGGGAGGGGGTGGGAGGAGGGGTCTGGGGAGGGGGTGGGGCTTGGGGGGACTTGGAGGACTCAAGCTGAGTTTCCTGTGGCTCCAAGCTAATGCTATAGACCACACTCTTCTCTGGCCCCCAAATCCACCCAGCAAGCGTCCATGGGTGTGAAATAAAGGCAGCCCTAGCTAGCAGAGATGCTAGCTCATTTACAAGCAGCTGTTAAACCGTCAGCAACAAAGGAGAATCCAAAGGGCTGTATTAACAGTAGACGACAAGCATCAGGAGTGTCCTTGTCACACTTCTCATTCCCTCTGAACAGAAAAAATTATCTGGTTTCACATCAAAATAATCCGGTGACCTCTTTTGTGCTCAGGCCACAAAGGGTATGAGAGGTTGAATGGGCCTTTTGATCAGGTTCGCGTTGCCTGCTGGACCACTCTGGAAACATCATCAAGTTACCCAGTTTCATTTTGAAATGTGATGTCACTGATAAAACAACAACTTTGTAACAGTCTGCAATATCAGTCGTTGATGGTAGTGGAATCATTTGTCAGCAATTAATCTTTGAAGGATTTCAGTTAGTTTTCCAGCATCACCATATTCCATATCATCCATATGTACTCAATGATTCTTCCGTTTAGCGCGTGTGGCGTGTGCAGCTGCAATATGGCCAATATCTGTTGGCTAATAGTTATGTCCCCCTAGCATTCTGGTATTGAGGAGGATTACACATGGCTGGTGATGAGCCTAATGACTCCCTGTTTGTGTGAATGAGGAGACATTTTGTTCATTACCTCCGCTTCAGTGACACTGATATCCCCGACAGATGGTCACTTTCCAATTGATTTAGCTCGTAGGAGAAAAAAAGGAAATAATTCAATAATTATAGTACCAGAGAGACGGTGTGTAATATGTTCCCAACATATTAATATTTTTACCATTCCTACCAACTGCAGCTCATGTATTGGCTCAATGTCACACGAAAGGTTAAGCATGAGAAGTAAATGTCATCGTGGGAATCTTTAAAAATAAGCATTCACCAAAGGCACAATATGGGCTGTAACCCATGGAAACAGAAGTACCTGAGCACCAATCAAAAACAGCTAGCAACATGTCAGTGATAATAACCATGCATGACCAACGTGTTAAATGCAAGTGATTCCTAAAGAACATGTGACATTTGCTAAATTTTTGCAGTTGATTAGCAGGCGAAACTAAAAAAAGTTGTCTTTCCCCAACGCTTCCATGCTAATCAGTAATCAGGGGTTCACAATTGGTATATGTTCAGTGTTATTACCCAGGGCTTACGAGTTGATTACAGTCTGTAGACAGAGAGGCCCTGCTGAATGCAGACCATTGTGCTATGACTTGGTTCCCTGCTTACTCTTGAGTTCAATGCTGGCTACATAGCCTCCCTGGGAGGAGGAATTGAAAAGCTACTCCCAGAGTGACTGACCAGAATGCCTGATAAGGTGCAGTGTCAACAAGGCTCTGGGCAATTATGGCACTGTTGGACTGGTTGCCATGGACACAGGGTTGAGCATACCTTGTCATATATTATTTACTACCCCTGATCATCATTTAATTAGAAGGGGAGGCACATTATTTGGAATCCCCTCACCTTAGCATCCTTGATTGATATGTGTCTTTCTTTTTGTGACACTTTTTGTAGTGGTATACAGTGCAGACACATTGTCACAGCATGATGGTGTGTTGGGGTGTGTATAAGAGGTTTGTACCTTTTGCGAAATAAACTGAAGTGAGAGACATGAGTGGGGGGTTATTAAATTGCCTGATCACATAAAGAACACACACACACAAACTGCATGCAGCTGACTAGCTCTGTTTCTCCAAGTGTATCAATGCTTTGTGTTCAATGAGAAGCTCAGGAACCTGTTTGCTTCCTTTTGTTTGGCCCTAAAACACCTCTCAATGTCACAAAGCACGGTATTAGAATGGCCTCTGAAACACAATATAGCTACAAGTGCTCTCTGAGACCCCTAATAAGCTGTTGAGATCCCCCTAGATGTGTTTCATGACACAACCGCACAAACTAAATAAACAGAAACAAAGTAGTGGTGGGGGACAATGTAGGTACATTTCAGTATTGTGATATTATTATTCATGATTCAGACTCTTTTTTATTTATTTATTTTTTATCAATTTTGTATTGATTTTTCTTCAGGGAATGGTACAAGGGAGTGGTAACATGTAAATGAACAAAAGAGAAATAGAATAACAAAAATCCAGTAGAAACCTCCCCCCCCCCCCCCTCTCCCAATCTCCCTTTACCCCAGCAGTCCCCTACCTCCCCCTCCTCCCACACATGTCCCTCCCGCCACCAACCTCCAACCCACCCGCCCAATCACAGTCCCCCGCCCCCCACCCACCCACAGCCCCCCCCCCCCCCCCCCTACAGGACCCTATGGAAGGAGCAAATCGATTAGCCTATAGTAGTGTCTTGAGGATGGTTATAGTTTGGTCCCAGCATGAAACATTGTCCGAAATGGCATGATGCCTGTTGGCTATCCAGTGTTCCATGCTGGCTATGTCTATATAGTCTAATATCCACCTCTGCGTGGTCAAGAAATGGGGTGACTTCCACCTGCAAGCTATAAGCCTTTTGGCTGCTGTAAGGCCGGCCAGCCAGATGCGTCTTTGTTTGATGTTTAAATCAAGGTTTGAACTGTCATTTAACAATAGGACTACTGGTGAGTGTGGAATGTGTTTGGACAGGATCAGGGACAATGCATCACAAACTGTTTTTGAGACTCTTGAGTATCGATGTATTTATTTATTTATTTGTTGTTGTTGTTGTTTTGTTTTGTTCCACTCCCCTCCGGAAGACAACTTTATTATCTATTTGACAGGTTGTGGGTGTTTTTTTTTTTTTTAAGATATTGGAGCGTATTCACAACATTCTTACTGATTCATGCCTCGTACCTAACTTTATTAAATTACGCTAAATGTTTTCTTTCCCTTACTGAATGTTGTCCTTTGAGGGAGCCTTGTAATTATCCTGATTCCCATTATCAAATGAACAACTTTTGTTCATGGCAATATTTAATAGAGAATCACAATATGTATTGAATCATGATTTCTGCAATTCCCAGCCCTACACAGAAGAATACTATATGGCTTGCAGCCTATTGCAGCCTAACATTTGAACAATATACTGTATGTGGATATGTTTAGACAGTTTACATCCTCTAACTGTGGGGGGAAAAAGAGAAATAAACAATTTAGCTGTTCTTCTCTGTCTGAATTATTAACTTATTAGCTCCATGAGCAAATATATTATTATTATTATTATTATTATTATTATAATAATAATGATTACTTCTCTCTCTTTTTGATGATGCAATTATTATGTGAAAAGACACATCCTGACACAATCAGTATCTTTGTTTTGTTAATGTTAGATTTGCCAAGATATCATATCATTCCTGTGTAATTGCAGTGCATTATTGTATGGGCTCATGATCAATGGTGTTCTGGTTCCTTCACTCCTCTTTATGAAAGGGAGGAGTAAGTCTTATTGGAAAAGGCACAGAAGCCATACGTTACAGCACTACTTTCTTTGATGTGGAAAATGTTTTTGGTTCATGCCATTGCGGTATTTCAAATGAACTTTCCCTGCTTTCCCAATGAAACTCTCTGGAGAGGACATACATTGCATTTTTTTGATGAGGAATTGCTGCTCATGTTTATCATAGACTAAATCAAAAAAATGTATTATGTTTTTCAAAGGAGGGTTACAAACCCAATAATGACCGATGGTCAATTACAAAAAATACACTCACCAAACACTTAATTAGGAACACTATACTAATACTGGGTAGGGCCTCCCTTTGATCTCAAAACAGCCTCAATTCTTCGTGGCATTCATTCCACAAGATGTTGGAAGCATTCCTTTGAGATTCTGGCCCATGATGACATTACGCAATTCCTGCATATTTTTCAGATGCACTTTCAAGCTTTGAATCTCCCGTTCTATTGGATTCAGATCCAGTGACTGGGGAAGGCCACTGTAGAGCACGTTGTCATGTTCATGAAACCAGTTTGAGATTACTTTCTGACATGGTACAATATCATGCTGGAAGTAGCCATTAGAAGATGGGTACATTGTGGCCATGAAGGAATGCATAATCAGCAACAATACTCAAATACGCTGTGGCATTCAAGCTATGAATGAGTGTTGCAAAGTGTGCCAAGAAAACATTCCCCACACCATTACTCCACCTGAATGAATGAGGTGTACAGGTGTTCCTAATAAAGTGTTCAGTGAGTGTGTATTGCATGATGACGTTTTCTGTGAGTAGTTAGGGTAGTGAATAGAACTGATGCACTGATGATGATGATGATGATGATGATGATGATGATGATGATGACTCAAATGTGTTGGTCTGAAATTGGCTTGTAGGTTTGTCCTGTGTTTCCCCCTCCCATATACGGTATTGGTTTGTCGTGTGACTCGTGTCACTCACCCCTTGTCCTGAAAGATCATCCAACACTAGGTTGAGAGAGTAGTTCAGCCTGGGGCTTAATCAATTGAGACTGAGAGGCTTTTGGACTTTATGAACAGCTATGAACTCAGCCAGTCAACATCTTTTGACAATTCTCTGTTTTATGTCCAGGGATTTGGTCAAGAAAATAAGTGTACATTGTAGGCTATACCTTTGTCCATCCAAGCAATGGAAAACCAGCGAGTTGTTCAGGATGTTTTTCTTTTATTAGCTCTCTCTGGTTTCTGTTTCCCTACTCAAATAGTATCAATTGAATCAGGTCTAAATCATAAAGCAGAAGCTGAGTTTGAGAGGCGCTGCAGAGTGATTTAAGTAATTTAGCAGTGTTCTTGGGACACGGAGCATGGGTGGTTTGGCATCACATAGAAGATCAAGCTTGTGCATGGCCCAAGAACCAGATGTGTTCCAGCCACAAAGTGTGGCAACGCAAAGCCAATGTACTGTATCCCATTCAGATGTACATGACTGCAACCCAATTGATCCATATGAAGTCCATGTGACCTCTGTATTAGTAAAACAGGAATGTAGTCCAATCTAGGCCACTGGATTTTTTCTTTTTTGTATGAACGGTGTTAAAGCGATCAACAATGGGCCCTTTGCACAGTAATATGGTATGTTTGTTTCTATTTTGAGAGTATTGCTCCTTTTCAGTATTTGCGCTGAGTTGCTGTTGCTAGTTGGATAACCTTGTATGATGGCAGGTCTTGACAGTACCAGCTAAAGCAAAAGTCCTTATTTTGATTACCTGATCAAACTTATTAGACAACTAGGCTACATTTCATCATGTCAGGGTGAACAGTAATCCTTCATTACCTGTGTTGCACATAACACCATTTTCACTTTGAAAATATGCAACTCTTTTGGCCATATACAAGCTCAGTCTTAAAGCAGAGAGCAAAGAGTTTTCCAATGACATACCCTGCAACAGAAAAGCAATAGCCAGATGTCTTCATCATATATTGACTAGTCTCAAGGGTTGTGTGTGTGTATATAAACATTTTAATTTGTCACAGATTGATGTATTACACACGTTCTCTTAGTTACTACATAGTGTGTGACTGACTTATGATGGAGCTATGTTGGAATGCATTGACATAAACATCGTGTTCCTGGCATGCCATGTTTTCATTTTTTTTTTCACTTTAGGTTTTTTTCGTGAGCCAATACCTCTGATGAAATGTGCATCACCTGAAGCATTCTTTTTTTCTACCGTATAGAAAACATTAAGTGAATACTTTGAAGTATGATTCAGACTTGAATGATTTTCCCTTTTCATGTCTAGTGGACCCAGTGGACACAGGAGAAAATGAAAAAAAAAAACATCTCTACAGGCACTATCCTAGACACTATCCTAATCCTATTCCATAGCAATACAACCATGGTTGACTCTCCAATCAACCTGTCTTAATGTTAAGCACTGAGTGCATTACCAATACCACTTGATTTGTAAATACAGTGAGACATCAGGCAGTTTGAACTGACATTTATCTTCCTTAACAACATACCGGGATAGCATTTCTAGTGAGGGAGACAATGTGGAAAGCTAATTCTGTGTAACAGTATTAAATCAGACAACGGTAATCTTATTGGTTGTTATTAATTGGTGAAGCATTCAATGGATGAAAACAATCTAGTCTCAAAGGCAGATTTACCAGAGTAAAATAATCACTTTGTAGTAGACTGTTACTACCTCGGAAGGTATAGACATACAATGTCACTCATGACTGGCAAAGGCTCTGGGTGATTATCAAAAATATCACGAAAGGATCAGCCAAGTGCCAATCTTACCAAACAAATGTGAGTGTATGAAAAGAAATAATGCCGTTTTTTTTTCAATTTTTCAAGCCACCAGACTGTGAACAGAGACTAATTAGGAAGGCAGACTTCTGTAAACACAGACGACCTCAGCTTCAGCAAAGATACAGGGTTGCAGCTAACAACATTATTATTTACAAGGGCATAGGGTGGCAGAGTGCTCCTCCGTAGAGCAAATGCCAGATGCCGTGTCTCTACTCTAAATTGGCATCATTGTGAAACCGTGGTTGTGAGTATTGCAGAGTTTATATTAGGCTAATTCCACTGAGCAATGTACTTATGATTACGGCTCCTATATATATATATATATATATATATATATACTGCTATTTGGCAGTGTTCACATTTGCAGAGCACAAAGCCACGATATTGATTTCCCCCCACCTCCCCGAACACACATGCCCCCCCGCCACAGTCTCCCACCAGCCTTCCCTTCGATTGTCAGCCCTGTAACATTGATTCAATTACACAAAATAGAAAAAAGATTGCAAATAAACCACGAGATTCCAATGGCAGAATGTTATTGAAACGCATTTCAATACTGAAATATTTTCCATTGAGAACTCATTTGCCGCTGTTTCAATGGTGTTGTGAAAACAAATTGATCCAGATGTTTTTGTCATGGTATCAGGTTAGGATCATTGAGTGATACAGTGCATCTCAAAGATTTGGGTTTTGATTGTGGCTTCACCCTCCTTTAGACTGTTTATTGGAGAGTCAGTCATTCAACTGGTTCATAGACATACTAATATGGATATATATATATATATATATATATATACATATATATATATATGTTACGGTACATGTGGGAATACGGTACATGTGGGAAAACTAGGGTTAGGGTTAAGTGCTACGTCGACTTGGTACATGCTGGCATGTCTAACCCTAACCCTAACCCTAAACCCTAACCCTAACCCTAGCACCTAACCCTAACCCTAGTTTTCCCACATGTACCGTATTCCCACATGTACCGTAACATTGAAAGTAACGCTCTTCTGTCATAGCTGTAACATTTATTCACCACCAACGTTTCAGCCCAATAGCCTTCTTCGGGGTGTTTATATTAAATATATCAAATTGCATCAATGCTGAGTAAGCTTTGCTGAAGTCTGTCAGTAGGGAGATGAGAAACTAAATAAACCTTTGGAAAATCATACTTCACATAGGAAACTATTGAACTTCTGTTCTGAAACTATTGAATATTGTTGGTATGTGCTTTAGTAGTTGATGCCATGCATCCTTCTCATGATAGCCAAGCACGTATTCTGGTTTGTAGACATTTTTCCAGTCTAGAGCCTTTCGGAAATCATGTCCAGCGTGTATTTTCCCTCCTTCCCTCTCCTCCACATGGTCTTTATCAGAGCGGCTACATTTCTCTCTTTGATTTTCTGTTGTACTCATAGAAGACTCCTCTTCCCCCCCAGGGTTTAGCCGGGCTGCCCTGCCGTTCGGCTTAGTGAGGAGGGAGCTGTCTTGTGAGGGTTATCCTATCGATCTGCGCTGTCCAGGAAGTGATGTCATCATGATTGAAAGCGCCAACTACGGGCGAACAGACGACAAGATCTGCGACGCCGACCCCTTCCAAATGGAGAACATCAACTGCTACCTCCCAGATGCCTACAAGATCATGTCTCAAAGGTAAACAACATGACATGGCCTATTGTGCTCTTCTACACCTGTTGTCTTTCATGGTGTAATCCACTATGATATGGCCAAATGGATTATAGAACCTTTTCAGAATCACTGATATTGATATTCAGTTGGCAGTAATATAATTTCAGGCAAATTACCTTGTTTACCCAAACATTACTCAACCACATTTGCTTAACATTAAGATTTCTCCTCTCTCTGCTTCCTTTAGCAAATCATATTGACAAATGAAGGTCAGACATCTTAGCACGAATGACCACTGGATATGCCACTTCTTCTAGTTGCCCCCTGTCTTAGAGCAGACTACAGCAGGGTTTAGTCATTGTTAGGAATTGTTAGGGTTCAGGTTTGATGTTCAAAAGAAAAAAGATGAAATCAGATTGTGATGTCTTTCAATAATTGAATACAATGGAGCGATACAGCATATTGCAAAACAGGGAGAGGATCTCTTGCGGAGCACAATTCCGGTCGGACCTCAGTTTGAAGCTAAAATAGAAGCAGTGGAAAAGTACCAGAGACAGCAAATCTAATGATCTCGCTTAACCCCCCCCCCCCCCCCCCCCTCTTGCTCTCTGTATTAGCACATGGGCAGCAGGTGCCCCCTCCAAGGTTAGGGTGTTTACCATGCTGAGTATAGGAATGGCCCCAGCAGCTTGGCCTAAGAACAAATCCTTCTGTGGACCGTCTGTTACCTGAGAGACAAAGGCCGAGCATTCTAGAACTAACAGTCTGACAACTGTAATTCGGTTGTTAAGTCTGACGTCAAACGTGACGTTTAGCAATTTCCGGGTCCAAACCAGAAATTCCCTCCACCAGAGTACCAGTGTACTACAGCGGTAGAATGACAGTTCAATCTTTTATTTAGACTCAGATCTATTCATACAACAAGGGACACAGCACTTTCCCGTTTTTCCCATATTTGTCAGCGTCTTTGAGCCTCGGAAAAGTGCTATATAAATATAATGAATTATTATTATTACTGAGGCATTTCGAAAGACAGCGCCTCAGCCAACTTTGGACCCGGAAACACGTCACGACTTAACAACCGAATACCAATGCATCATGTGACTTATTCATCAACCAGAATCACCATTCCCATCACAGTACCGTACACAGATTTCCAAAATCTAAATCTACTAATTCCTTACACACACACACCAGTAGGGGAACCAGTAGCAATGCTGTATTTATTTGACATGAGGTCTTGTCACACAGGGCCCTGAGCCAAAGTGCATGGGATAGGATGACGTACGAGCGTCACCGCCAAAGATATTGGATCATATATGGCTGTCAGCAACTGGAGCGATTTGTCTTGGGAAATAAGAAATAATGAAATAAAACAGCATAGCCGTTGTATTCAGGGGGGTTATTGTCAAGCCGTATTTGATGAAGTCAAATAGCTGACTCATACCCTCTTTCCTGAGAGACTCTGGACATAGTGCCTTGTGTTTTTGACCCTCCGTATCTCCTCCTTTGTTTCAAGTTTGAATATCCTGGCCACAGTCCATTAACAAATCCATAGACAACCTTTGGTTGCTTTTATCTGTTATTCTTTTCTATTCACAATTTAAATGAGGATGTTTGCGTGTGTGTTGTATAAGCCTGTATTAGCCCTATTATGACTTCTATCCCTTTTCTCTTTAACTATATTCATTATGGGCCAACTACTAACTTCTTTTGATTTTTGCAAATCTTCCATATGCATCCATGCGTGGAGTTATGTGAAAGCCAAAACATGTGCATTTCAAATTATGATTGACCCAGTATGTTTTTTTATCTAGTCTTTACATAATGAAACCATATTGTATGCCTAACTAATCAATGCATCAAAGCAAAGCAATAGTGTCTTACATTAGAAACAACTTGAGTTTGCACCCCAAGATCACACATGAATTTAATTAAATACTCTTTCTGTATATTTATAGAAATAGACTGAATTGGGAAATACATTCTAACGCCTTAGCTGCCAAAATCAATTATCTTCAAAACACATAATGAACTTTCCTGGGTTTTGGAATGCAAACTTTTTAATAAGCCACGAGGACAAGTCAAAACTGGGTCCTGTGCTCTGCCCTTTTTAACCGAGCTAAAGTTTTCCATATGTGGGCCAACTGCATACTGTAGGATACGGGAAAAAAATATATACAGAATTCTCTCTCTTATAATTGATGACTCCACCATGCATTTAGGAATAGACAATTGTTTCTATGATGGTTTCTGTCTTCTAATCTGAGACAAGAAAGCACAGTCAACAACATCATGAACGGCTATGGTCCAGAAGAGTAGAGAATTACGTCGAGGCGCCGATGAGTTTGATAGATCTTGTTGGCACTAGAAGTTGTTTTTATATCTGGTCGGCTTATTATATGAGCACAATTATTCTATGTAAATAGCCCTAAGACTGCTGTGGCTCAATTAGAATGTTCAGCTGCAAGCAATTAGTTGGCTCAAGTGGGTGATAATCTGTACAGGAATGTTTCACAGGGACCCCTCCCTGACAGATGTGAAACTGCATTGGTGAACAGTTTTTAATAATCATGTCATTGATAGAAATACTGATATCATATTACTACTACTACTACTACTACTACTACTACTACTACTACTACTACTACTACTACTACTACTACTACTACTACTACTACTACTACTACTACTACTACTACTACTGCTACTGCTACTGCTACTACTACTACTACTACTACTACTACTACTATTACTATTACTATTACTACTACTACTACTACTACTACTACTACTACTACTACTACTACTACTACTACTACTACTACTACTGTTACTATTACTATTACTACTACTACTACTACTACTACTACTACTACTACTACTACTACTATTACTACTACTACTACTACTACTACTACTACTGTTACTACTACTACTACTACTACTACTACTACTACTACTACTACTACTACTACTACTGCTATTACTGCTATTACTACTACTGTCACTACCAATGGTTATGAGGACACTGAATAATGATCCATATTTTACTAGCATACCTAGATTAATCAAATTGTAAGAAATGACCATGCATGGGTAAACAAATGAAGACACGACCCCAATGATCTCTTCTTGATTAATGAGGTTCATTGTAAATATTCAATAGCCACGTCATCGACCGTTGTAACACAACATGGCCTACTCCAGCCTGGTCTGTGGATCATGTGTTTTGGAAGAACATATCAATAACAAGAATGATCAATGTAGATGAGTCTGTAATGAGAACAGGGATATTCATTGAGGAGATAGAAGTCAGTGAGTGTTTGGGATGATTATTATTATTCCAAAAGCCATGTTACTATAGAACTATGAAAATGGTCATTTGAGTTCACCACCAGTATTTCAGTGATTTATAGTTTTTGAGTATGTTCTTATTTAAGATGTTCTTAGAGAAAATACAAGGGAACAAAAGTAGAAATGTCTATCAGGTCTTGACCATGTAATAATGCTCTGTGCTTACACTATTTATATCAGTGACAGAAGTGCTTGCAGAGCTCTCTAAGGACCTCTATCTTACACCTGACAGCACACAGCCCTGTACTTCCCTGCTGTCCATATCATGTTAGTATTTATTTAAAGTCCCAGATTAAGATTTCATAGATCCAGATACATTTGGGTTTGCAGAACCAGTAGTGGATTTCAGTTCAATAGTGGATTATCTATATCTATATCTTATCTATATTTTAAATTAGAACAATAGTTACTGTTATAAAACACCTAAAGAATAACAAGCAAATACAGATATTGTTTGTCTTCTGAGATATTACTTAATACCGGTAGATTAAGTTGTAAATACAAACTAATGACCAGACGCGTACGCTATACAGTATGTTGTCTCTAAATTCAGTTGCGTCTGTCTGAATATCATGGCTGTTGTATGAATTGATTATCAATACCCATTGGAGGAGAGAGTTTCTACAGAGGCATTTTGCATTCCCCACTAAAACCACAATGTTGGACTACAGTATGCTCCCTGTGCAACACAATACTATTTCACTGGTTTAGGTAAAGCTACAAGAATTGCTCAGACTTGCTCGCTTCTCCTGACTTATGAAAGGAACTAACCCTTCATCAGTTGCTTTGGCTGCACTCATAGAAACACACCAGAAACATAAGCATGTGACAGTTTACAGTTCATAGGATGTTTAGCCACGGCTATTTGGTTGAACGTAGTTGAAAGTGGTTGTTGAATGCTAACAGTTAATTTTCCCACCAATTTCCTGAAACCTTGTTAGACCACCCCTTGGAAAAAAAAACATGTCTAAATGTACTGGCATTTGGGATATGTGGGGAGGGGTATATTTGTTGCATTTTCTACCCTTTGGACTCTTTTGTGTGGCGGTGGAAATTATTAAAATTTTCAATGGGCTCCAGTATCAGCAGGACACCCGCAAGAGTGGGATGTCTGCCTTGATAATTGTGCCATGAACCTCATCAGCATTTCAGATGAAATGGAGCTAGACGGGTCACTCTGAGTTTAACAGACTCTAATTCGATTGAAATTCAAAGTGGGAGTTCGAAGAAGTAAATTGTCCTATTTTGTGTGGCGCTCTACTCAGTCACGTCGGCTCTCTCTTCTACTTCACTATGAGGATTGTTTTTGGTCCCATTTATCAATACACAGTTTGTTTATGAATTTCATCGGGTCTGAATGGGTCTTGTGAAAGCTAAAAAGCAGCAATAGATTCTGAAAGTAAGCAGTGAAACAAAAACACACTCTAGCATGAGGAAAGCTAGTATATTATGATGTATTACTGTAATCTCTCTATGCAGAACATGTTTCTTACTCCAGGTAATTTATTATTAAATTATCTCTTTGTCCAATTATTCCTTTGACATGCTCTATGATCTAAATGTTAAAGGTTAAATTGCAGTGCTATCAGTTACACCTTGTTGGCGTCTTATCAGACACTTCCTGCTGTTAGCCAAGTGCTTATTTCAAAATGAGATATGCATCAGATCCTTGCAGCATTATGACACTCATTATGACAATCTCTAATTGTGGCTGTCCCAAATAGTCAGGAATGTGATGGGGTTAGATTTGGAATACCTCACCGTGGTTAAAACAAATAGTTTGTGGAAAAAAGGATGTGAAAGAATAAGGTAGTTGCACCCTCTACTCTGGATTACTTAATTGGAGGCCATACATTTGATCACAAGGACACCATACAAATGTTGCACAATAGTCTCTCTATTAGCTAGTGAACCTATGCAATAAATGGTGTGACGATTACACCAAATTAGAGTTGCAATGGCGTATGTAATTGATTGATACATACTGCACATACTGCATGTCATGTAATCAGTTTTTAGACAATATAAATGCACTCTTAAAAAACACATTTGATATTTCTTAATAATAACAATAATTATTTGTATGTATTTATTATTTTAAAAAAATAAGACCAAGCCTACGGGTTGGTATTGGAATATTTATAAATAACACGTTCTTATTAAGGGTGTAGAGAGGAGTCATTAAGGCTTTCTCAATTGGTCTCAAGAGATGCCCGCTGTAACACAAATGAGACAAACTCAAGTCACACAATCCCATAGATCAGGGTCCTTTACTCCCCAGTTGTAAAATTAGGGTAATATATCTGTACCACACATACAGTATGGTAACCTTGAGACACAGAATATTGTGAATATTTTATTTCTTTAACACATCCTCTCCATGTTAAACACATTTGCATGATAAATACAGACAGGTCTATATCTTATTAGGGCCATGCATTTTCTTTGTGGTGTTGTTTTAGTCTCATTCAGTTCTCCATTCTTCTGGCAATCGTTGAGTTAGAGCTGTAATTCATATGACTTTAGCATGATATGCTTATGCATGAAAATAACATTTGCATCATTAAAGTGACCAAATAAAATATGGAAAATGCTTCACACTGCAGATTCATGAAATACTTATCGCCCAAGAGAGGCCAGTGCCACATTATGGGCACAGCATGAGGTGTGTGTTTTAGTTCCACAGCTGTAATTCTACAAACAAATATGCTGATCTTCTCATCTGTTATCACACATGAAGGTCGTTAATAAAGTAAAATCCCTTATGAGACACCTCTCTGGACTCCCCCCCCCCCCCCTCTATATATATATATGTCTCTCTCTGGTTGCTACTGCCTGTGACCATTGGGAATATACAGCTGGTGTTTTGTTTCATGACACTGTTTAAATTGGTTTTCACTCTGAGCTATAACTGCTTTTACTTAATGCCGAAAGCAAAACAAATTACCGTTTTCCTTTTGACAAAGTAAACATGCATGTATTTGAAGAAAATGTATTTGAAGAAAATCTGAGCAGTGAATTATATGAATTGTCATAGATGCTGACTTGGAAGAAAAAAAGAAAGAAAGAGGACATGAGAGAGATTAATTGCTTTCAGGCCTGGTCAGGAAAAAACCCAATGGCTAATTCAGCTTCCCACTGTTATCATGATTTAGTGGGCTTTTCATTTAAACACTGAGCTGTTGTTCAAGTCAGGGAATTCTGCTTTGCAGAAAGTAGAAAGGTTCAATGCTTTTATATTTAAAAACGGAGAGGTTCACAATTCAGAGGCCATGCTACTGCCACTGTATTATACTAGTCTAAGTCCATTTCTACTCAACGAAAACATGATATCCACTATCCACTATGCTAATAGCACTTAATGACAGAGCACTGCTGATGTCATTTCAGGGAAGGCATAGGAGTAAAAAAAAAAAAAAAAAAACTTACACCCCCCCTCCCCCCAACAACTTACCAAACAAACGGAAATACATTTTCAATGATCTATTGTAAATGTGTGCACTGGTTTGTGACAAGAGAAACAAATGTTATCTCTAGTCCCTGCTAAATCAGCAGAACAGGGTTATTGATTCAGGACCATGCACTGCAGATAGAATGCAAAGTCCCCTAGCAAGATGGTATTGATGTCATTATCATGATTCCTGTGTAGCAAGGGGTGGCCACCTGCAATTCCCAGGACCCCCAACACACTTCTGCTTCAATTAAAATGTCTGTAACATAAATGTGAAAGGTCATTGTTCAGAAAATAGGAGGGGAAAAAAGACACTGGGGTGTTTTTTTGTCTTTCTTGCCGACCCAAAGGGTAATGCTGCACAACTACACAAATACAATGTTGTAGGCAAGTTCATGTGGAACATTTAGAGGGTTTTTATTGGGTATGTGTATTATTGAATCCATTCAGATTCAATATTTCTGATTATAATTTTGATTCCAAGGTGTTATTGAGAAAAACATGTGTATGGCCATGGAGTATGGAGTAGCACACAAGTATACGTGTTGACAGTGTCACATAAATGCTACAAAAGAGACAATACCCAAGCCTTGAGTCAAGTTGACCTTGGCATTATATTGTTGAGAAACTGAATAATATTGGTACATGGTATATTAATAGACCATTCTATTCGAAGAATACAATTATAACATGTCATCTTTGCCTGCATGGTGTGTGTGTGGGTGGTTTGTATGGAGGACATTATGTTATTAGTCGTTGTCTTCTTACCACTGTTCTATCTGCATTTTTTTTTACAATTCTCTGCCTCTCTTTTCATGAGCTATTGACAACTCACTGAACAATGTATTTTATGTTTTTTTTGCTTATTGTTATTGATTATTGGGACATGGTATATGGTGAAATATTTCACTGTTGTGGTAAAGATTTGTACTAAATATCTGCTCTGTTTTTTTCTAGGTGCAACAACCGAACCCAGTGCATAGTGATCACAGGTTCTGACGTCTTCCCGGACCCCTGCCCAGGAACTTACAAATACCTGGAGGTCCAGTATGAGTGTGTTCCCTACAGTAAGTTTGACGCTTCCAACATGAATTTAAAATCCCCTCTCTCTCTTTCACTACTGTATTGTATTTCATTGGTCCCCTCAATGGACCATGCAGAGGCCGGTCATTTCTTTCCATCACATAGATGCAACTCACGTAACTAACTCTTAGGAATCATATCCGAGAAAAATACCACCAATGCTCATACCAATCAATGGCTCAATGCACATTCTGAACAACATGTGATTCAATGTGACAGCAGCTGGTGAAACCGGGAACAAGTCGCCAACCAATCAAAATGTTCAGACTTTTATTCTGAAAAACGAAAATAAAATGTCAACGTTGTTCAATCAATGACACACTCGCTAGTCAAAGCAAAACATTGCAATGCAATGGATTCGGTGAGTAAACCCCACTACTCTACACTAACTAGTGGATTACTCACCGAATCCATTGCATTGCAATATTTTGGCTTGAAAAATTATTGATGAAAAATACATTTTTCTGAATAAAACTCAATAAACTCTATTTTTTTAAAAATAGATAGTGCTTGAATGATTGCTGCACAAGTGATTAGTAGATACAGTAACTAGTCATTACCCACCTCTTGAAATGGCTTACTAATGTTTTTGAGCTGTTCATTGGTGGCTAAGCTCAACCTTATATCCTATGATCTATGATTTTGTACAATATTATACAGGTAGCATTACATCTTTACAACTTTATTCATATGCTACCAAATGTTTCCCCCCTAGCTGTTCTCCTTGAGTGTTCAATCTGAATATCTAAGTGAACATCATTAAGGAGTGAACCTCATTACACGTTTAAGGTTGACCTCTTCAAGGCTTTGAGGACCTGCAATTAATAATTAATTGTGCAATGATGAGTATTAAGAATTAAACTAACTGAGAACGAACATCAGAGACAAATTAATTATTTCTGAGCTGAAAGTCATTCTCAGTATTCATTTTCAAGGGGTGGCTCTCCTTATCTCAAATTTATAGACACTATTGATCCATCTCTTGCTGTTTAACCTCAGACGTTAATGATAGGATTAACCTGATGGTACTGTAGACACCCTGGCATTCGCTGCATACCTACACCCACGGTTTTATTTGGCACTGGCCCCTTTTTGCTACATGGAAGCATTCGCACCTCCTGAACATGTTTAAAGAACCCCAACTTGTTTTTCTTTTTTTTATGGTTATCTTAATTTTTTATAATAAAAACTTGCCAAGCAGACCCTCCCTACACTTTTGGTGATACGTAGCATGCGTGTATGTAGTCCCATCTTTTTGCTTCTCAATTTCCGTAAGGTCCATGCCCGCCAAGCGTAGGACCGAGAACACAGAATGTGTCGTATCGCAACTGCCCCGGTAAGTTATTAGTGTTCCCCCAGTCCAGCCCTCCCTTCCACTCCCAAGCCCAGCTAGCCAGTTGTTAGACCGTGATCCTTTGGGCAGTGCCGTGTTTTGTTTTATTTCCCCCCACCAACCCCATGTCTTTCCCCACACAGACACAAACAAACTAGCAGTGACCGGCGACTCTGCTCAAGTTAGACTTTTCTGAAGTATCAAATGCAACCTAATCCACTTTGCAGGATGGAATATTTAGCTACAGCCAGGCTGTTGTTGAAAATTGCCTGCACAGGGCAAGATTTATGAAGCCTCTGCAACAGCGCAAAGATATAACCACCTTTCCCCAGGGGAATAGATCATATGTGACAGCGTCTGGTGAAAAAGTCCCCAAGTAGGGCAAGGTCATTTTGTGACAGCTGCTGGTGAAAAGCCAAAGTCATTTTTCAGTTTTTTACATGTGCTTAAACTACAGATTGTACGCTTTTAAATGATGTGTCATACATTGAAATTGGTGAAAAATTGAACACGACAAACATATTTGAATGTTGGTACACCTCAAACACTGAATCTGAGAAAAGTGTCTCTAAACGCAGCTGCAGCTACAAACGCTGCTAACAGCTAGCGGCTAACAGCTAGCGGCCGGCTAACAGTGGTACATCGCTACGAACGTCTAACTGCGTTTTTATATTTTATCACAACATGCTGAGAGAACATCAACATGCTAAAAACACATAACTCCACATAACTAGATGAACACACAGTCCTTGCTTTTGAGCACGACCTAAAACGAAAGTATGTTTACAAGTGACTTACAGGTAGCCTCCGGCAAACGAGAACAGTGAATCCAATCCAAAAATTCAATCCACAAAAGTATTTAGTGATCGTTAAACTGTTGTTTATTATATCGAGTGGGTACTTTAAAACTTCAAGTTGGTGTTATGAAAAAACCCGAAAACTAGATATTGTTGACACAATAAGTTTCACTTTCACTTTTTGACCCCTTCGAGTGAGTGTGTGGTTTGCATGTTCACCAGTTGCAGTCACATTTTTCAGTTTTTTTACAGATTATAAATGTGCAGATTGTAAGCTTTCAACTGATGCGTCATACATTGAAATCTCAAAATAGGTGAAGAAGATATGGTTATTTGAATGTTGGTAGGCCTATACCTCAAACGGAGAATTGGAGAAAATCGCTCAGAATCAAAACAAGCATTTGCAACCATCGCGTTGGTAACTACCTAGCAGCTAAAAAGAAAACATTGGATGTACTAACTGAGATAAACATCTAACATGTTTAGCACATTAAAACATGCTGATAGAACAAAAAAAAGGCTTTTTGGTCATTTGCGCAACTTGAGAATTGCTGACCTTTTCACCAGCCCATGTCACATATAGTGTTTATGAAGATAATGATATTGAAGCTTTGTACTGCTTAAGCTGAATGAATTTATCTCTTGGATTTGTATGGGACATGAGTCTAAGAAAGTGTTTTCAAGTCAACATATTAATCCCCCATTAAACAAATCGACAACTGTTCAACAGCTACGCAGAAAGTATTCTAGACCCAGCCAAGGCCTTGAAGCCTCTCTATGGAATGTAACTGACAGTTATATCAAAATGAAACAAACATGTTATTTTATCTTTACCACTGGCTTGATGTAATGTGCCATGTCATTTATTCATTGCTCTTGTCCAAGCCTTCATATCAAACTGGCTATCTTGGATCTGTCACGTAGCCTATCTGTCTCTTAGCCAAATAGCCTATGTACAACCTATATTTCTTAGTTCTACCTGGTGCTTTGCCTCTGTTCTAATTTGGTTAATGTCGAGCGCTATCCTCATTAGGCCCATTATCTCTGTGTTCAGGCAGTGGGTGGAAATGTGGCCTTCACCTGGCATCCAGTAGCCCTCTGAATCGGCTGCATTAATTGTCTTGAAACAGAGCGACATTAAGCTCATTCTTTGCATACTGTATCGAAATGGTGAGACAAAGATACGTCACGGCTGTTGCTATGCCGCATTATAAAAATGCAGAGACATGCAAACTTATGCTAACTGGCTTCCAAAGCAATCAGACCTCATTTTGTTTAATGTCATCGCCTGCTATCTTGGCTACCCTCCTGATGCCACAACAGACATATTTATTTTGTATATTCAGGCCAATTAAATAATGCTTTGGTTAATGTTCAATTGCATTTAAAAACAATTAAGAAAATGGCCAAACTTTTTCTGTTTGTTACTGTACTGTAACTCATTAGTAATCTAGTTTGTTTTGTCCCATTATGTTATTTCGAGTTGACATTATTTGACCAATTGAATTTCTGCCCTATGCTGGAGCCATTGATGGAGTCTGTATGGTAGACAGCAGACATCTGAGGCAAGGGAGTGCAGACAATGCACCAGTGTAGTCACTTTTAAAAGTACATGTTATTCAGAGGAGTCTTAAATGTGTTGTTTGTTGGGGTTAAAGTAGAGTAATTACATCAAGAACAACATAACTATTATTAATAAGGTCTATATCCTCAAATAGTCCACAAACAAACATGGACATCCCCAACGCTATAGTCGTAATGTGTGTAATGTCTGGTGATAATAGTTGTGGGGATTTGTGGGAGGGGGGGGAGTGTCTTGTTTGAATGCTGCACTTTCAAATGCTATTCATTCTCTTCTTCCCTTGTGCAATCTGCAGGCAACCTCCGTGGCTCCCTGACTCATTATGTTCCTCCTCTGACTGGGTTTTGATCACTCTTCCTTTTCCACTAACATCGACTCAGGGTCTTCCATCTGGTCCCTTTCTCTTTTCCAGATTTTCTCTCTTCTCTTTTTATCTGGCTGGCTGTGTCTGGGAACTCTGCTGTCTGTTAATGTGGTTTACTTCTCTGCTTTTCATCTCCTAGGTAGACAGACTGCTGCTTGTTCTCTAACCATCCCGTGGCACTTGAATCGCTTGTTTTCTGCAGAGTGGATTTCATACTTCTGATCTTGGAAGTTTCCCTTACTTTCTCCTTCTCTTTTCACTTCCTTCCTTGACACTTGAGAGGGGCATATTTTTCTTGAAACATACTGTATGTGTTGTTTAGAACTTTTTCAAGCTGGTGACATTTCTAAATGTCTATCACAATGATATTCTGTCCAATGAAACTGACAGGCTCTTTTGCTCTTGATATTGATTCATTTGTTTTGCTATTCATACTTTCTAATTGCAGGCCTTAGATTAAGCGTAGATGTATCAACATCACATATTATTGTAAAAAAAGAACAACAACAACAACAACAACAACAACAAAAACAATCCAGGTAGATAATGTATAGCTGATAACATTATTTGAATGTCTTGACTCACATTTATGTGTTTGACTTTCCTAAAAACTTTCCTCAGACTCATGAACTGGCTAATCAGGCTTTCAAGGGTACAGTACAATTCTGAGGATTTGATACCGGAGGCTACAGTGAGTCAATCCAACAGTTGCGAGGGTCTATTATCTGAAGCTCATATTATAGTGCATTGTTTACACTGGAACTTCATGCATGTTAGAAACATTGTCAAAACATGTTCTGTATGTGTAAACCGCTTCAGCCTTCTTTTGTAACTATAGACTACTAGACGAAAAAACTAAAATAATATATATATATGTATATTACAATTGATTATTTCGTGAGCTTAGAATTATAAGGTTCTATCTCCATTTAGGGTAGTTCAGAGATATTGAGCATTAAAGTTTTTACATTCCATTATCATGTTTTGTGAGATGGAACCTTTGTATTTTATTAATTACTAACTCAAAAATGTCAACATTTTAAAAATAACACCACACAGGCATTAATAAACACCTGATGGATCAGATTATGTAAAAAAATCAATTTTGACAAAAATGGAGATAGAACCTTATAATTCTAACGTCACGATTTACTTCCTCTATATGGTGAGGGAAAATAAATAAGTGTTTTTTTATTATTAAATAATTTGGTTAGTTAGTCAGTGGCTGTTGTTTTTTCTGCACCTGTGTTGCCTACAGTCATTGCCAGCAGGTGCTGCACTATAAGTTGGTATTAAGTGCAAACATTTGAAATCACCAACGCATAGGGACCTTAGAGCCTCCATGAAACAGGTATAGATGTTGTATCACTCAAATCTCATTCTGTAAACCTGCACTCTTAGAAAAAAAAGGGTTCTTCATTTGTCCCTGTGAAGAACCTTTTTCTGGGTTCAATGTAGAATCCTTTTGGGTTCCATGTTGAACTCCTTCCACAGAGGTTTCTTAAGTAGAACCCTATGTGTAACCCAAAAGGGTTAAGGCTTCCCCTACTGGGGACAAAACCACAGAATCCTTTTAGAACCCTTTTTTTTTTTTAATGTACAGAATCATGTCTGGGTATCACATTCAAAAGTTGCCTTTATTAAAGGTGTATATGGAGTGTATTGACTCTTAATTGTGTGTTTATAGGTAAGTAATTTTAAACTGTTTTAACTCATTGGTTCAAATGAAGTAGTAGGTAGGTGCATGAGAAATAATGAGCTTGTGTGTGGCTACACTGGTATTGATGCTTTGTTCATAAATTAACACATGCTTATAACATCAACTTATAGAGCCTTCATAAAGGTAACCTGTAAGATGTTACCCATGACAGGTATATTGCATCTGAGTATTACAGCCTGTCATTGATAACTATTAATTATATGATTTACATTAGACCTATGTTGGTTTATTGATATTAAGTCTACTAATATGTCTGTTCAATGCTGCTCAAACCATCTGTGAGTGTATGGTGTGTTTGTGGTTGTGGTGTATACATGATTGACAGATTGTTTTTCAAAGAACAACGTACTGACTCTTTTGCCTGACATTGATGTAAATAGTTAAGGAAATATTTTGACATGCATAGTATAAATGAAATATCTTTGCTGTTATCTTTAACTTGCGTTAGGCTTGGTTTATGGTCTGTTCCTCATCAGAAATCACAGAGATGTCAGGTATATTTTCATACGGCATCAAGTTAATGTTATTTGTTAAACATATACTGTAAATGTAAAAAAACAACACTTGCAGGCCCTGGATCAGCCTGGATTAGAGATTGTATGCTTTTGCCGGTTCTCTCCAAACACAAATAGACTAAATCATGTTTTGAGTGCATAAAAAAACAGTTAAACAGAATCTAGCAAGGAAATGCAATTAGCTTGCTAGAGGTGCCAAGTGGGTGGTTTGGTACTTAATTCAAGACAATCAAACTTTGATTTATCATTTTCTGGCAAATTAGTACAGCTTAAAATACAATCTATTCATTTCTGCAACATTTGCCTTCACGAGGACTGGAACAAGAAGTGACTTGATTCTAATTCACTTGCTTGCATTTACAATATATTGAATACTTTCAATATAAGAATACTTACTACATTCTGAAATGTAGCAGTTGACCTGAGTATAAATGGAATGTGAAGCCAATACATACAAGCTCCATTCCAAAGGTTATCAACAGACTTGCTGTAAACCAATCTTAACACATGGTCATGATTCCATACTTTGTCCATGTGGACAACTTTTCCTGTCTTAACCTGAATCCTTCCCTTGAGATAGGGGATTGCCTGCTGTATATGCTCTTTCATCTCTCTTTCATTTCCCAAAAATAGGTCTTCCTGTCTTTGTCCATGTCTCATTACATTGTACAACTGCATATGTAACCGTAGAGATGACACGGAAATATTCATATTAATCTATTTTCCTTCCACCCCTTTCGTTCTCTCTTCCAACGCTCAAAATAGAAGTGGAGCAAAAAGGTAAATAACTGACACAATCCAAACTGTAGCTCCTTGTTTTGTGGCATATGGTTGTAAACCTTCCTCCCCCCCGACTATGGTGTCCAAACCCTTAGCAGGCAGTAGCTCCAATATGTCCCCTGTAGTTGTAAAGGTCAATAAACTGCAATGAGGAGAGTTAGATTTTAAAAGAGATGATATAGCTAGCACACTAGAGAATCTAATATATAAGTGGGGGGCGCATTGGCTGGAGTCCATAGGGGTTCTCTTCCTGTACCCCTGTATTGGCTGGAGTCCATAGGGTTTTTCTCCCCGTATACCCCTGGGTGCTTTTGCAATTTCATATTGCTTGGCTTCCACCCCCCCTCTTCCTAGCATGCCATGGTAACAGTATTTTTTGGCCCTTTTTAAATCTACAGTCTTTTCTCTCTTAGCCCCCTCTCCCCCTCCCCACCTTGCCACTTGCTGCTCTTTTCTCTGTTGATTGTTATGCCTATGCTCAGAGCAACAACACAGAAACACCTCAAGAGACCCCTCACTTAAATGTATTTAAACTTTAATGGTTGTGACATTTGCACCACTTCGTAACGACAAGCCTCTCAGGTGTAAATGGCAGAGAGGTGGTGTAAGTGACAAACATCTCAGAGAACACACATTTGCAGACCTGCTGACTCTTGTAACTGCTCTTGTAACCTCCCGTCTGTCGCCAAGTGACTTTTAGTTTGGCTGATTTTTGTTTACAGGACGTATAATTGTTTTTGATTTTTTTGTTCTGTTCTTATTATCCCCTCATTCTCATTTGTTTTCTATTCCCCAACAGTAGATGTCTAAGAGGCAAGGCTTCTTTTGTTTCAGACAATTATTATAATCAACGTTATGACTTCATATATTATACATATTATGCTTTCCTAACAATTTTCCTTTTCCTTTTTTTCTTTCTATGCACAAAACCAAACTCCCCATACTGCTTGTGAATATTGGCTATAGCTGTAGTCGTCTTTCAGCCACTTTCAATGTGTGTTTGTCCCCCACTCTTCCTGGACAACCCGTAAAAACAAAATGGACAACAATAGATATATTTTAAAATTGTCTGTTGCTATTTTACGGCATTTGGTTTGGATTTTGTTAACTTAAATCTGTTTCTTGTTCTACTCTTCCCCATCACTAGTTTTTGTTTGTCCTGGGACTCTGAAAGCTGTCGGCGATCCTTCCTTTCTCTTTGAAGCGGAGCAGCAAGCCGGGTCATGGTGCAAAGACCCGCTACAGGCCGGCGACAAAATCTACTTCATGCCCTGGACTCCTTACCGGACAGACACTCTCATTGAGTACTCTTCCCTCGGCGACTTCCAAAACGCCCGACAAACCATCACATACAAGCTTCCCCACAGGGTGGACGGGACTGGATTTGTGGTGTATGACGGGGCTGTCTTTTTCAACAAGGAGAGGACCCGCAACATTGTAAAGTTTGATCTACGGACCAGAATCAAAAGTGGTGAGGCCATCATCAATAACGCCAACTATCATGACACGTCACCCTACAAGTGGGGCGGGAAAACGGACATAGACCTGGCTGTGGATGAGAACGGCCTCTGGGTGATCTATGCTACCGAACAGAACAACGGCATGATGGTTATCAGCCAGTTGAACCCTTACACCCTACGCTTCGAGGCCACATGGGAGACGACTTATGACAAGCGATCTGCTTCCAACGCCTTCATGATCTGTGGAGTACTCTATGTCGTTAGGTCCACATACGAAGATAACGAGAGTGAAGTCAGCAAAAGCCTGATAGATTACATTTACAATACTAAACAGAACCGTGGAGAGTTCGTGGATATCCACTTTCCCAATCAGTACCAGTATATTGCAGCTGTGGATTACAATCCCAGAGATAACCAGCTGTATGTGTGGAATAATTTTTACATCCTGAGATACAATCTGGAGTTCGGACCCCCTGATCCCGCTCACGGTAAGCAGTCTCTCAGCTCTTCTTCTGCACACAATAGTCTACTGGTAGATTAGCATTTTATACTTTGTGATTTTAGCTGATGTTAAGTGTGCTGGTATTCCACCTGTGTGTCAAGTGTCACAGTAGATTTATTTAGAATCTAATATATGTGACACAATCTGATCATTTGGTCAGCATGTCGGCAACCAATCAAAATGTTCAGACTTTTATTTTGAAACACGGAAGTACGCTTCAACGTTGTTGAGAATCACAACACACAATCGCTGGTCAAGCCAAAATACAGCAAGGCAATGGTTTCGGTGAGTATTCCCCACTGCTACCTAGTTAACTATAACACTACTTTACATTGTTAGCAATAAGCAGGCTCACAAAACAAGCTGTAAGTAGTTGGAGCTCAGCAGTAAACAACATCACAAACCCAGTTACCATATCATAAGGGATCAGTATCTGGGGAGTTCTGGAAGTTTACAGCGCAGGCGTTCCCCCAGTGTTCCCCCAGCGAAAAGGCACATGGGAGCTCTACTACCAGCTCCTCTCCCAGAGATAGAAGAGATGTCACCTCACCACTTGAATCGTACCTGTCTGGACAGGCACAAAGATCATTCCCAGTGGTGCAGAACATGTGGATCCCCATCGGCCAATTCAAACAAACAGTTCACACTCTGAGGGGTAGTGTGAAGCGCGGTGTGTCTTATGGAAGACGAGCAACCAGGCACACACAGGGAAAAGGGATCAATCGTCGGGGTCATGTCAGTCGAGCATGTTTTTAATTTAGCTGTCAAAAGCTGAAATGAGGCCCCAGATAGTGTTAATATTGAGAATATAATAACTGTAATTATCCTAATCCCTTTTCACCCTGAGCTCTTTCTGTAAATCTAGTCCATACAGTCTCGCTATGAGCATAGAGGTCAAGCAACTTTTCACAGGTTAGCAGCTCAATATTTCTTAGTTTATTGTCCATTTTTGTATTGATAGGGCCAATGCAGCTAAATCAGGTTCAGCCAGTGGAACAAGAGCACTGCAGTATAACCCAGACAGGCTTTAGTGTAACAATGTAACTTATGCTAAGTTTAGTAGCAGACCTCAGGGGAACATTTGTATGCAGAGGGTACACTGGGTAGAACTGGAGTAATAAATGAGAAACACGTTTCCTTTTTTTCTGTCCATGTGCAACTTCTTGATGTTTCTCTCTTGCCAATGAAAAAGGTATTAGTCAATTGTGATTAAAATATTTGCAGCATTAGAAATGAATGGCAGTTTCGAGATACATTGTGGAAATGGGCCTCTTTTCCAATTTCCACTTTCCACAAATAGTTTGTCATTAACATAAACTCAAATACAAAGAGGTGATAATCAGCTAAAATATGGCCAGTGTATTACATTTATGAAGACTGACAGCTTTGGTTATAGCAGTAGCAAAAAATACCTGTCATCTCATTAAATAGTGTTTTAAGTAGTGTTAAGATATTTTTACTGCACTTCGTTATACAGCAGTAAACAGCCAGACATTGTACTCAAATCCATATGGCTTCAATAGCGTTGTTTTGTATTCTCGGAATAGGTTGTAACACTCAATCGATTTACTCAGCACATTGATTGCCGATATAGAAATTAAAGCACTTAAAAGGGTTCTCCCTGAAATAAGACTGGGTTCCTTCCTGTCAGACACATGTCTGAGAAACAGCATTATTCCCTCCCACGTTCCTAGGCCTATACTGACGACTAACTTTAAGAAGAGGCAAGGATTGCTCTCTTGGTCTGATCAATTAGACACAGTGTAGGGCTCTGCATGCTGCGGAGTCATCTGCTGGGTTGCAGCCGGTGGGTGTGGGGAGATTGGCCTATGATCATCAGAATGTCTATACACTTGACTTGTCCTCACACACGGCTGATATTAACGTAGAAACAATGATACTTTGTGTTGCTGTCACAGAGGCCTTTTTTCTATGATATCATCGTGGATTATTTCAGTGTGGGCGGTAGTTGCTTCACTTTGTATTGAAATAGCCCAATATAATGTAATGGCTCTAATACATTTATAAAATAGTTATTACTGTGTAGTACACAGTATGTGTAGTTAAGTACTAACAAACATAAAAAAAAACTCTAGATCTTGATAACTTGCATTAATGTTATGGATTTACACAAGTGGTACAAACACGTTGAGCCCTACTGTGTGACCTTTGGGGTAAATAGGTGACTCCTTCTGTCACTGCTGTCTCTCAAATCTCCAAGGTACAACATGACAATGTAACATTTCTGGTAGACAGGTGGGTCCTTGTAAAGTGCAAATGTTGCTCTTATCCATGCAAGAGGATCTTGTAGGATTAAGAGGGAATACACTGGTTTGGCCGGCAGCAGCGATTGGAAAACTGGAAGTTAAATGGGTCAGTCAGCCCTTTTTTCATGACCAATAGGACCCGGATGTGTGTCTCTCACAAAAGCTGTAATCCACGTTGTTACACTTGGTTCTATGCTTGGTTCTATTGCTTTTTGCTTTTGCAACAAAGCTTCTACAAAGATATATCCTTCCATCACATCTTGTGTAGTGAGATGATTAGGCCTACATTGATTTAAATAAGACATTACCCCTGGAAGACTCATTAAGCATCCATTTATATGGGCTATTTATGCATGCATATCTTGAATATTGTCCCAAATCCCTGAGTAAGCATTTAAAAAGTGGCTTTTTGACTCAGAGATGCACAAACTTCCTCCATCTACCACCTCAATGGGACACAGATGAGCTGGGTAAACTATTTATCTATCCCGAGTCGTGAAATTATATCGTGGATAGCTTTCATAAAAAAGGCCCTGAACAGCAGTTAACTCCCACACAACTCACTAGTGCCTTTTTGAATTGTTTAGATGCCAATACATTTGCATACAATTCCATCTGTGTGGCCTCAAATTATACATTTACAACATGCGCTCTTAGAGTGCAGAATGACCCAATTTATCGAAAATTATAATATGCGCCATGCTGGCGGTGACACAACTTGCCAATTAGCTTACCAGTCTCAGTATGTGGTCAACACATTAGCCTGCTTCTGCTTTTGCACAGTACTGGAATACTCAGATGGAGAGGTTGTTCTGTTCAAAACATAATACACAAATACCCAAGAGAGTTCACCCCTATTTCCAGAAGAATTCCGTTTCCAATAACCTCCTTTAAGCGTATTATCTCTGTGGCCACCATCTAAATGTTAGACATTGGATAGATAGATAAATAGATATATCTTTATTTATGTGTCACTCCTCAACAAACAGGTATGGTATAAAGAACAGCAACAAAAGGTGCATTAAAAAGTTGAGGACCACTCACATGGAGTTGTGAGACACAATACAATTCATAGCAATACAAATTAAAAACGTACATTCAAGTACTATTACACTTGAACTATTACACAACAAATACCATTGGCATTACAATAAAATACAATATGTAAAGGCAATGAAATATGTAAAAAAAAGGAGGGGGCAGTTTATTGTGCGATGCTCATGAAGGCTACTCTTCTTTGTAGGATGAGGTGGCAGGCCTTGGCACATTCATTAATGCAGTGTTCACCAGCTAACATTTTGGATGTAAAGCACAGCTTTGCAGGCACCCAAGCCCCCCCCCCCCCCCCCCCCCCCCCTCCTCTCTCTCTCTCTACATAATGTACCCCCCTGTTAGGCAGGGGCAGAGATCGCGGTGGACAGGGAGAATGTTCGAGATAGCTACTGTTTGCTTTGACAACATGAACCCTATGAGCTGGGCATCTGAGTGGACACAACGGTGAAAGGGAGAGCGTATGGATGTGGAAAATGACCGTTTTTATGGCCCTTCCCTCCCCCTCTAACTCTCTCCTTTGCCGGACTTGTGTCCGTGGGCCCTGTCAGTCTGTCTTACTGCGGCAGCTGATAGTGAGGCCTTCTATTGTTCTCCTTAGTCAACAGTCCCCATGTCCCTCTAGACGAGCATTGTGCCATCCATGTCTGGCACAGATATACGTTTCTACTGGCCTACTGGTCAGGGTCGACTTAAGGAGCCCCCGTACATGCCCCGAGGCTGGGGTTCATACTGCAGTTCCAGTGGTGTAGTCTAGTTTTTTCTAGTGGGTATACTGTGATTTTGCCCTCCCAGTCAGAGCGACACCTGTCCCGTAGCGACACCCCATAAGCACCACCACACTCACTTATGCATACAGTATGCATCTACACCGGTGTTTGCTGCCTTGGGGGGACTGTACTTGTACATCAAGCTGCCTCACGCTACAGAAACAGGAGATAGGCTCCTGCCCCCTAAGGGCCGTTAGGCTCAAGAACCATCGGTTCTACTTATGTGGTCTTGACACTTTCTCACCTGGTTCTTAATCTCTCTCTCTCTCTCTCTCGTGTGCCGACACCATCCTGCTCTCTCTCCTTCTCTCCCTCTCTATCCTCCTCTCTCCCTCTTTTGCTGTCAACCAAAAGGCAAATATAACAACCAGAGTATTTCTAATTTAATAAGAGGTATACATTGAATTCATATCAAATCATAACATCATTCTAATTGAATATTGGGTTGCTGTGGGCAATGCAGTCAGATACTGTCTTTACTTACTCTCTCACCTGTAAGAAAATCGTATGTCCAACTACACAAAACAGACATTTCCAATTAGTGAGGGTTTGTTCCAATGCTTCAATCCACTGTCCATGTACTGTAAATATACCATTATGGTATTACCATAAAGCCCAATTCTAGCAGAATAAGAAAGATTGTATATCTACTTTAAGTAAAATAATAAAGTGCATCCAGTTAGCTCTTTAGCTGGTATGTGTGCAGGAGACTAGCTCATCTCATCACCTCTGAGCTAGCTTGCTAGTTCTTTGACACTATTATTCACACCATGAAACTATAATCAGACACTTTCTAATCACAATAATAACGACTAATTTGAACCAACTTTCTCTGTCAGAACACAGTAATTATATTTGCTAACGTTTCAACTTGCTTACTTTCTTCTGCAGAGCTTTCACCCTGCAAAAACTCTCGCGTCGCACGCGCACACAAAACAAAAACAAAACCATTCTCCAGCGCGGCACGAAGCGAAGTGTGGAGGTTGGTCTGGCCCGCCCACCCCAAGGCAATTGTAGGGGAAATACTGAGAGCATTCTGAACGACTGGTTATGCGATAACAAACATGTCCGAAAGTTCGAAGTAAGTGCTTCGTAACACAGACGGGGTGAATTTTATGAATAAAAGTGTGAAAGTTCTGTCACAAAACGCTGTTACGTATCCTCGTACATTTTTTAGTGGGTATACGCAAATCCTTGGCCTTTCCTAGTGGGTATACGGCGTAGTCCTGCGTATCACGTAGACTACACCACTGTGCAGTTCCACTCCAGACCCAGATCCATGCCAGCGTCATTCCTTACCGCCTGTCTCTCTCCTGTATTAGCCATAAATTAATTACCTCCGCAATCTGCACTGATGATAGGAGGAACATGCTAATTCAGTGACAGATCCTCAGCCCCCTGTGCGGTGTGCAGAGCTTCGCTCAAAGGCTTTCTACCCTGTTCTGGATTCTGTTCACTACTCCTCTGAGTACATCCTAGCTTTTATGTTATTTTTAAAGTTATGCAGTCATGTAATTCATGCCTTCGGTACATGATATCTATGAGGTTGGGGGATTTATTTATTTATTTATTTTAATAGAGGTTGAAGATGTATTGGTTTTGTACATGCCACTTCTGATATTAAAAGGATATTATGTTCTTATGATTTTAATATCAGTAATGATCAGTAATATCTCACACCTTGTAAGTTGTCTTGCAATTTGCATGCACTTCCAAATATCCAAAATGATGACGGTCCTTCAGTGGTTTGGGGGGGGGGCTTTTACAGTTCGGGTTACATCACATTGGACTTGATCTGTTCTATGTCATCTAGTCTAAACAGAGTGCTGCAAATATGATCTCTGCTGACAGCATACTGTATGTGGGCAACCCTCAGCCAGGGGTTATGTTACAGAATGTCACAGAGAGTTGTTTTACATAACAGCAGGATTACTGTTACTCTAAGGTATGGCCAAATGGGATCAGCAGTCTCTTGTTTGATTTGATTAGGGTTTGAAATAAGGCACATTTGAAGAAGTATTACTGAGGCGTCACAACAGTCCCCTAACAGTTCTCTTGCTGCCTTTGAGGAGATTTGTTTCACACTTCTGGTGTGTGTGTGTGTGTGTGTTTGTGTGTGTGTGTGTGTGTGTGTGTGTGTGTGTGTGTGTGTGTGTGTGTGTGTGTGTGTGTGTGTGTGTGTGTGTGTGTGTGTTTGTGTGTGTGTGTGTGTGTGTGTGTGTGTGTGTGTGTGTGCATGTGCGTGTGTGAACTCTCTGAAATAGACACCCCGTCTGCATGGCTTCAAATATAGGCTAGATCAGCGCATTTGGAGTTAATGTTTGAAATGTGAAGCACGTACAGTAGAGAGCTCACAGAAAAAGGCAGACTCTCGTCTGGCAGCTGCTGTGTCTGCTCTCTATACTTTAGTGTGTGTGTGCCATTTGAGACAGTCCTACATAACAAGTAAAGCAGCTATTAGGTATTGTACGCTTGGACATGGACATGGACAAAGATACAAGGACATCACTGTGTGTCTGTCATTTTTGTTTTGTTGCTGCCTCTATTGCAAACCATTGTTACGTTATTTTATTTTCTCTAGTCTTTGAATTTCTCTATACACAGCGGAAGACAAATGTTAAAATGTTCCATGTGCCTTATTGTTTTGATAGAAGGATATTTGAATTTATTGGCAGAGAAATCACCACCAACAATCAGCAAATATCATTTCCAGATGGATTTTTCATTGAAAGCAAAGGGGAAATTGCTGAATACATAGGATGAAGTCAAATGTACATATGTAAGCAAAAATGCTACACATATTATTGTGGCATGGATTTGCTTGGAGGTAATTACTCCCATGTGTTTTTTTGTAGCTTGCATACAAGCCAAAGTTCAAAAAAGCCAAACAAGGGTTAAGTCTTTTTTTTTTGTAAATTACTTTTGAGAGCAGATGTCTTATTCATTTATTTTCCCTGCCTGTTTTTTTTGGCGCCTTTACAAAGGCTGAACCTTTTTGATGGCGAAACAGGGTTTTTAATTGTTTGAGCTGCTATTGACTTCTTCTGTTCTCTATTACTCTTCCATTAGTAGGTGATTACCACCTGGGACCCATATTTCACCACTGATAAAACACATGTTTAAATGATTTCTTTTCTTTAACGCTAGGCAGGCAATCACCGAGGGGATCTTTTCTCCAGCTTTATTTTTGCATTATCTTATTCTTCAGACAAAAGGCAAGCAGCAGGACAACTATTTGGATTTGTATGGAGCAAATTATCTGAAATATTGGTCTTCTAGTCAACCTACCCCTCCCCTCTGTGTTCCTTTTCTTTTTTTCTGTCAAGATAAACAGCCTCTGATAACGTATATGAAACATTACTCTCGTGAACAACCATGCGGTGCACATCGTAAGTGCGGCCATTAAGCATAATATAAAAGACACACTCGCTGTCAGTTTTCATTTTTCACTCCGCCATGACTGGTGAGGCCTAGCAAAGTCCAATCTCGGCTCGGTGCAGCGCTCACAACATCAGACAGCTCCTCCCCCCCACCTCTTCTTCCTGGTCTCCCTCTCCCCTGGATTGTCTCATTAGCCCTTTTTCGGATTGGACTAGTGGTACATGGGGACAGGGGTCAGTTATATAGTTATTACATCCATTATTACATCTGTTTTTACCAGGTTTTATCCAACAAATTACCTGGATGTTACTTGACAAATAGGAGTTAAGATGTTTTCAATTTGGGACAGAAATGAATGTCAGGTCAGAGAAAGTCTGAATTATGTGAACTTCAATATAAGCATTTGTATAATTAGGTTGATATATTTGACATTGTTCATTTTATTCACGCAATGTCCTTGGACACACTTTAATTTAGAACATATAATGTTTTCATGGACACATGATCAAATTATGTCAGACATGAAATATACACTCACTGAACACTTTATTAGGAACACACTACTAATACTGGGTAGGGCCTCCACTTGCTCTCAAAATAGCCTAAATTCTTTGTGGCATTGATTCCACAAGATTTTTCAGGTGCATTTTCAAGCTGTGAATCTCCCGTACTATCACAAAGGTGTTATATTGGATTCAGATCCGGTGACTGGGAAGGCCACTGAAGAACACTGAACTCATTGTCATGTTCATGAAACCAGTTTGAGATTACTTTTGCTTTGTGACATGGTGCATTATCAGGCTGGAAGTAGCCATTAGAAAATGGGCACATTGTGGCCATATGGTCAGAAACAATACTCAAATAGGCTGTGGCATTCAAGCGATGATTGAGTGGTATTAGCGGGTCCAAAGTGTGCCAAGAAAACATTCCCCACACCATTACACCACCTCCACCAGCTCGGACTGTTGACAAGTATACAGGTGTTTCTAATAAAGTGTCCGTTGAGTGTATGTGCAGGACTTTGTTTTGTTTTCAGTGTCAACTGTGAAGATCCATTAACTGTAGTTGTTTCACTCGTAGCATATCACTGGCCAAAAAAAGTAATTTCCCTTGAAACACAAAGATGTCGATTCGCATCAGATTTGTTTTACCTGACTTTATTTTTACAGGCCAAAAAATAGGAGATAAACCAGGCCGGAATTATTAACTGCCGCTGTGCACAGTCCATAATGACTAACATGGCGGATTCGTACAGGACTAAAATTGCAGAGATGCTCTGGTAATTCCATTACCTTGCCAGGCAATACCTGGCCTCCCCTTGTAAAACGAATATCCAAATACCCCAGTGGTAAAAACAAAACACTGCTATGGAAACTTTGTGGGCGTCAATCATATAAAGAGGTTTTGTCTGTTTTGACTATTCTCACTACTTTGAAGGATATCTACCATATACCTGTAGTCCATCAGAGCTAATTGAAGGTCCTATCTTGGGTTGAGTACCAGACAGACATATTCATTGAGGCTCCTCTCTGGTTCAGCCAGCCTGAGAGAGATCACTCCTGTTGGAATCAAAATAAAATTGCACGGGAGCGTATCTGAGGGCTATCAGACAAATGTTAGCAGAATATGCGCAGAAAACACATTCAAAAATGTATTCCATCTGCATATACGTATAACCCCACAGAGGCTACATAGTCAATGATAACCATCTCTGTACTGTACTGTAATAGGGGTTAGGGCAATACGGGTGTCTATTTGAACCTTTAATACCTGTCGTGTTTAACTCCTCCCAGTTTTCATTGGATTAAACGGAGCCTCAGCATCACGGTAATGAGATTACGGAGCTGTTAGGATTAAAGACCAAAAACACTGTACATTTGAATAGCACAGCACTTAAACCAAGCGTTGTGCATTGTGTGTATCCCATTTCATTTTTACCATAGCATTTTAATATATAACTACATTTCAGTGGGATAGTTAACAACAGAAAAAAAAAAAATGCAAAACTCACAAATACACAAAGTGCCTTTACACACTTAACAACCCATCCCATATTCAGACATTTCTTATGACTTCCATATTGAGAACAATAATGTTGAATTAACACAGACAGAGGAACAGCTCCGCCCTCTGCAATAAGGAAATTGCCTCAGCGAATTCAATTCCTCTTTTTTTCTCTCTTTTTCTTCGTGGCCCAGAATTAATCCTGCGTTCCTCTGAGAAAAAAATTACTGAGGATCAACAAAAGTGGAGGCGTGATCATAGAAGAAGAGATATATACCCTCTAATTTGAAAGCTATTGAGAAGAAACAATGTTATAATGTTAGCCTAGCCTGGTTTAATTGCTCTGGTTTTTACAGATAACCAGTTCAGCCTGGTTTTAGTTAAAGAATAGGCTTCAAAAATAACTTTCAGCATAACTAGGGAAAGGATTTACCACACTCCAGCAAGCTAATACAAGGAGCCTGCTGAATAGGTGTGTGGACATGATACAGTAGTCAGCTGGCATGCTCAAGGAATGTGCTTGAGTTACAGTGGATGCTCCTTGATGTATTGGTTGGCCAACCCCTCATCTTAAATCATTCTATACAGCAAGGATTCATGTTGTTGTCATTTCATTTCATT
Source organism: Nansenia antarctica (assembly GCF_963989245.1). Taxonomy (NCBI): domain Eukaryota; kingdom Metazoa; phylum Chordata; class Actinopteri; order Argentiniformes; family Microstomatidae; genus Nansenia; species Nansenia antarctica. Next base: position 93,783,458 of record NC_137674.1, on the reverse strand, counting down.
CACCCGACAAGAGGATACTTTACATCATAGTCTGTCGTAGTATGGATTCTGGAAATGCGCACGTGATGTCACTATCACTAAATTGCCATTGAATCTCATATTTTCTTGCTCTACTATCCCAATTTATTTGACATAACTATTATGTTAGTATCCTTTTGAGGCAGACAATGTTCAACAAGTCAACTTGCATTATCTGGGGAGGTGCACATGACAATAGTAAGTGGAGGACCTATTCGTTATGTGTTTGTGTTGCTTTCAAGTCTGTGAGCTTAGAATGATAAGGTTCTATCTCCGTTTAGGGTAGTTCAGAGATATTGAGCGTCAAAGTTTTTACATTCCATTATGTTTTGTGAGATGGAACCTTTGTATTTTATGAATTACTAACTCAAAAATGTCAACACACAGGCATTAATAAACACCTAATGGATCAGATTATGTAAAAAACTACATTTTGACAAAAATGGAGATAGAACCTTATAATTCTAACGTCACGAGTCCTCTCAGCTCAGTAGCCATGAGGAGAAGGCCAGGCTATAGCACCGTATCCTGTTGCAGTGGGGAAACAGACAGAATCAAGACAGGCATTTTCCCAGCCATTTAAATGGTGGTGCTAAAAGGACGCTAAGCACTGGTTGTCTCTCAACCACCATGACAGGCATTACCATGTAGTCAAGAATTTTAGTGTGTTGAGTAAAGGGATACGGGGGGGGACTTGGTGAAAACAACCAAATATATCATCCCTGAGCTCAGTGTCAAAACATTCAGCCAGCCGCAAACGCCCTCCATGTCACGATGCAGGTCTCTAACCCAGGATGCACTGCAGCCCAGGCAGACTCCCGTCGGGAGAGAGCACATAGAGTCGTCTCCACTGGTCAATGGAGACTAATTCGCCGCAGGTAGCTGCCAACCTCAAAGGCAGATTCCTTCAGTCTGGCTGTGCTGATGTCTCACATCCACACCATGGGGCTATCACGGGGGCCGCTGCCAGACATAAATTATTTCCATCATCCAGTCCCATTATCCAATGGAAGCAATAGATATGGTGGTGGTGAAGTGATGTGATGGTTTCCTCTCTCTCTCTGGCAAGACAGAGCGGTCTCCTTATCGTCTAGTCAGACTTTTCTCTGACTCTCAATATTCTCATCACTTTTAGTTGTTTACTTCAGATTCCCTATTTTTATGGACAAATTAATTGGGAAAATGAAAGTCCTCAAATGGGATTAAATTCTATGCACATATATATATATATATATATATATATATATAGTCACTTTGATTGATATATCATTTTAAATGATCCTGCTAAATACTATTCCCACTTCACAGTACAGTATCTGTAGTGTGTGAAACAGATGTGTATCTAACAAATGTGTTCATCAACATTTCACCGGATGAAACGTTCTTATGTTCCACTCGTATATGGAATGTAAATACAATGCAACTCGTATCCTGTGTAGCAAGAAAAATGTCTTCACCTAGACCACCCTCTGTGGTTCAAGTCGAATGTAACAGTGCAGTGTTTTTTCCTTTCTTTCTCCTGACTGAAATGTATTGTTTTTGCCCCAGGCATTGCATGAGTTACCGCATACCTGCTTTATCAGAATGTGGAGAGCTGGGAGAAAAAACGGCCACAAAATATATGTCTATATGTTCAACATCAAAATTACACAAACAAGCTTCATGTTTCTTGGGTGGAATTCAATCAGCGGTGTCTCAAAATCTCTCAGGCAAAAATGACTGCCAGGCTGGAAGGTGTTACTGTAATTATTGTCTTGTTCGCCGCTTGCAGACTGAGTGCCTTGAATAAGACATAGTCCAGGGAAAGCAAATCTATTTGCACAAAGGACTTGGCTGCTGTGCGTCCACCGTTGTATAGTCTTGAAAAGCAGGTGTGTTTTGAGAATGAAAGAAAAGGCTTGTGTGAGAGCTAACGGTATCATTTTGTCTCACAGCTCCTCCTCTCTCAGAAGCAACCATGGTGCCAGGAACCCTCCAAACCACCACAACCACCACAACAACTACCACCCAGCACCAGGGCATGGCCAACACTACCACCACAACAGGGCCCAAGGAGGGCAACAGGGGAGGGCCGAAGCCACCTCAAGAGGTTCCCCAGACCACGTCCCCACCCCCTCTGGAGTCGTTCCCCCTGACGGAGCGCTTCTGCGAGAGCACGAAGAGGAGGGACATCATGTGGCCTCAGACCCAGAGGGGCATGTTAGTAGAGAGACCTTGCCCCAAGGGGACCCGGGGTAAGCAGCCTGTTTACCTCCCAGGGCTCCTACTAATGTTTTCAGGATGATGCCTGGCTAGAGATAGAGAAGAAGTGCATTTGTTTGTTATCTTTGTGCTGATTTTATCTGACAATCATTTATTAATAAAGAACATTGGCTCTGGGAATGTGTAGGGGAATCAGCTGGCCATTCGTAAATGTTAGTGTTAAGTTAATAATTCACTGCATTCTTTTAGGTCAACAGCCGCAGATTTAAACCTATGTTTTGAAAGGAACAGGCCCAACTGTTTCCCCAGGCTTGCTCGAACGAGCTTATTGAATTGTGTGGGAAATCAAGTTATCATTCAGGCTTCATTAAATGCAGGGTAATTGGGACGGAAGGAAAAGTCTTATTATTAGGCTACTTCATTTGTAGCAAAACTGGCACTGGACTATTCTCAGCATTTGCAGGTAGCATCAACATTGTACCCCTTAGCTCAAAGCCAATAGCCTGTTACTGTGTATGTTTTTGTATAAGCCTTTCACAACCTGAGGATATGAGGTGTAAGGCTTTGAACTTGATCATTAGCTAATCTAAACTCCTTCTTCCTGACAGGCACAGCCTCGTTTTCGTGTGTACTTTCCACTGGGGCTTGGCACCCGAAGGGCCCAGATCTCAGCAACTGCACCTCCCACTGGGTTACCCAAGTGGCCCAGAAGGTCTGTGTGTGCTACTCTATACTTTAGTGTTTTGAACTATGTGCTGTTCATATGCTTACAGTACTCCCTTGACTAAACCACACGGACAATCTATGTCGATTGTAGGCCTGTATCCCCTAATAAATCTTGAATCTTCCTTTCATCTTAAACCATGTGGTATTTATCATGTGGTAAATACAACCCATAGCCATGGGTCACCAGTAGAATGCCCTGATATTTTGCAGATAAGTGACTCAGAGTTTATATTTGGTAATTTAAGCACAGCCGATAACCCCTCACCACAGTGTGTGAACATCCAGCAAATACACACACACCTCTGTTGTTATACAATGCCCCAAGGCATTATGAACTTATTATAAACTTAGCCACCCATAACCACCCACTCCTCAGTCTGACCTCACTAGTATAACCTCATCATATCAGGCTGTGAGAAGAAACAGCCTCAAATTTTAGAGTCATGTACCCTTATAGCCAAGTTGAGATGACCCTCTCTTTCTCTCTCTCTCTCTCTCTCTCTCTCTCTCTCTCTCTCACTCTCTCTCTCTCTCTCTCTCTCTCTCTCTCTCTCTCTCTCTCTCTCTCTCTCTCTCTCTCTCTCTCTCTCTCTCTCTCTCTCTCCCTCCAGATTCGTAGTGGTGAGAACGCTGCTAACCTCGCAAACGAGCTGGCCAGACACACCAAGGGCCCCATCTTTGCAGGGGACGTGAGCTCCTCTGTGCGACTGATGGAGCAGCTGGTTGACATCCTGGATGCTCAGCTGCAGGAGCTGAGACCTAGTGAAAAGGACTCGGCCGGGCGCAGTTTCAACAAGGTAAACTGATTCTCCACCCTCTCCGAAAACGGCTACTTGAATCTTCATTTCTTATCATGTTGACTGTGCTTCATGGAGATACTGGTGGTTTGTTTTGTGTGTTTTTTTTTTGGGGACCCAAATATTCTCTCCGGATCTGACTCACCATGTGTACCATGGCAGTTAGCAGGAGAAATGGGTTTCCGTTCGTTTACTGAAATGTACATGGTTATTTCAATCTCACTTATTGTTCCTCATATTACAGTATGTCTGTCCCTCTATCCCTTCCTTCTTGATATGCTACAAAAAAGAACAAACCAATTATAATATATAAGATGTTCCCATTCCTATTTGTATGTGAAGTAATTGCTGTAATTGGCTCTGCCAAGGCTTGTTCTGAGAAGTCACAGTCATCTTAGAGAGAAAATACGGAACGACATGAGAGTGCTTTTGTTCTGGAAACCTGCAGGCAGTGTCGTCTACGGCACAGGAGAAAGCCAGCTGAAGAGTGGGGAGTGAGCAGAACAGTCAGTCGGACAGAACAATTAAAGCCTTGAACACTGTGCTCCAGCTCCTAAATTTGCTAATTGTGTTTCTTCCTTTGATCTTTTTTTTTTTTTCTTATGGAAAAAAGCTTCAAAAACGAGAAAGGACATGCAGAGCATACATGAAGGTGTGTGAGCTATGCTACTGTACCACTCCGCTTCTCCGCACACCCTGCCCTCTCCCCTCCCCTGCTCGGCAGCATGTTCGTCTGTATTGTCATGCAGCCTCTCCCCTCCTCTCTGTGATTCCTGCATTTTTGAGCAGTTGCCTTCCCTACAGTTATAAACCTGTCAAAAGTACAATCTTAACACTAGAACAGCCGTACCTTTTTTACCTACTAAAAGAGCCGCCTCTTTACAATGCTCAAACTAGTTGGCCGCTTGTAAATTAGCCTGCTTCCTACACAGAAATACGGCAAAATAGCTTTATATTAGCTTATCCTGATGTGATTTTGAAAATGTAAGGATACTGGGTGGTAGAACGCACATATCCAGGAAAAGTCATGAAAGGAGGGTCCTGAAATTTGGTCGAGTGCAAAGATAACACTTTTTTTTTTACTCGTGGCTGATTAAGTGTAGCAGGGAAATCATTTGCAATAACTAACGAATCGTCTTTTCACAAATATTGTTTATTTTGTTCCTCATGTTTACAGGATGATGTATTTTTTATTGTTTTGTTAATTTGTGTTTTCTATGTAATGTTTGCATTAGAAGTCAAGAAGTCAATTGCAGAAATCAACAATGTTTAAACGTACAATCTGTTCATACCTCAGTAGGGGTCATCGTCAGTGTAAAGTTAGCTTTTGTTGAGTCGGAGCAATTACGTTTCTGTCGTAAGCACCTGATTCAGAATGACTACATTACACTGCAGACTCAGCGAGAGTTGCATTGAAACCATGTCTCACCTGTGATTTATTCAAACCTTTGTATTCCCATCCAAACTCCTGACATTTAATTGCGTAATTCCTGACAGTTCATTCATCAGGACAAAGATTTTCACTTGTGTCATAAATTAGAGGCACAAGTCTGGACGTCTGGATGACTAATAAGACTAGCAGGGGCAAACCAATTTGTGTCCTTTCTCCATTTAATACTTCCAGCCCCTGCCTGTTCGAGGTATTATGGCCATATCCTCAACCCATTAAGGACTTCTCAGTGTCCTCCACCTGCCTCCAAAGTCAAGCTCTCTCCCATCCAGATAGCTCCTCTGGGAGGGTGTTAAAATGGATCAGACTAATTAGCCCTTAGACAGCTAAGCTCTTGTGAAAAAGAATGTTTCTACATTTTGTCCCAAATGTCACATCATCAGTTCATGTGTTTGTTATGTCCCCTTCTCCTCCCGATGCATTGCATGTTTCTGTGGCACGTGGGTCTTCTTTTTGGGTGGGGTGGTGGTGGTGAGGAGGTCGATGAGGATGACAATATTTATGCCACTAATGACACTATGAATTAGACACTGAGATACCCACGAGAGTGCTGAGCCAGCAGTATTTGACATCCAGTGCTGTATATTTGATGTGAGGGCGCATTAGCCCATATGCTAGTGTAGGAGCCGGGGCCACTTCATTGACTACCCAATCAGTCTGATTGATTTGATTATTTTCGGAGGGAATTCCAGTGTTGTCTAATCTACTGCCTGTCCAGTCCTGGCAAGCAGGTTAAACATCTTGGACAGGAAATATCAATGTTATAATGTTATCGTATGTTAGCTACTGTACACTCAGAAGCAAGATAAGATCTGATGATATGTATTTTTGGTTCACTTGTATTAGTGTGGGCATTTAAACCTCCCCAGTTTGAGTGTTACATTCAATGACCTGATTGAATGCACAGCAAATCTCACCAAATGTTACACCATTTAGATAAACAGGAAATGCTTACGTGTAGCACTTAGCATTTACAGTAACCAAAAACAGTTTGTTGATCAGACATATGATATTATGATCAGACATATGATATTATTTCAATGGGATGCCTACTTTGTGTTTTATTTTCATGGCAGTCAGTTTCTTCAGGTGTTACAACCTGGAAATGTTTTTTAAAAATGCTTACTTTACTCTTTTTTCATGATGGATACAGGCCATTGTAGACACAGTTGACAATCTTCTGAGACCAGAGGCGTTGAAATCTTGGCAAGATATGAACACCACAGAACAGACCCACGCTGCTACCATGTTACTGGATACCCTGGAGGAAGGGGCGTTTGTCCTTGCTGACAATCTCATGGAGCCCGCTATTGTCAAAGTACCCGCTGATAATATAAGTAAGTAATTGAATTGCCAGTTAACAAATAAGACGTATCCTCGATGATTCCAGCTCAATCAGTTGGCCTTGATAGTAAGAAAGAGAATGAGTCTGTTGTATCATGGAGGGTTCTTTTCACAAAAACCGTGGGGGGGGGGAAAGTGAATACAGGATATTAGGTTTAATGACTCTCTCTCTGACAAAGTGATGAATTTCAGACAATTACATATACTGGATTCTCAGATTGGGAAGACATGGTTTATGAATCTGGATGTGTAGTTCATGTAATCCGATACAACGATGTGAACATTAGCCGCAGTGGAGTCCTGTAAAAGTACAAGCAGTGTTTAAATGATGTCTACCACACTCGCCAACATCTCAACACATAAGAGAAAAGGAATGTAACATTCTTCATCCCGCAATCCATTTGCACTCCTTTGTGTATTCAAATGCTGCTTCATCTTGAAAGTCCAGTCATCACACAACTGTCTCGAATAGTGACGTAAGGATCATCTATATTCTGACACTTTAACTCAACAGCACATTGTTGCCGAGATTGATAGTAACAATGTCTACAGTGTCAGTAGTCCCACACACCCCACCACAGTATTGCTTGACTTAGGAATGTAAGCAAGGAGTCCTCGTCATAAACATATTCTATTATCTTTTTTATTGCACTCTTGTCAAACTCAAACACACTATAACAACGGGTACCTCCCTATCTTCGTCTCTCTCTCTCTCTCTCTCTCTCTCTCTCTCTCTCTCTCTCTCTCTCTCTCTCTCTCTCTCTCTCTCTCTCTCTCTCTCTCTCTCTCTCTCTCTCTCTCTCTCTCTCTCTCTCTCTCTCTCTCCCTCTTATCATCTGGCCTGGCCAATCCCAGTGCTGGATGTTTATGTTCTCAGTACAGATGGCCAGGTGCAGGATTTCAAATTTCCACAGACCAGCAAGGGTGGTATCTCTATCCAGCTGTCCTCCAATACTGTCAAGCTCAACAGCCGGAATGGTAAGCCCCCAGATGCACTGTTGAAAAAAAAAATCTCACTTCATTTATAGGGGGGTGGGGGGGGGGGTGGGGGGGGCAAAGTTAGATTTTTGTTCCCCTTCCTGTGTCTATGAAAAGGTGAAGAGTCTGTCAAACCGGTCTGCCAATGCAACTTGTCAAAACTGACAATACAGTGTGATTACTCTGTGGGACTGTTAGATAGGAGCACCACTAAGGATTTGATCTCTATAACCCATTCGCTATGATATTTGTTGGAAAACTGACAAGCCTCACTTAAAAGGTTTTTTTTCTTCCTTTTGTTCCTGTCAAAGCCCACAGTTGTTTTTTCAGCCCTTTCTTTTCTCCTACATTTACTGCTATTTTTTCATTTGAACGTTTTAATCCCTTACCTCCTCCTTTGTGTTTCTTTGTCCCCAGGTGTTGCCAAGCTGGTGTTTGTCGTGTACAAAAACCTTGGCCAGTTTCTCAGCACTGAGAATGCCACCTTCAAAATGGCCAATGATGCTTACGGACGAAACGTGACTGTAAATACTGACATCATTGCCGCCTCCATCAACAAAGAGTCCAGTCGTGTGTTTATCACAGACCCTGTGATTTTCACCCTGGAACACATTGATGTAAGTCTTCCTGCTACATGAATGGAGAGGTCATAAAACCACCAGGAGGGAACAGCCAGGCAGTCAGAAATCCTCCATTTGAATTTTAAATGCCTGGCTAGGTCACCCGCGAGTTTATTTAAGTCATTGAACATAAAATTAAATGTCTTTTAAGAACCTAAGTGAATTCTTAATGGAAACTAATTCTTTAATCAACATTAGGATATAAATGATGCAATTTCATTTTATATGGGGGGGGAAATTAACTCCTAGATTAGCCATACAATGTAGGATGAAATTACTGGAGCACCAATTATCTTCTGTCTTTTAACGTTGTCAAGAGAGAGATCCCAGAGGGCTAGGCGTGATTCCCCTTCTTTTATCAAAGAAATTGTGCAATTCCAAAGACATGCCATCAGACAATTATGCTACCCTTTAAGCGCCTCGTATAACCAATGACGGTTCGGTAGATTTAACAAGCATGCCCCAAATGTGATACAACGCATGAATTGCAGGAGCATCTCATCCATATCAGTGTATGAAATACTTTGTATGAGTGGGGGGGGGGGAACAGCTATAACCCATTTTGGACAGTCAATTATTTGGACACTTAACCATATCTCTATTGATCCTCAGACTGAGCACTTCTTCAACTCCAATTGCTCCTTTTGGAATTATTCGGAGAGGAGTATGATGGGGTACTGGTCCACACAAGGCTGCAAACTCCTGGACTCCAATAAAACACACACCATCTGCTCCTGCAGTCATCTCACCAATTTTGCGGTCCTCATGGCACATCGGGAAATCTCTGTGAGTAGCTCCTCTATTACCTTGGTTTTTATTGTCGCCTAAATCAGGATATTGGCGGGTGTTATCTAGCATTAGTTTTCACATTTCAGCCATTCTATGCTTGCATCTAGTGCACATTCATTTTACTGTACTTTGAAGTGCAGTACATTCATATGGCTTAGCCTTGCTTTCCTAAACGTTTTGGTTGACAAACAGGCATATTAATGTGCACTATCCATTATCCTTTCAGGACAAAGACGGGGTGCATGAGATACTCTTGACTGTCATCACCCGGGTGGGGATCGTGGTCTCTCTAGTCTGCCTGGCCATCTCCATCTTCACCTTCTGCTTCTTCCGCGGCCTGCAGAGCGATCGGAACACCATCCACAAGAATCTCTGCATCAATCTCTTCATCGCCGAATTGATATTCCTCATTGGGATTGATATGACAGATTCCATGGTAAGTCCGCCCAAAGATTCTTTCTTTGTCTCTTCACCAAAAAACAAAAAGCACTTTCATGGGAAATTGATGAGACTTTAAAGATAGTTTCTAACCTTCAGCGCTTGTCCCCAGCTCGACATGAGGTGGACAGCACCATTAAGACGGATTACAGAGCAGTGTCTCACTGTTAACTTTCCCTTTTCTGTGTCACTTAAAGCTATTGCTCAAAAATGTTGTCAAACGCTCTGTACCCTTGTGTTTCTTGATTTCCCTCAAAATACTGTGAGGTTTACCGTAGTTGTACTTCACCACTCTCTTTATGAGGGATGGCCTTTGTGTTGTTCATTGACAGTTCCTCCTGTTGTTCACTGTCAGTATTCACCATAAAACCCAAGGCTCAATAATAGTATAAATCCAGTAAGCTTAATAGTTTGACCATGGAGTCTATCGCCTTCCCCTTACAATGCAACTGTCACTTAAGCAGCTTTTGCTGCAAGGTTGAACCCACGTTTTTAGCACCCGATTAGTGGACTGACTGAATGGCTTTCTTATACTGTTTAAGGCCCATTCATTGGTTTCATTGATATTTTGCACGAATATTGCTATTACATGAAATACTCTACTTTTTATTAGGATTTGAAATAAAAGATGACCAATTGTGCTGTCATTCAGTTACATCCTCTCAACTTCTGCTTTGATCTGCAAGCAGGTCTTTGATACTTTGATTAATTGAAACTATTCATATATCTATCTACAGATCGGCTGTTCTATTATCGCTGGGATTTTGCATTTCTTCTTCCTGGCCTCTTTCTCCTGGATGTGTCTTGAGGGCGTTCAGTTGTACCTCATGCTGGTGGAAGTGTTTGAGAGTGAATACTCAAGGAAAAAATACTACTACGTATCTGGATACCTCCTCCCAGCCATAGTGGTGGGCGTCTCTGCTGCTATCGACTACAGGAGCTATGGGACAAAGAAAGCGTGAGTAAAATCGTTTTGATGCTTTAGTTACTGAAAGGCTGTGTGGACAGTATGCTTATGTTTGGTGCCAGAATGCAGCACAAAGAGTAGTGGTGGGCACCAATATAACATGTATGCATATAATAATCACGTTGATTGCTTGACTGATTTGATTATGTTTTAAGTGAGTGAAAGTTATAAGTTAAAGCAATTAAGGCACTGATAGTATACAGGCTATGTTGTCCTTTATTCTAATCCTTGAAGCTGCTGCTGTTCATAGCTCTTCTTCATCAAAGCTTTTCCAACCAAGATATGAATATTGCATTACAAGAATTCAACTGATATCGATATGGACTTTCCATATCAGTGCCCATCACTAATAATGAGGCAGCTAAATATGATGTATTGCCTTCATATCTGTCATTGCATTATCTGCAACTGTGAAAGCACACACTTGAAACATATGAGATCATCTTCCCAGGGTAGCTGTTATATCCATTTTTTATGTCATTTAAAAGCATCTGACAGACTCAACACTGTGGTTTCAGGGGCTGCATTAATGCCTTTCTGTTCAAAGACCCTCCTGCGACCTCTTGTTTGTAAATGCCCTCTTAAAGAGAGGAGTGCTGTCCGGGTAAAGCCTTTTACATAGATTAATGATAGTATTTTAGCTAAGCCTCAGTCTGGAGGCTAGGCTGCAGCAGGGTCCTCCTTTTCTAGTGTGTGACTGTGAGTATGATGTTGTACTTGTGAGGCAGAAAATTAAAGTTAAGTTGATTATTGACCTAAAATCAACTTCCATGTGTCAGAATGGCAAGGCGTCGTTTGTGCTCATATTCATTTCCTAGCGTTAATATTTTGCTTGAGGAGGCTGAGGATGATTTTGTCGTTATTTCTCAATACTGTATGTTGTTTTCCGGACCACTAATATCCATATTTCTTTCTTCCATCATAGTTGCTGGCTAAGAGTGGACAATCACTTCATATGGAGCTTTATAGGACCTGTCACCTTCATCATCATGGTAAGTTTCCTGAGAATACGAACGGAGGGAAGAGGGGAGAGAAAGAGAGAGCGAGTGCAGGTTACAGATTTTGAGACGTCCAACAACTCTTACATGACAAGGGTTAGGGTTGAACGGGGTGTTTTACAGTTTAACTTTAATGTTACAGTTTAACATGTCCGACATGAAGCTCACCAATTGTTCTTAAATCTGGTCCCAGGGAATTCATAAATTTCAAGTGCGACGGCTTTGAGTTACGTATTTGTTATACAATGGTGGTGGCCTGTATTCGTGTCCTCCTCTAGAAACTAGCAGACGACTGTGTCAGAGAAAAGCAAAGGCACCTACCTCTCTGTTTGCTCAAGGACCGCAGAGGTGAAGGACATATAGCGTATTATATTGACATATGTGCTGTTCAAGCGTGCAATTATTTACTGGTCGTGACATTATTATCTCCAGTTCCATCAGCGAGCGCTCAGAGGGAAGAGGCCTGGGGGAATGTTACTCCCCACTTGAAGAAATATGAAATAGCAGGTGGCTTTGGTCCGACAGGCCCTCAGAGCCTTTTTCTACTATTGCTTTGTCTCTTTCACACCGGCGCATGAGTAACCCGTCCCAAACTGTCTCAGTGCAGAGGGAGGAAGAGCAATATTTGCTCAGCAGCACTCTGTGCATTACCCAGCTTAACGGTTAGTAAGCCTACCAACACAGTGACCTCCCTCAACAGTACATAGAGGTAGGCTCTTACTAAGTCGTACCGTGTTCCAATGGCAGACCTGCAAGGTTTTATTGCGCATCAAATCATTCCCCCTTTCAATGGAGAAATAGAATAGAAAACACTTCTATGTTCAAATTTCCTCCAGCTCAGCAAATGCTTCTGCAGCCATGTAAGATATTCTCTCCTCTAAATTGGACCCTTATTGTTTATATTGTAGTGTTGGGTCGCACAAAATATTTGCATGAAAAATGTGTTGGCTATTGAGACGATGATCCGAATCCCATTCTCAGTGACCTGCGTTCTAAAAGCGCGACCCTGACAGAACTGATATATTGTCGGAGCGTTATTATAAGACAGGAATGAGGATTTGCAGTTGTAGCTGAGGCATTGCGAGGCTGCCTCTCTGTTTGCAACAATTGACAACAAAAGATAAAGCACATTGGTAGGGGGTCTCGGGGGAGTGTGTGGGAGCAAGGTTCTCTCCACAACCTGTGACACCGGCTCCTCGACAAATTAGCTTTGTCCTTGTCAATGAGAGAGAGAAAAGGAAAGAGAGAGATAAAGTGTGTGTGTGCGTGTGTGAGTGTGTGTGTGTTTTGGGTTTTGTTTGTGTGAGACAGGACAGAGATAGGGGAGGGAGAGAGAAAGAGAAAAAAAGGACAGACGAGAACACGTTCAATCTTCCCAGTCAGCAACAGCAGCCCCTGCTCCTGTCTGTAAAAACTTCCGCGCTCCTGCTGTGTAACTTTTGGTTTGACCTAAGGTGGTCAGGTTCAAAGAAAAGCACTCAAAATGTTGTTGTTTTTTTTCCCTCCTCCACTATCCCCTCCTCCTCCACACGTTTTTTTTTCTGCCATCTTAAAGCCAGGCTGAAGTGAGGCTTGAAGAAGGCACTTTGAGCCCCCCTGTTTCTCAGGCAGAGGTTTGCCCCTGTCTCCGGGCACAGAGGGTATTAGCTCCATGATAAAACGAACATGGAAATAATGAGTGGTGGGGAGGAACCATTAAGTATGCCTGAGATGCTTTAATGCAAGCCTGGATCATGACACATTGCGAGCAGTTCCTGTCATCCGGACAGCTCCATCTGCACCTTTAATATTTCATCCGGTTCACCCGGAGTTTAGTATGTGCACACACTCCGCTCTGCAAAAAGCTTTTCTCCTCAGTCCCGCTGTGGCAAGGTGCTTCTGCATGGCTAGCGGTGATGACTCGATGGTGATGAGCGAAAGAGAGAGAGAGAGAGAGAGAGAGAGAGAGAGAGAGAGAAAGAGAAAGAGAGAGAGAGAGAGAGAGAGAAAGCTAGCTGGCAGGCTTGCTCTCTCTCAAGGTAACTGGGGGTCCCCGGGGGAGGGTCCAGAAAGCGTGTCGGTAGGGGTGGGAACATGTGCTGTGGAGCTAGGTTACTTTAAAGTACTGTGTCCCTCTCCTCTGTATCATTGGATCCATGTCACCACTCCCGGCTGTGTGAAAGGCATTTTCAAAGCGCCCTCCTAGCTAAATTTCGACTCGTGCAGGAGTGATAGAAACGACTTAGCTGATGGCGACGAAACAAAACGCAGCATCCACTGGCTTCATGATATAAAGGAGCTCCCCACCATTCTTTTTTCTCTCTTCTCTCCTCTCTTCTTCTGGGGGTAATTGCGTGTGGTTCCACCTGTTGATTGGATGGAGGAGAACAAATATTGATTATACGTGTGTGTGTGCGTGCGTGCGTGCGTGCGTGCGTGCGTGTGTGTGAGAGTGAGTGAATGGCCAGGTGCAATATGAATCTCACAAAGGACTTCCATGTATCTCATTCCTTCCTTCATATTGGTGTTTTTTCCATGTGCTCTTGGCAAGAGAGCTTTGGGATATGTTCATGGGGTAACTTAAAAAATGAATGAAAGGTCCGCCCCGTACCAGAGGTTCTCTTTTTCAGAACGTTTTGTTTGTGTATTTCTATGCTTTATTTGCAGTATTGATACTTTATCCCACTTTATACATTTGGGCCCCAATCAATTGCAGATACTGCAGGTTTACACATACAGTGGGGTGCAAAACATGTGGGCACCCCTGGTTTAAATGTTACAATTAATCTCCAAGGCCCAGTAGTTCAAAACGTTTAATCTCAATCAGATCCGATCAGATTTTGAAATCCCATTTTTGGTGATCCAGGATCAGACAACTCGGACAGATTTTGTCCCAGTATTTCAAAGCAATTCAGGATAGGATCACCCTGATCCAGATTCAGACTTTTCAAGATTACTAGATCTTGAATATCAGTGCTTTAATCCTACCAATCTCTATCTAGTGGATATGAAAAATAATACAAGAAAGACAAGAGACCACATTGCCAAGACAAGAGACAAGAGACCACATTGACCACATTGCACATAATGTCTAATTATATTTGTACATACATAAAGGACTTAAAATCATAATAGAGTACTGATGTTTTGCATGCCTCAACTCTCTGAGAGTGGAACCCCAACGAGCATGCCGCATAACACTGGCTTGTATTGTGCTACACAATATCGCTGTCCATCCCAGTCCCCCTCTCTGACATGGATCGCTGTCCATCCCCCAGAGCCCCTTGCACCTGCTGATGATCTAGCCCCACCTATGGATTTCCCTCTAAATGAGAGACTGAGTGGTGGTGCTATTGTCCGCAATTACTTTTGAAAGGTGATGACAGATGATGGACTTTTCAAATATATTTTTTCTTTAATCTAAATTACATTTGTGATTGACAATCTTTGTTGTGATTGTGTTGTTGACTTTTATGAGCATAAACATTTATGTCATCAACATTTGGTTGAAAACAAAATAGGCCATCACAAACGTGACCTAAAAATTTAATTGATTTGCCATGAAGGCTAAACATTGTGTATTATTTCAGTTAACAAACTTTGCCATCTTATTTTTATTGAAACATATTTGTAAATAAATTGTATAGTACATTTTGCTGAACTGATCCCATTCCTGTGTTGTCGGTTTGAACTACCCGTTTTGAAGATTTGATCTAGATTAAAGCTTGGATTCGATTTCCTGATCTGATCGGATATCAACATTTTTGAACTACTGGGCCCAAGTGATTGAAAGCAAACCTGAACACTAAATGCTACATGTTAAACATGACACCTTTCTGCACATTTTAAAGCAAGGTTTCTTTATAGAGTTTTCAAATGATAAAAAAGGAAAAGGGCCCTGTGCAGGTTTGGGAACCCTTTTGGATTATTCTTTGTTACCTTTTGAGAAGATGATCACTAAGGCCCAGACCAAGCTGATTTACTCGTTATGGCTTCAATGAGTCAGGTGAATATAATTCCAGGGTTGAACTATATATTCTGAAGTAACTCCAATATGGCACAGGCAATATTGTACGGGTGGAAGGAAGAATGGATTCCACCAAATATCAAGACATTCTAGAGGCTAATGTTCGAAGGTCAGTCCAGAAATTGAAGTTGAAGAGAGGTTGGGTATTCCAGCAAGACAATGACCCGAAGCATACCTCAAAATCAACCATGAAGTACCTCCAGGAAAGACAGATGAAGGTGAATGGCCATCACAGTCCCCAGACTTGAATATTATTGAAAATCTGTGGAAACATCTCAAACATGCCGTGCATGCAAGAAGGCTGAATGCAAGAATATTTCTGAGCTAGAGGTGTTCTGCCAGGAAGAATGGGGAAAGATTCCAAAAACAAGAATTGAAAGACTCTTAGCTGGCTACAGGAAGCGTTTGCAAACTGTTATAGTTGCTGTTATAGGAGATACAAAGTACTAGCTGACAGGGTTCCCGAAGTTTTGCACAAGGCCTTTTTCCTTGTTTTATTATTTTGAAACTGTAAAAAGTAAAAAAAAAGAAGAAAAAAGAAAAAGAATATGTAATCTTGCTTTAAAATGTGATGAAATGTGTCATGTTTAACTTTGTACCATTTAGAGGTTAGATTTGCTTCTTTTCACTTTGTACATGTAGTGTCTATTCTATCACCACATGGTCTATTTCTTTCCTATATTGTCATTGATACTTATGCAAAAGCCCACCTGTCCTTAAACCACAGCGTAAACAGTCCCCCCAGTGTGTTGTCCTTTATCTGCAATCGATTGATTTGATGGTTCAGTCTCACAATAAATGTTTAGGAGTGAATTATTTGGAAGCTGCCCCTGTTTGGCCAGACCAGTCTTTGTGTCTCTAAATCGTGGTATTGATTTTTAAGGGCCCAAATAAATGCTGGGAGACACACCACACTGTATACTGTCTGGAATTGATATGCACCACTTGCTCTCATAGGACCTAATGTGGTCTTAAAACAAGGAAGTGAATGTGATGTGAATCTCTCTTTCTCCCTCTGTCGCTGTGCTGAAATTGGGAAGATATACTGCATTTCATGTCGTTTTTTTATAGCTAGTTATATATTTATAATATTTTATAGTGTGCATAAAATGATATGCATTTGTTTTATACAACAACATCGCCGATTTCCCCTCTTTTTTCCTGACTATTCTCTTGCACTGCGCTGGATTTAAATGCATTTTCAAGCTCTTATTGATATAGAATGACACTAAATTTGGCGCCAGTCTGCTTGTCTGAGTCTTATAGGACGATAGAAGTCTATTGCATTAGGCCGTGGATGAGAGAAAGCTTCGGCGGCACTCCCCTTTTAATAGTTATAGACAAATTAACAGTTTTTTATCCCTCTCTCCTATATCTTTGCCATTCATCTTCATGCATTAACAAAGCCATTACTCTGTGTTGACAGCTCAATCTCATCTTTCTGGTCATCACCATGTACAAAATGGTGAAGCACTCCACTACCCTGAAACCCGACTCCAGCCGGTTGGAGAATATCAAGTAAGTAAAGCTTCCCAGTAACCCACATGCTCATACTTATTGTCAATATAGTTGTTAATGTGTCTTCATGCCCCTACAAACTATTTTTTATAAGGCATAGCTTTTTGTAGCTTTCTTCTCATGAGGCAGAGGTAATGTTTTTGAAGTGATAACATTTAGGAGAAAAATGCATTATTTTCCTTCTCTTTCATGTCAAATTCACTCCCTGACTACACCCTTGTCCACGGCATTACCGTATCTGCCTCCCCTCTGGTCGAAATTTAAATTGTCCAGACAGAGCATTTACCAGAGGAATTCAAATTGACTCCAGAAAGATCATATTTTACACAGGGGCTGGTGTGGTTTTGAATGGGAATTATGGCATGACAGTCCTGTAATGATGACAGCATTGACTTTGTGAGTGGTCTTTAGTCTTTGTTGTGTTCCTCTGTGCCGATTACCACAGGATTGTGTTGGCATGGCCCAAAAACAGCCAGTCAGTGTCTGACTCAACTATGCGCTGTTAGTCCCTTCAGGGCGGGGCATGTGCAAGTGCTACCATGTGTTTCTTATGGAACAACAAAAATCTTTTTTTAATGGTTCCAGCCCTAGAATCCCAGAAAAGAAGCACCCCACCACCACCTCCCCCACCCAACCCTCTAACGAGCTTGGGTTTCTTGTTCGCCTCAGCATTTCCTATGTGTTTTCGTTTGAGGAACTTAACAAAGTAAATGTTTTCCATAGTCCTGATTGTTTGCCATTATTTTATGAAAAACATATTTACTGCTTGAAATCCAGGGAGTAGTTTCCAGGGCCTCTTCTGGTGGGTTGTTTTAAAGAGTGTTATTTTCAATACCATGACTGCAGAGTACCAATTCACACCATGCCATTATGTACTGTAAGTGTTCCCTTCCACTCTGTATAGGAACACGGATGTGTCTATTCTTAACACTGTTTGTTATTACCCATTTCTTCTAAGATGCTGTGTTTTGACCATTATGGTATAGGGTAAAATAACTACCAGGAGCATTGTTCAACATGTATATTTATGTAAACCTACCAACCACCAGCTGCAACAATTGTAAGGCTGTATGTTTGGCATGTTGTGACATGTGACATGTTTCAATGTCAATCATCCAGTTTAGTGTATAAACAACAACACCTACAATGTTTTCTCAAAGCCCTGTTGGCACATGTGAGAGAGGTAAAAGTAGTATGTTGTTTTATGTTGTCTTGTTGTTCTTATGTTGTCTTCACCAGTCCTCACAGACTTTGGTTGTCAACCATAGATGGGGGAAAGGAAATCAGCAGCGCTAGTGTCATTGCATGGTGCATGTAACGCAAAAGCTAATCTGCAGCGTCTCCTTTCTCTTCCTGTTGCATTTCTTCTCCTCTCTTCTCTTCTCTTCTCTCCTCTCTGTCCTGTCATCCACACCAGTAATTATCGCGTTTGTGACGGCTACTATAATACCGATTTGCCTGGGTAAGCTTTCACTGTACATTCCCAATTTGTCTTCATCGCAGAATGCACATCGCATATGCTAAATACAAATTCAACCAGCATATACATGATTTGACTCAATGGTTTACACATATTGTAACTTAATCAACAGCCCAAACACATTCTCTCTCTCTCTCTCTCTCTCTCTCTCTCTCTCTCTCTCTCTCTCTCTCTCTCTCTCTCTCTCTCTCTCTCTCTCTCTCTCTCTCTCTCTCTCTCTCTCTCTGTTAGCCTCTTAATTTTCCTCCCATCGTAATTTTCAAGATCAAAGTTGAGAATCTCTGACTTAAAATGCCAACTAACCCACGCTGTGATGCGGCTGATCTAATTTGTGTTTCTCTCTCCTCCGCTTATCATGCTCTCTAGCTATGAAGATAATAAACCATTTATCAAGTAAGGATATTAGCCCCAGAACTCTGAGTCTTGTTCTTCAGCCTGCAGTTTACCTTCCTCACCATTCTTCCTTCTTCCTGCTCTCCCTCTCTCTCTCTTTTTCTCTTTCTTGTCGGGTCTCTCTCCAACCTCTCAGCTCAGAGGCTTCTGATTTTCCCTCCTGATTGTTCACATTCCCCATATCCATCGTGTCTCTATCCAGTTTGCTGTTGTGTGTCTGACATCCAACATTTGACCTGTAACAGTGTCTGAAGGCTCTGTATGACCTTCACACACCAGGCTTGGGTTTCCTCCCGTCTCTAACTCTCTCTCTCTTCAGCTCTGTAGCTGTCCAGTTGTCAGGTATCCTCAAAATAAATAAATATATGTGACGGCAGCTGGTCAAAGGGGGGGGAACAAGTTGGCAACCGACCAAATGTTCAGACTTTTATTCTGAAAGATGTAAATAAATTGGACTGGAAAAGTTAAGCTCTTTGTGGGTGGTGACTTAATTTATTTCAAATCGCCTTTAAAATAGCATTGATTAAAAACACATTGTTTTACTGAAACATTGTTGAAAATAAATGACACACTCGTCAAGTCAAAGTATTGCAATGCAATGGATTCAGTGAGTAATCCCCACTACTACCTAGTTAACTAGAACACTACTTTACATTCTTAGCAGGCTCACAAAACAAGCTGTGTTAGCAAACTGGCTAGTTGTTCTAGTCCACACATTGTCTGCGTTTGAGGTGATGTTTTCCAGAAAATGTTAAATTGAAGTTAGCTTGCAAGCGAATCTTGTTTTATGAGCCTGCTAACAATGTAAATTAGTGTTATAGTTAACTAGGTAGTAGTGGGGATTACTCACCAAATCCATTGCATTGCAATATTTTGGCTTACATTTTTCGGAATAAAAGTCGGAACATTTGGTTGGTTGCCAACTTCGTTCCCCCTTTCACCAGCTGGCGTCACATAGTGTATAGACCCCAAACATGACCTTAAATCATCTTCCTTTTTTTGGACATGCTGCCCCCCTAAAGTCATCCAATGTTGGCATACTGGTGTGGCATGCAAAATGTTTCTCACTCACTCATTAACAAAGAAAATGGCATAAAGAAATGCTGTCATTATCAGCAAGCCTGATTTCTTCCTTTACAGATACAGTATGATGCCAAATGGTCCTATAGTCGGACCTATAGTCAAGCTTGGTGTGTCATGAGACTTGTATGGTTGTTTGAGAGTTTTCCATGTTTTTTGGTTTTTTAATCTGCTGTCGTGTTGTCTACTTGTCATGGTTTAGATAGCGCTGGGTTATCATTAGTCCACTGAATCCCTCTCACGCTGAGTTTCATGTGTTGTTGTCTTCTTGTGTTCCCTCCTTAGGTCCTGGGTCCTGGGTGCGTTCGCACTGCTGTGTCTGCTGGGCCTGACTTGGTCCTTTGGTTTGTTCTTCATCAACGAGTCCTCTGTGGTGATGGCGTACCTCTTCACAATATTCAACACATTCCAAGGAATGTTTATCTTCATCTTCCACTGCCTTCTCCAGAAAAAAGTATGTTTGCTGTCTTCCATTTTTATGTCTTGATTTCCTTGAATGATACAGTATGTGAAAATGTCAAATATTTATTTTAATGTTTGAGCATAGAACAAGCAAGAACAGTCTTTTTTCCCAGTATATTTGCATTAATTAAATATATACCAATATTTGTCACATCAAAAAGTAAAAAGAATTGCCACTAAACCTCAGAACTATTTTCTTATGCAGGTCCGTAAAGAGTACAGCAAGAGCTTCCGCCACACGTACTGCTGTGGTGGCTTGCCCACTGAGAACTCTCACAGCTCAGCAAAAACCTCAACCACCAGGACAAGTGCACGCTACTCCTCAGGCACACAGGTAGGCCAAGTGTTCCAACAAACTGTATGGAAGGGATGTCAGAGTTGCACACACAGTTTTAACACAGTGTAGCATCTATATGAGTGAAGTCATGGGAGTCTTACTCCCAGAGATACACCCAAAGATACACAGAAGATAACAGCCAAAACATACAGTATATACCAGAAACAGATACTGTACTCACTGGCTAGATAGAATGATGTACTGTATAAAGTGTATTCATATTGTAAAGTAAACCCACATTTACAGGAGAATCTACTGTATTGCATGAGTACCTTTTTCTGTCCTGCCCCTAAGCACCCGCTTTGATCTTTTCTCTCACTAACGCCAAGTGCATGAACACTATTATTGCACTATTCCAAAGCTTTGCAAGCACATTTTTACAGGGGAATCTAAAACTGGAATATCAATTTATGTTGATTCCTGATTTTTTTCAAGAGCACTAGTACACCTTTTTTGTTTGTTCGTTGATAGTGGATAACGCTCCAACCAGTGTCATTGAGCTAATAGTATGCCACCCCCCCTCACAAGACATTCCCATAGAACTTCTAAACCTTATGGAACATCTCCCATTAGATTTTTTTTTTTTTTTTTTAATTGAACCACTACAGGAGATGTGTGCACTAGCCATGCTGTAGAGTAGTTTGAGCAAGGCGGTACATACTGTAGCAGATAATGAAAGTTGATCCCAAAGGTGAGTGGGCTTCTTTAAGTCCTAATAACTGTCCCTTGTTAATCTGACAGAGCCGTATCAGGAGAATGTGGAATGACACCGTAAGAAAGCAATCTGAGTCCTCCTTTATCTCAGGTGACATCAACAGTACCTCCACCCTTAACCAAGGTCAGTCACACACCTCATCTCTCTTCACACACATTCTCACAGACACCCATTCTCAAGACAGAGACATCCTCAAGTACCAATGATTTCTATACAGAGAAAAATGGCACGGTCCTCGAAAATGTCGGTGAATGATTTGCACTGCACTAAAGGATAAGCAAAGCTAGCATCCCTGTCAGGCCAACTAGGGATTACAGAAAGCTGTAGTCAAATACTTTGCGTGCAGTAACGTTGAACTGGGCCACCAACTGTACTGTTTGTACTAAGTGCCGGGCCATCAAAGTTCATTGCTCAATCTCATAAAAAAAGGAAGAGGAAATACCAAAAACCCAAAACATTTATTTATTTATTTTTCAATCTTGTGTGCTTGACACACAGAGGCTCAATAATTGGTTGGCATGTAAGGTGACCTCTGCTATTTCAGCGTCTAAAAAAAAAACGTTGTCATTTATTATTTAGCTCCAGCACAAATATGATGATGAGAAGATGATGTTAAACTCTAGGTGACCCTGAGTGCTTAGTGTGTTGTTCAGCTTCGCTGCCCCGGCTCGCTCTAAAAGGGCTTTCCAAGCATGCAAGGAAAGAGGTTACACTGAGGTAGTCTGACTTTACCCCTCCCAACTCCCCGCCCGCCTTCTCTCTCTCTGCTCTTCAGTTTCCATCAAGTAAAATGTTACGATATTCATCATATTCATCTTAGGTTGTCAAGCCGATACGTCAATAAGTATTTAGATTTTTTTTTTTCCCCGATAAGCTGTTTTTCATATGGTAGATGTTATAGGTAAAGGTCAGGTATCGATCACTCTTGAGTGTAGTATCCTAGCTAGTTACCCTAGAGTATACTCTAGATGGCTCTTTCTCCAGAAAGCACTCCTTGTCATTAAAACACCCTCTGAGAATTCCCCCCAAGACAGATGGTGTTTTACACTGCATATAAATGGGACAGGAAATGCCCAAGCTTTAAATCATAATGTTGACAGTGGAACTTTTAGAATCAGGGTGAATATAATCATTCAAAGGAAGTGTCCGACATAGCATGTATATATGTATTGCTATCCAGTGTTTTTAATGTTAAGTAAAAAAAAAACATTCTAAAATAAAAAAAACATTTTAAATTGGTTGAAGACAAGGTGAAATAAGAATAAAGATGACAGGAAACAATAATGAGCACAGTGGGGCCAAATTGTAACTGTACTGTACCTCAGGTCTGCTGGTGTGTATCTTTACCTCTCTTGCCTAACAACAAAAGCATGAAAAAGCTGATTTCTAAGTTGTATTCGAGAGTATGGTGTTGCTGTGCTTCTCATTTGCATAATAGATTAATGCAATTTGTCAGGAGTAGAATTGGAGGAGGCAAGTAAGAACTGAAAGTGCCTTTTTTAGAAGTCACTTTCTTTTCTGTTTTCTATTTTCCTCAGTAATCATCCTTAGCTTGCTTCCACAAGCTGCAAACTCTGCTCAAGTTGTATCCAGAGATGGTTACAGATAATATCATATCCTAATTAAAGAAGATCTAAACATCAGTATTTACTATGAAAACAAAGGGCCGATTTTAGATATTCATATTTTGTTCCATAAATCACCTTTAACACACCTCTGTACTGTTGCCAAAAAACTGATCTCTCTTCTTCTGTCTTACTACTCCAGGAATGACGGGCAATTATCTACTAACAAACCCTCTTCTTCGACCACAAGGCACTAACAACCCTTATAACACCTTGCTCGCTGAAACAGTTGTATGTAACAGCACCCCCACGGCTCCAGTGTTTAACTCTCCAGGTGTGCTTACTTAACACTTCACCTACAGTCCTCCTTCTCGCTCTTAATTGTCTTACTTTGCATTTTTTTCTAGCCTATTTACTGTGGCCTTATCAAGAGCAGAACATTAGTGAGTGTCAACTTCCCCTGATAGTAGAAAATAAAGTGTTCTTGTTTATGATTTATTAAGATCTGTATCCACTCTGGTCTCAGATTTAATTATTCCAAACTCTATGTTGAATGTGACGCAATGATTTATCAGGGAAGAAGATACTCCATGCTCTGCCTTGAGATACTATAAACAATGACATGGCCTATGAACTTTACTCCAGATTGCATGGTTATTGAGATTACGTACCATGACGTTGCATTTGTTATGCTATTTATTTAGTTTGAATTGTTAGATGGAGCTTTCCCCTAAAAGTGTGTTTGTTTGATTGAATTCAAACAAAATATTCAGTTTACACTAGAATATGTGTGTATTAATTATTAATTTGATGCACCAAGTTTAGTTTTTGATGAATGAAATGTCATTATTCATGACATGATGCATATAATTGTAAAGATCAATAACAGACCTGACAATCACACTGGATTTCCATAGTCTTTGACAGCCAAGGCAAAAGATATTAAGAAATGCTCACGAATTTGCTCACAAGATATTTCATTTGTTTGTTAGTCCAGTATTTCTAAGTTATGTTATGGAGTATGATGATTTAATGCAATCATTTTGTAGGAAATTAAATGACTTTTTTTGTCATGTTTTTGCTTTTCCCTTATGCTCCCCTCTAGTGACCTACAGAGAGACAAGTATGGGAGTCAAACTTAACTTTGCCTATCAAATGTAAATTTATTTCAGCATGCGTTTTAAAAACAACCAAACCCTGGCACTATCAATGGTTTACTTCAGGTCATTGACATACTATACTCAGTGGGCAAGTGGTTCACAAAATATCAACCAAATTTGATCTCCACAATTAGAAAATAATCTCCGATTTGATTGATTTTGTTTCCCATCGAGTGCATCTGAGAGGAAAGATTACTTGCTAATGTTTAAACCTCAGATACTCCGCTTCTCACTCTCTCCCTTATGAGTAGCGTGTGAGCGGGAGCTGAAATTAACTGGTTCTTTGTTACCTGGTGGCAAAGAATATTTATGATGAATTGAGAGGAGAGGTTTTAATTCATAATTGGCCGTTCCCCTGTGGCATTCAGCAGTCCCAGTGTCCAGTTGCATTCCCCTCACATCTGTCCCCAAGTCTCCAGACGTCATCTGTCTGGGGGGGAGAATTGTCTCTTAGCAATGTACAAACAAATTGTATGAGCGTCATGGCAGCAGCTGTTTAATTTATTTTGTTCATTCTCATCCTCTCTCTTTTCTCTCATGTCATTTCTCTCCTCTCATCTTCGATAAGCTCTATGATGTCTTTGTGTCTGCATTTTTTTTTTTACTAGTTATCCCTTATCTGAACAACAGCATGTCACCATAAAATACACATTCCTCTTAATCTCTACATCCTATCTGTGGCAAGAATGTATCCTAATTTAACATTTTCCAAGTCCTGTTAGACATGCCAGATCCACACCTCTCTCTATATCTTCCATCCCACCACTAATATTTATTCTATCGCTCCTGATTTTCATGACCCTGTGCAAACAGAAATTCCTAACATGTCTGCATCTGACCTCACCGGCTGTGTCCTTTCTTGGGCTGCTCTTGTAGTGACCGGGGGTACACTGGGAACTGTCACTGTGACGGATGCCAACCGCAGGGCTGCAGGCGAACTCTGACCTTTGCCAGCCTTTGGGCAGAAAAAAACATGCTCAGACCCACTCAATTAAACAAATACAGCCAAAAATAAATAACAGAAATTGGTGGCATTTATATGATTAAAAAAAAAAAAAAAAGCTAATTGCTTTGTTCATTTCATTTGCTGAACCCTTGCTCTGACTAAGTTGCTAAGTTTTTATTTTGTTCCTTTCTGTGATTCTTCATCATGTTACAATAAATCATTTTACTTTCTTTTGTACATCAGCTACTCTTAGGCCAGATAGCCTGAGCAGACAGACATGATGTGAGTTGTCTAAAGTGAGTCTTTTCCACCTGCTGTCTGTGGTGATGTCGGATGGTGCTTGTGGGCCCCCCCTGTAGTGAGAAAGATGGCTGTCCCGTGTTGACCATGACTCTTATCTGTATATGTTCATATTTTCCCATTCCTTTTTTCCCCCTCGACACATCCAACAATGAGTTGCTAGAAACTCCTGTCGATGTTGTAGCTGTGCCCGTTTGTGGCTACATACCTGTACATTTTACCTCTGACTTGTGTGTTTGTGATGTTCATGGTTTTATGTTTTTTTAATGTTGTTTGGGATCACCTTCAACGCTTTGTCACTACAGTGACAGAGTCAAAGGGAGAATATTTAGTTCATTGGAAAGGCTTTTATGGGGGTAATATGTTATTCCATAAATGAGAAAGTAAAATGATTGTGCATTGTGTATATGCATTCATACACATTCTCCCCAAGTAGTGGCACAGAATAGTTGATTTTCAGTCTTTTTTCCAAATTACCACCAGCATCCTGAACAGCATTAAACCACTTTTCTCATTTAATTTTTGGTCATTATTATTGGGGCAGTGATTGTGACTAATGTAAATCCCCACACGTGTTTTCTCATTCCAGGACACTCACTGAACAAAGCAAGGGATACAAGTGCAATGGATACTCTACCGCTAAATGGTAACTTTAACAATAGCTATTCACTTCGCAATGGGGACTATGGCGACAGTGTCCAGGTGGTGGACTGCGGCCTTAGCTTGGACGACGCGGCCTTTGAGAAAATGATCATCTCCGAGCTGGTGCACAACAACTTGAGGGCCTGCAACAAGACCCATCAGCACCAGCAGCACCAGCAGCACCAGCACCACCATGTGGAGCGGGCTCCGCCCAAGGTGGTAGCCGTGGGCGGGTCCAGCAGCGAAGATGACGCCATTGTGGCCGACGCCTCATCTTTGGTGCACGTGGGCGATGCGGCGGTGGGCCTGGAGCTGCACCACCGGGAGCTGGAGGCACCGCTCATCCCCCAGCGGACTCACTCGCTTCTCTACCAGCCCCAGAAGAGAGTGAAGACCGAGGGGGTGGAGAGCTACGTCAGCCAGCTAACGGTCGACCCCGACGACAGCCTGCAGTCCCCCAACAGAGACTCTTTGTACACTAGTATGCCCAACCTGAGGGACTCTCCTTACCCCGAGAGCAGCCCCGATGTAGAGGAGGAGGAGGACCTTTCCCCCTCCAAGAGGAGCGAAAACGAGGATGTTTACTACAAGAGCATGCCCAACTTAGGAGATGGACACCAGCTCCAAGCATACTACCAGATAAGTCGAGGGAACAGTGATGGTTACATTATTCCTATTACTAAAGAGGGCAGCTGTATCCCTGAAGGAGATGTACGGGAAGGACAGATGCAGTTAGTGACGAGCCTTTAAAATGTATTTAAATCATCTTTCCGTGCCGCAGTTCCTAGGAGGACACATTCAGAGAATTGTCAGAGACGTTTTTTCTGAGAGCCTGGCAGCCCCCTCACACACACACACACACACACACACACACACACACACACACACACACACTAGCCTCCACTCCCACCTCGACACCCCCCCCCCCCATCTTTACAGACCAACAGACTTTAGTGCACAGCGACAGCAATGCAAACACCACTCAGTTTCGCTGTGGAGTTTTAAACAGACTGTATATAAAATGCAGAGTGAAAATTTCAATTTAAGAGACAAGCCAATTATGTATTTAAATGTGCTGCTGCTGCTGTTATAGAATAATTACTGAAAAATCTAAATAAAAAAGGAAAAAAATGTTACTGGCTACTCCATCTCAGCAGTTTTCCAGTCAAAAGTTGTACATACACTCCCACCATCCTTTTCAAACCCTGTTTTGTATTATATACAAAATGAAGCTCTGGGACCAGGATACAGACTTATTTGTTTGGCGATGTTCCTGATCAGATAGTTAAATTAGGAATATAAGGTCCTGGATCCTAGAGTTGTCCCCATTACAGTGAAGTTTGGATTGTATAACCACTAGCAATCAAGCCCCTGGCCTTATATTTTCTCAATTGTACATTGAACTGTTGTCAAGGAAAATGGCAAAAATATATATTTTGTTGTATTGCTAGTTTAAAATAAAAATTCATGGAAACCGTAAATATAAAGACAACTTTTAATTGAAGATTTAATGTTTGAAGAGACAATTGTGTAAAAGTTGCACATATGTTATAAAATGTGTTTATTGTTCTTACACATCCTTCATTGTAGTATGTTTGACCAAAAAGGTAATGAAAACAAAATGAGTCGACAACAAATTACTCACTTTTTCCACTTGTGAACAGTGTTTTTGCTTACTGAATTCATATATCTTGTCAATTAAAATTAATTGATTTGATATTGCCAAAGTGGCATTGTTTGAGTGCAGTGGGAATACAATTATTCTAGACGGTTATGCCATGCACTTTTCTTTTTTGCGTGAATCCGATCCAATCTATTCAACAATCATGATAGAGAAATAGGCAACAGCCACTTAAGACCAACTTCTGACAATAACATTTCTATCCATTATAAATGTATTTCTTCCGCCTGGGTTTGGACATTTATTTATTGAAATATTTCCAAAAAGATTATACATGGGAAAATGTGTGACTATTTTCCAGCACTGGTATACATAGCTCATCTTTTTATGTATGTTATTACATGTTATTAAGGGGCTCATCACTAAAGGCTGATGTAAAGTTCAACACTTGTTTAACAAATAAATAAATGTGAGATTTTTTGTCAAATGCCAGTTGCTTTATTAATGTTTTGTGTTTTTGTACGATTAAAGACTAGGTTTGATTATTTTGCTATGGATAAAATATACTTTTGACTCAGGTTATAAGTAAGTCCCAAGCACCTTGGAAGGTAATCAGTGATATTTTCAGGGGGATTTATTTGCTTTTGTTTTCCATCAGAACATTTCAGATTAGTAAGCTCATTTCACCTGATGTGGTAGAGAAGACAGATCTTTCCATGTGATTCAATGATGAGAAACTCAGGTAGGAAAATCACATTGTAAATGTTCCTCTGTGTGGTTGTAACACTCCAATAAAAGTTCGAAAATTACACCAGTTCGTAGCATTGTCCACTAAGTATATGTTTATGCACTGCTCCACCATTAAATTAAAACCTGTTATAAAATCCTTTAACTCTCATAAGGTGCCTTTAATATGCCGGTGGAAATATGTGTGGGAGACTTACAAGGGTCACTGTTACAGTCTGAGGCGTTGGAAGAAATAGCATATAATAATAGAATAGTTAATAAAGTATGTCTATTTATGACACACAGTTGCACCAAGTAATGTCTACTCCTACTAAGGACTGAAGTCAGTCCTTGGCTTCTGCCTCATGTACTGCTAATTCACCAACCATTCTAACAGGGCATTCTAACAGGGCACCATTCTAACAGGGCATTCTAACAGGGTACCATTCTAACAGGGCACCATTCTAACAGGGCACCATTCTAACAGGGCATTCTAACAGGGCACCATTCTAACAGGGCACCATTCTAACAGGGTACCATTCTAACAGGGCGCCAGTTGAAGCAGGATAACAGCTCACAGCAGGGAGGTTGGTTACTGTGCCGTTTGCCATTGAAGGAAACTATTCTGAATCCTGTGCTGCAAAGACATTCTTACTTTCAGAGGAAGCTTGTGTCACGCCGTGTGGGCTGTGTTGATTTTAGTTTTCGTACGATTGAGTGGGGAACACTTTTGTGCAATTATCAGAGGCACCATTTCTGATCTTAGAATGACCATGTTTTCCAGGGATGCGCTTAGACTTAATTCTGAAATTACAACTTTTCATCGTCCCTATTTGGTTTAACTGGACAGCTCAATTCAATTGGGCCAACAGACTTTGACAATGATAGTATAGGATGTTCTGAAACAACTAAGAAGACATTTGAAACATCGTCTTCTGTCCAGCTTGCAGATGTATTGACAGTGGTATTATTCCAATCTCTGTGTATGTGTTATTGCATAACAATAACATTAAACTAATGCAGATTGTCTTTTCTTTCAATGTCAAAATCACCTCCTGGAAGCTTGTGTTACTGTCAGAATAGATTATCCTTCCAGTACTTCATTTAAACTGTTCAAATGAAAATACACCCTCCCAGTGTCACAGTCACAGCATATTGGTAAAAGAAATCTACTATCCGTTTGATGGAACCAACACCTATGTTCATTAATCAAACAGAAACTCACCCCTCAACCCAGAGAGGGCCCAACTACAGTTGGTGTGTTTAGAAAAAAACATACATACAACTAAGCAAAAGTCTACCCTCTCCTAACCTCCTGTCGCAGTTTGTTTACCTGACATGGCGGCCTTAGGCAAAGACAAGCTTGGCTGGTAAGCAGGTTTATTTTCATTATTAAGGGGCAATATGATCCAGGATTAGCTATCGGTCTGAAACAGGGAGACTAGACTCCCCCCCCTAGCCTTGTGTGTGGTCTTACTGCCTTCCAAGAGCCTCCATAACTCCCACTCCAGCACCGGGGGAGGCTCACTCTTTGTCAAACATTGATTTAAAAGTAGGCCAGGAGCCGAGGGGCGCTCAGCTTTGTTACTCCCATAGAGGACAGCATGGTCTCTGGGAACAGAGTCAGACACACAAGCAGAGGAATGGAATACTGTCAGCGGAATGAGGAGAAATCGGTTGTGTTTGATGGGTTGACTTTTGAAAGGAAAGACACACTGTCATCGAACAATGACAGTGTGATTGTTAGGTTTGGACCGTTATTGATTATCATACTTGTAATGACAAGTCATGATGTTATCGCAGATACTGTACATTTTGTTTTGAAACATTAGTAATTTCTATGGATGAATCAAGAGAGGAATATTATCATTGCATAGCAGAAGAAAGGTTTTCTCCAGATCACAAAACATACTGGAGCACTGCCAAATGTGTTTGTTTTAAGAAATAACAGGCACTGAAAAAGGCCTGCTGGGATTTTTGTATGAAGTAGTATCCATTTGTGGAATTATATTTATCACTATCTGGCTGATGTGTTAAGACAGGTCAATGCCTTATGACAATTCTGTTACAGCCACTCCCACAGAATTTCATCACGTGCAAAACTCTCATGGAAATGCAATGCACTAATTTCGATATGTAATGCACACATCTCAAAATGCAATGTACACATCTCGAAATGCAATGTACAGTACACATCTCGAAATATAATGCACACATCTCGAAATGTAACTTACTCATCTCGAAATACAATACAGCTGTATAGACTTCATTTTGGCACAGATATTCCGTATTTAACCATTGTATTTAGTGTTACACATGTCTTGCATTTCGATGTGTGTATTGCATTTCGGTGTGTGTGTGTGTGTAGCACGAATTATCCTCCATACTTATGTGCTATAAATATGTACTAAAGAAAGAGCCAACTATGAGTGCACGAATGTTACCCAGCTTGGGTAACAGCAAAATAACCCTACTATTAGTATCGTAGTACTTTACTGCATCAACTTGGTGAGATCATACTAAAGGTTTCCAAGCCTGTATATAAGATTGGATCTGTGATGTTCAGCTGTTCTAAGGTGACAGTCACATGTTAAAGTTTGATAAAGTGTGGGAGGAGTGAGTTCTGATGATGTGCCTGTATACAGTATGTAGACTGAGAGGTGAGGAGGCAGGCAGGTACAGTAGCTGTCAAAATTAAAGAGGAGAGTGTATAGAGAGATATACCGATATACACACTCACCGGCCACTTAATTAGGTACACCTTTTCAGCGGCACGTTAATGCAAATATCTAAACAGCCAATCATGTGGCAGCAACTCAATGCATTTAGGCATGTAGACATGGTCAACATGATCTGCTGAAGTTCAAACCAAGCATCAAAATGGGAAAAAAAGGTGATTTGACTTTGAACGTGACATGGGTGCTCTAAGGGTAATAGAGAATGGTCAGAAAAAGAGAAAATATCCAGTGAGCGGCAGTTCTCTGGGTGAAAATGGTGGTGGTGGTGTAATGGTGTGGGGGATATTTTCTTGGCACAAATCTTCAGCAACTGTGTGATGTTATAATGTCAATATGGACCAAAATCTCGGAGGAATGTTTCCGGTACATTTACATTTACATTTTTGGCATTTAGCAGACGCCTTCATCCAAAGCGACTTACAACAAATACATTTCTCTAGGTAAGTGAATCATCTATCCATCAGTCATCGCAAGAAAAGTTATCTCTGCTCAGGCCAGGGGTCATTGGCAGTCATAATGCTAGAACAGGGATAGGCAACCTTTTTGATATGAAGTGCCTTTTTAAATGTTCAGTGTGCCAACCACAATATCAATATAAAAAAAATTGATACATTTTTTATTATTATTTCAGGGAGTAGAACAAGGGAGTGGTAACATACAAATAAATAAATAGAAAATAGAATAACAAAAATACGGTTTACCAGTACAAATACAACATTCCCATAAACCTTTCACCCCCCCCTCCCCTTCCCAATCTCCCTTTACCACTCCCTAGTCCCCCACCTCCCACAAATGTCCCTCCCACCAAATACCTCCCACCCACCCGCCCAATCACAACCCCCCAGCCTATAGTAGCGTCTTGAGAATGGTGATAGTTTGGTCCCAGCATGAAACATTGTCAGAGATTGCATGATGCCTGTTAGCTATCCAATGTTCCATGCTGGCTAAGTCCATAAAGTCCAAGATCCACCTCTGCGTGGTCAGGAAACGGGGTGACTTCCGCCTGCAAGCTATAAGCCTTTTGGCTGCTGTATGGCCGGCCAGCCAGATGCGTCTTTATTTAGTATTTAAATCCAGAGTTGAACTGTCATTTAGCAATAGGACTGATGGTGAGTGTGGGATCTGCTTGGACAGGATGAGGGACAATGTGTCACAAACCTTCCTCCAGAAATCAACAACTCCAGGGCATTCCCATACCATGTGCAAAAAAGTGCCCTAACTGTATTGTGTGTGCACAGGGTGCAATTAGGTGAGGGTATGGTTTATTTTATGTAGCAGATATGGGGTAAAGTATGTCCTATGAATAAAGTTGAAATGGATAACCTGATTGTTGGGATTTCTGGAGGAAAGCGATATGTTTTGCCAAATTAATTGCCAATTTAAATTGTTGTGTGAAAAAGTCTCTTTCCGTACTCTGTCAATAAGTAATGGTTTTAAAGAAGCCTTAACCAGGATGGAGTAAAGAGCTGAGACCTGACCCCTGGGTCTGGTGAGTGCTATGTGAAATGGATGCATGCCTAGTAAGCTATTCCAGGGTACCTCCATGAACTGGAGATCACTATGACTCCACATGTGACCCCTGAGTTAGTTCTTAAGAGAGAAGTGTCATTTAAAGATCTTAACCATCTTCTCAGACATAGAGCTGACTTCCTCATTCATAGAGCTAGACAAAACCATTACCGGTACTTGCACAGTGCACAGCCAAGCCATTTACTAGCCTCAAAACTTAAAACGAACGAACAGCTAGCAAACTCTTCAATCAAATCTTCTACAGGGACTTTGTGCACTGATCCAGCAGAGGTTAACAATAACTTCTGACCATTCTACTCGGCTCAATATACTTCTCAGATTATAATGAGCAAGCCGTTAGTTCCTTCTTGAACCCCTTACAGCTCCCCCAGCTTTCCCAGAATGACTTCCTTGATTTAGACTCTCCTATTACTCTATTTGAACTACACAAAGCTCTTTCATGCATGAATAAAGGCAAGTCACCTGGGTTAGAAGGTTTACCACCTGAATTTTATCTGGCCTTTTGGCCCCAAGTTGGCACTCTTCTGTTGGGAATGCGCCATGGTTGCCTTCTCTCTCCTCTGCTGTTTGCCCTATCTCTTGAACCTGTGGCCCAGGCCATTCACCAATCAGTCACGCATGATCCTATTACGGTCCACAACACCAAATTGAAATTCGGTTCCATCATCACTGAACTAATCTCAGTTTGGCGTTCCGCAGAAAAGTTCTGCAAAATTTCACCCAACTGGTACCTCCATTCGCCTATATTTCAAAATTCAACTCTCCAGTTGGGAGGGCGTCCAATCTCATTTCCCCAGTGGAGTAACAATGGAGTTCATACACTCTCGGATTTATTTGGGGCTGAGGGTCTCCGCTCATTCCAAGACATTCAGAAAAACTTTAATTTACCGGGTACCTCCTTTTTTTCTACCTTCAGTTACAATCCAGGCTTATTCTGATACATTTTTACCAAAAATAGTCTGGATTTTCCTTTAGCGACTTGATGGAATACCCCCCTGCAATTTTATTCCAACATAAACACACATTTTCAGCAAAGAGCTATGTATGCTAAATAAACAGGCCTAACAGTCAATGTGATCCCTGGCCCTGTCTTCCTTTGCTCAGCTCCATTATCTGGGGGTGGTACTTGGTCACTTTAAGTTGCACACAAGCTTCGGAGTGGTCAGTTGTCAAACAGCTGTGGCAGAGGCTCAGCACACTCTTCATGTGTGAGAATATCTGCTCACACAGATTGGTTGATCCGAAGACTGTCAGCAAAGCCAGTGCAATGTCCCTGAGACAGCGGAACTTCTCCGGTACAGACATCCACTGTAGCCCCTCCACAACTTACGCACGCTACGTCAAAACACTGAGCACCCCCTGTGTCACCAGCCAGTGTTTTCATCAACCAAGTCATTTTTCAGTTTTTTACATATTCTGAAACTACGGATTGTAAGCTTTCAAATGATGTCATACATTGAAATTGCGTATTTGAATGTTGGTCCACCTCAAACACAGAATGGGAGAAAAGTGACTAATGAAACAGCAAACAAACGCTGCTAACAGCTAGTGGCTGTTGGCACATCGCTACAAACCTTCTAACTGCGTTTTTATAACATCACAACATGCTGATAGAACATCAACATGCTAAAAACACATAACTACACATAATTAGATGATCAAACAGTTCTCGCTTTTGAACACGTCCCAAAACGAAAATATGTTTACTAGCAAAGTCTCCCTTACCGGTAGCCTACAGCAAAGGAGAACAGTGAATCCAATCCACAAATTATCCACATAGAAGAAGCTTTTTTCCCCCTCTTTTTAATATACAGTAGAGAAGCTGAACAAGGGGGTAGAGGGGATGGAGAGGTTTCAGGAGGGACAGTTAAGGCCAGGAGTGTGTTGCTGAAAAGCTGTGACTGCGTCTTATTATCAGGAAATGAAATGCATGTTCAAGTACCAGCAAGGTGTACCTAAAACAACCTTGATTCTTCATGGCATTGATTCCACAAGATGTTGGGAACATTCCTTTTTGATTCTGGTCCATGATGACATGATTGCATCACGCAATTCCTGCATATTTTTCAGGTGCACTTTCAAGTTGTGAATCTCCTGTTCTACCACTTCCCAAAGGTGTTCTATTGGATTCATATCCGGTGACTGGGAAGGCCACTAAAGAACACTGAACTCATTATCATGTTCATGAGACCAGTTTGAGATGACTTTTCCTTTGTGACATGGTGCATTATCATGCTGGAAGTAGCCATTAGAAGATGGGTACATTGTGGCCATGAAGGGATGCACATGGTCAGCAACAATACTCAAATAAGCTGTGGCATTCAAGTGATGATTGACTGGTATTAATGGGCCCAAAGTGTGCCAAGAAAACATTACACCACCTCCACCAGCTTGGACTGTTGACAGGTGTACAGGTGGACCTAATAAAATGTTCAGCGAGTGTATTACAAAGTTAGGTCCATTATGTTTATAAATCCTTGAAAAATGTGTATACATGATAGTTGCAATTTACCTGTCTATGTAATTACATTGTAAATGCATATGTTTTAGAAGTGATGGTGACCGGCTTCTTGCAGTTGGTGAAGGAGTATTAACATGCTGTTTGCAACACCTCACATGCTGTACTGTGCCAGATACGGCTGCTGTCAATCTGGTAGATGAAGGCGATTCATGGGGAAAAAAGCCTCATGAGTCATAAACCCCAACTCACCGTGCAAAATAACTTTCAAACTCTTTAAGTTAAAGGAAAACCTTTAACTATACTACCTGTTTCTTCTCCACGCTCTTTTGTCCTTTCCCAACTTCAAATATATGGATTTGTGGCCTGTTGGAGACTTAGAGATCTGGTCCCGTTGAGGTGAAAAACCCAATTAACCTGCAGCTCCAGCTGCCTGCCCGATAATCCCCTCCCATAATTATGAAATTACCAGATGCAGGATTTCAAATGAAAAGGATGAGAGCGACTTTCCCTCAGCAACACGTGGAGATGAAATAATGCGAGCAAACCAGCTTCACGCAGATCTGATATTTACCATTTGCCATTTTGCTCTGGGGAGAGCAGGTAATTCATATGGCTGGGGTCAGAGGTGAAAGATGTCAACCCCTTGTGACCATTAGAGTCAGAAATGTCACAGCACACAGAGAGAACATTATTTTTTTAAAGGTTGTCTTGTGGGATAGCAATGAGTGGTGGGGGAAAAATATTATCGTTTTTTTTGCTGAGGGGAAATGACAGAATTTCTGTGTTTGATAGAATGAGCCTCTGAAGTTACATAATAGTATTCACCACTAATAATATACTGTATGGGTGATGTAATTCATTGACCCTTGACATACTGAACAACACGATATGATCCCTTGCCTACATTGGCCTGCTTTGAGAATGAGAAATCATGCACTCCTCTTCTCGGCTGAATACAGATACAGCACCTCTTGTGGAATTAGTCAAATGAATAATTCCAAACACACAGGCAGACTAAAGATCTAATCCAGGTGTTCAGGTCTGTGGCATGTGGAGCGTGTGCATTATCATTGAACCTGAAACATTCAATTGATAAACTCATTGTCACTTGCTGTAGGGAAGCATCAGGCAAAACCAGTGGATCTTCTGCAGTAGCCTGAAAGGCTACCCCGCACACAATAGTCCTGTACAGTGTAGAGTTACTGGCCAGCTAATAATTGTTATGCATTTGCATCATTATCAATTTTAGCCCTAGTTACACTTTTAGATAATGATTATTGTTGATTGGTTCGAATTCATGTGACCTTTAAAAGTAAGGATTACTTACATCAATATCACGTCCTGTTATCAGTGTCACTCTGTAATGAGCACTCCTAAACAGTACCCTTGGTGTCATGGTTTGTTAGTGCATCACCCAAATAACAAATTAAACTTACAGCACAGAAAGAGAGAAGACAAAGAAACCATGGAAAGAAAATTGTATTCAATGTATGTATGTATAGGCCTTAGCACATACACAGGCAGGGGCGGGGGTGGTGGCACTAGAGGGTGTGTCTGAAAAAGGCCAGAAATAGTGGCACTTGATCTGCTTATTGTCGTAGATACACCTCTTTTTTGCTACTTCACCAACCTGACTGCAGACGCGACAGTGCTCCAGCACTCTGGTAATTTCACCTGTTACCGCCAACACAAATACGCCTGCTTTTGGACGTTTTGGGCTAGCTGGATATCCAGTCCTCACCTGACCATCATAAAAATCCAACTTTTGGTCGGGCCATCGAATAGTTAATTACTCTTCACTGAAGGTCACTCTCTGACCTAAAACATTAATTTGATAATCTCTGAGGGTTTGTGTTTCTCTCTGTACATTGTATCCATGTTTTAGCCTAATAAAAGAGAATGTTTTATAATTTGTTTAATATTTAAACCCTGCTGGTGTGCACTAGGAATACAACATAAATTATTAGCACCTCATCGACTTGTAATGATTGTTTTGTGCTCCACAGGGATGTAACACTCTTATGTTGAACAGCCTCACCTCATCACATGTTGTGCTAAAGGTAAATGATGATGTATTATTTTAAATTGAAATAAATGAAGGCATTAAACATCTGTTTCCTATACCAATGGCGAAAATAGCAAGCACGACTGGCCATACAGTAGTCATTCTACGTGCCAAAATCCTCAGTGGGACAAAGATATGATCCATAAAACAGACTTACCACTGTTTTTTTAATGAACTGGTTGAGGAAAACCAGGTTGTAACCTTGAGTATACTGTCGGTGTGTATTGCAACTGAATATTGATTTCAAGTTTCCTTGCTGATGGCGAGGGTGCAAGGTGACGGAGAAGACATGATATAAAATATATTATAAATGTCTCTGATGTATTGTAGTCGGCTCATGAAGATTCAAGAAGGGTGGTACAGAGGAACCTTGTCATGCTAATCCAGGACAAGTGGTCTCATAGGGTCCCAGGGACTGGAAAGGGGTAGGAGAGCACTCATTTCTTAGAAAGTGTGTGCATATGATCTTTTTACAGTTTATCAGTTCTCTTGCCATTGCTCTTGTGTTGTCATTGTATTATTATTACTACAGTGGGGGAAATAAGTATTCAACACATCAACAATCTTTAATTCAGCATATTTCCATATTTCCATTCATCATATGAAATTTAGACCACACATTTGTATTAATTCAATAAAACTACAGCTAAAGAAATTGTAATATTCCAATCCATAAAAAAGCTATGTGCAATAAAATGGAATGACACAGGAAAAGAAAAAACACTAAACCAGCTTACGCCACTAATGAGTTCTCCTACCTGTGCTAATTAGAATCAGCTGGGTTAGTGCATGTTGGTGCATGTTGGTAACTACTTCCACTCTTTGAAAAAGGGTTTCCCACATTTGAATGCAAGTAAACAAATCTTTTTCACCAAGCTTTCCTGCAAGAAACATCTCATGATGGGTGAACATCTCAAGAGCTCTCTTAAGACCTTCGCAACAAGATTGTTGAGCAGCATAGTAAAGGCACTTGTTACCGACGGATTTCTCAACTCCTAAATGTTCCTATAAGCACCATTGGGGCCATTATCCCCAAGTGTAAGGAACATTACTCAACCATCAACTTGCCACGCACAGGAACTCCTTGCAAGATTTCTGACCGGGCAGTTAGAAAGTTAGTCAGAAGAGTAGTCCCAGAGTCAAGGACAACTCAAACAGAGCTTCAGAAAGACCTGGAAGAAGCGGGTACAGTTGTCACAAAGAAAACAATAGGCAATGCACTCCACCGCCACAGTCTCCATGCGTGATCAAGAAATGTTGAAGCTTGTATGAAGTTTGCTACAGAACATTTGGATAAGCTTCGGCAACAATATGACACACCATGTTTGGACGAGAAATGGCTCTGCATATGATCCTAAAAGTTCAGAGGTGGAAGCATTATGATTTTGGGCTGTTTCTCTTCACATGGTACTGGTGGAATCCAAATTAGCAAAGGGAAAATGAATGAAGCCATGTATCTGGAAATTCTTGATAATAATCTGTTGCCATCCACCGGGATGATGAGGATGAGACACGGGTGGATCTTCCAGCAGGATAACAATCCAAAACATACTGCAAAGGAGACTCTCATATTGGTTCAAGAGGAAGAAAATAAAGGGGCTGAACTGGCCTAGTCAATCACCACACTTAAATCCAATAAAACATTTGTGAAAGGAACTGAAGATCAAGATTCACCAGCTCAAGATTTAAAGACGGATTTTCAAGCGTCTTGAAGCTGTCATTGAAAACAAAGGCTTCTCCCCCCCCCCCCCCCCATCATTCCCCTTAATGGCACATCACTTTTTTTGTGGATTGAAGTGTTCCAATTTCTTTAGCTGTATAGTTTTATTAAATTAATACCAATGTCTAAGTTCAATTTCATGTCAATAGCTGCAATGGAAATATGTTGAATTAAATTGTTTTGGTGTGTTGATACTTGTGTGATACTTATGTCCCCCACTGTAGCTACTGTAGCTACTATACCTTTGTCTTACTCAAACATTAGCGTTAGAAACACAGAATACACTAGAACACAATGCTGTGTGTACAGATAACTTTTGATTGTGTATTGAAATGCATCAACAGGTGATTAGGATTTCGAAACAAGTCACCTTGCAAATGAAAATGTAATTTTAAACCAGGTCAGTTATTGTATTGTTCCTCTCTTTGTCGTCTGGTTCACATGCAGAGATGTAATTAAATGAGGCAGACGTAAAGGAATAAAAGATAAACCTATCTGAGATTGGTAAGATCAAGGAATTCATCCTTTATAATTTAATGTCTTCTGAACTCAGGGTCAGTTTCAATATAATATGAGTGAAGTGTGGTGAGATCTAATCTAATTTCAGTTTATGAGAATAAGAAAATACATTTCAAGAAATCAATTTCAGTTTTTGATGTATATCAACACGATGCTTCACTCATCACTAGCATAACCAGCACCACCATTGCTGCCACAGCTATTCTTCCGGTGCCCAGGCTAACGACAGCAATGTTCACATAACAGTAACAGTAAAAGTGTTTTGAAATTATATAATGTATAATGATAATGATATAAGTTCTAGAAATACATTGCATGTCAAAATTATGACAAAATACACGTACTCTAATTCCCCTCCACAGCTGGGGAATGTTGTTAGACCCCACATACTAGACAACTTAAACCCAGTAAGACCCAGGTATAGAAAAAAAAGAGGTTTTTTTCACCTTTCAGAGGCCTCTGATGCCGAAATTAAAGTGTTTTCAAAATGTTTACGTTTAGGGAAATGTTGTAATGTTGCTACGTTGGCCCTAACTGGGAGCAGAATCTCTGTATTTGTACTCTGGTCTGAACAAATACAGAATAACTAGAGGTTCAGTTACAGGGTTGATATATTTTTTTAGCCCCTTAACAGAATATAAACGGAATAATAATCACACAGTCATATTTTTTATGAATAGTCATTTATTAATTTAAAAAAAAACTGGAAAAAATGTTATTTACAAAACTGAATTTCGTCTTAGTCCCAGTGTTTATTTGCAATGGTAGTCCCAGAAACTGTTTTTTTCCTCAATTTCTTTTATATTGGTGTTCATAGATGTGCCATTCTTTTGAAAGCTGTACTCATTTGTGTTTTCTGTCAGAGCCTGAATGATGTCTTCTGACACAAACTTCTGGAAGTACTCCAGTGGTGTGGAGGGGAACGGCACCATCGGTGATATCTGGAAAATCAGTATTGGGACTGATACAATTATTTTTGAGCCAGTGATACCTGTCATGGGGTATGGTTTGTTTGGTTGGTTGAGGCTCGATGTCCACATAACTCATTGGACATCATCTGCCTCTTCGTCACATGCATCAGTGTCGTCTGATTCCATCTCAAAATCACTCTCTCCCTTTTGGATGGCAGCAATCACATCCTACACATTGTTTAGAAGACCTTTCTTTGCTGGTGGCATTCTGAAATGAAAAAAGTTAAAACATATGAGTATACATACATACATACATACATACATACATACATACATACATACAGTACATACAAATATTATATTGTAGTAGATAAGGAAGGAGGAGGAATAGTGGAATACACATACCACTCAACCACATTCAAACAATACTGTCTGGCCAACATATTGCTCCCTCCTTATCATACCAAAAGAAATACATGCATCTCCCCAGAACACCCTAACCCATTCGCACCTGTCCCATTCACACCTGTCCCATTCACACCTGTCCCATTCACACCTGTCCCATTCACACCTGTCCCATTCACACCTGTCCCAGAGCAACAGAACATTCATCCCCTGAACATTCCATTCTAGCTGTGTCCAAGATCAGTTTTTTAACTGATAAGATACAGATACACTTCAAATACAGCTACAGATAGTTTCAAGTACTGAAAATAATAAATATTAAATCAGAAATAATGTATTCATTTATTCAACTCTCGATTTTAACATAGAAAACACATTTAGAACTTAGTTATAATAATAATCATCAAAGACATTACATTTCTATTAGTATTTTTTTTCTATATGTGAACATGTAAAAATGCAATGTCCCCATGTAATGTAAGAAGCACCATTGCACTTCCTCATGTAATGTGAGGGTCATTTTGACTACCACCCTCGCCCAGGGTAGTATTATTGCAACACAGACATAACAAGCTCAAAATCTAATTTGATGAATGTATTCCACAATAACTAAATATCTACATGTTCTAGACATTCTAATAATCATTAAAAAAAAATATGTAGGGAATTTTACTGTAACGAACCAGACTAATAGAACCCAAGTGCGGAAACAGACAGGAGGCAGATAAGGTAGGGCAGGAGGGCAGGACTGGTAGGGCAGGCAGGCTGGAGGGCAGGTAGCAGGAGTCAGGCAGGGGTTCTGTAGGCATAAGAAACAAGGATGAACACAAAGCTAATACTGGTGGAACAGTATGTTAAGTA
Organism: Nansenia antarctica; assembly: GCF_963989245.1. Lineage (NCBI taxonomy): Eukaryota > Metazoa > Chordata > Actinopteri > Argentiniformes > Microstomatidae > Nansenia > Nansenia antarctica. Next base: position 93,741,970 of record NC_137674.1, on the reverse strand, counting down.
GAGGACTAGAAGCGCGACTGACTGTGTAAACAGAAAATACGATCTGGCAGAGTGAAGGCTGGACCGGGTCTTTATGGAGGGCTGATCCGCCGGACAGTTTAGGCCGGGTGGTTGTCGATAATCCTGTTCAGGGTAGAAACGGGAGTGGGGGGAGCCAGTAAACTGGTGGTTTGATCCTGGAGACGTGAAATGTGGGATGGATGCGCATGGAGCGGGGTAACCAGAGGCAAACAGCAAAGCGGGCGATCACCCTGCTGATTGGAAACTGACCTATGTATCTGGGGGCCAGCTTGCGGGACTCCACCCTGAGGGTATCTGAGTGCACATTGGAAGGGTGAGAGAAGAGTAGAGGAACTGGGAAGAGTATTCTGAGCATACTCCACGCAGGGCAACTGCTGACTCCAAGTAGTAGGGTTGGATGAGGACAGGCAACGTAGGGCGGTCTCCAGCTTGCTCAGACTGCCCATTGGACTGGGGGTGGAAGCCAGATGACAGGCTGAGGGTGGATCCGATGACGGTACAGAAGGCCTTTCAGAACAGGGAGGTGAATTGCGGGCTGCGGTCTGACACAATGTCCGAGGGTAGTCCATGGATCCGGAACACATGCAGTACCATTAGTTGGGCTGTCTCCTTCTCCGAAGGCAGTTTAGGCAGAGGGATGAAGTTGGCCGGACTTGGAGAAGCGGTCAACCACTGTCAAGATGGTAGTATTGGCTTCAGACATTTACATTTTTGGCATTTAGCAGACGCCTTATTCCAAAGCGACTTACAATCAATACATTTGAATACTAAGCATGTGAATCAGCAATCCACCATTCGTTGCAGGAAGAGTAATCTAGCTCGGGCCCGGGGCCACTGATAGAAGGAAAAACCTTCTCCCTATCACCTTCTTCTAAAACCTTTTTTTTATTTATGTATTTTTTATTATTGCAGGTAGACAAAAACGAAACGCCCAATCATGTCACGTACGTTAACGTTGTTAATCAGGCTTTGGAATACAGCAGGAGCGTTGGTGAGTCTGAAGGGCATGACCAGGTATTCAAAATGCCCTAGGGGGGTGTTGAACGTGGTTTTCCATTCATCCCCCTCACGGATGCGGAGCAGGTGGTAGGCGTTGCATTTTTTAGATAGCTCAATGTGATATTGAGTAATATTGCTACCGGGGGCCTTACAGGGTTAAACAAGAATGCTTAACCAAGAAGGAGTCAGGGAGTAAAAAGAAAAATCCTTCTTCTAGCACTATGACTGCCAATGGCCCCAGGCCCAAGCATAGATTACTTTTCCTACTATGACTGGTGGATAGATGATTCACTACTTAGTGAAATGTATTTGTTGTTAGTCTCTTTGGATAAAGACGTCTGCTAAATGCCAAAAATGTAAATGTCAGGTGATTAGATGCTTAAATGTATCACATTTGCAGAAAAAGTTAGATAGAGTAAGATGGACAACATTAATGACGTCTGAGTCAGGGATTGAATATCCTTAGCAATCCAAAATAGACTTAAATGGACACAAATGGACAATGTAAACCATATTTTCTACCCCAGAACTCTATGTTAATACAGTTAGGTAAATTGCTTTCAGCTTATTTGTGATCATCTTGCCATCGACTCCCTGTACAATGAATGGTTCCTATTACATGTTCCAGTGTAGCCTGGAAATAGACTTTTAATTTGAATATATTTCAATAATGCTCCATTGAGTGTAATGGATTAAGGTGGCACCGGCAGCCTGATTGATTTGTTTCACCCTTATATACACCACACGATCCTAGTCGGTTGCAGATTTCCTGAGTTAGATAGCATGTCAATGACCAGACTAGGGCTCGACTTTGCAATTCAATGTGTACATTGCTGTTATTATGGAAACTCTCATTCCCTGTCTGTCTAGCGGGCCTTACAATACATCCTCACAAGACATGCAGTCTTCCGTGCCATTAAAGTAGAGCCAGGGGGATCCCGACAGATGTTGAATGGCTGTTTTGTCTTTAGTACATTACATGTTTTCAGCTTGAAGGTGATATCATGTGGAAGCCACATTAGGCCTCTCTTTGTTGTTATAGCTTACAGCTGCTTGTCGCAGATCAATTCATGAAATTAGATATGCAGTAGATATTCAGACTGTAGGTGGCCACAACCAGACCATATTAGGCATTCGATTCGGAAATGTCCCCATTCATGCAGGTCAAGCAGCACTAGTTGGGCTTAAGCAAATCATTAAGCATCTCACACAGCTGTATCTTTCATTAGCATTGTGGATCCTTTAATATAGATTTTAGTATCCCAGTATGCTTTGCCATGTAGGGATTTGTGCTGAAGTAGAGAACTGCCTCCACATTTGTATTCCTTGTCCTGCTACCTGCAGGGCCTGTCTTTATGTGTACAATGTGCCAATAGCTAGCAGGACAAGCAGGCATAGAGAATCACAAGTGGTGCTTATAGGCCATGGTGGTAGTATCAGCATGTGTCATCTCTAAGAGACGTGTCAATTTAAAGTGTGCCACATGCAAGGTGTTGAGCCTTGAGCAGTGCTCCCTGCATTAATTTCCTGTTCGGGAGTTCAAAGTGTTTGTCACCCGATGTCAGTCATATCACAGACACTCTCCCTGCCGCTGTGGGACTCCTTTGTGAGGGCAGGAAACATGTTTTTTCCTGAACCGTACACTGTGTCTCTTGGTCGATGGTGCAAAAGGTCCTCCGGGGTCAGGGCAACTGACCTGGGGCGGATACTGCTACTGCTGCTCGCTGCTAATGGAATGCTCAGCCAGTGGACTTCCTGCCTGCAATACCCTACTCTATACCCTGAGCATTCCCTAAGGAAGAGGGAGAGAGTCAGAGAATGTGAAAGGTAGGAGGGATGGAGAGAGAGAAGGAAGAGGGAGAGAATCATGTGAAAGGTAGGAGGGATGGAGAGAGAGAGGGAAGAGGGAGAGAGTCAGAGAATGTGAAAGGTAGGAGGGATGGAGAGAGAGAGGGAACAGGGAGAGAGTCAGAGAATGTGAAAGGTAGGAGGGATGGAGAGAGAGAGGGAACAGGGAGAGAGTCAGAGAATGTGAAAGGTAGGAGGGATGGAGAGAGAGAGGGAACAGGGAGAGAGTCAGAGAATGTGAAAGGTAGGAGGGATGGAGAGAGAGAGGGAACAGGGAGAGAGTCAGAGAATGTGAAAGGTAGGAGGGATGGAGAGAGAGAGGGAACAGGGAGAGAGTCAGAGAATGTGAAAGGTAGGAGGGATGGAGAGAGAGAGGGAACAGGGAGAGAGTCAGAGAATGTGAAAGGTAGGAGGGATGGAGAGAGAGAGGGAGAGAGTGAGAGAATGTGAAAGGTAGGAGGGATGGAGAGGGAGAGAGTCAGAGAATGTGAAAGGTAGGAGGGATGGAGAGAAGAGGGAGAGAGTGAGAGAATGTGAAAGGTAGGAGGGATGGAGAGAGAGAGAGTCAGAGAATGTGAAAGGTAGGAGGGATGGAGAGAGAGAGAGTCAGAGAATGTGAAAGGTAGGAGGGATGGAGAGAGTCAGAGAATGTGAAAGGTAGGAGGGATGGAGAGAGAGAGAGTCAGAGAATGTGAAAGGTAGGAGGGATGGAGAGAGTCAGAGAATGTGAAAGGTAGGAGGGATGGAGAGAGTCAGAGAATGTGAAAGGTAGGAGGGATGGAGAGAGTCAGAGAATGTGAAAGGTAGGAGGGATGAAGAGGGAGAGAGTCAGAGAATGTGAAAGGTAGGAGGGATGGAGGGAGAGAGTCAGAGAATGTGAAAGGTAGGAGGGATGAAGAGGGAGAGAGTCAGAGAATGTGAAAGGTAGGAGGGATGGAGGGAGAGAGTCAGAGAATGTGAAAGGTAGGAGGGATGGAGAGAGTCAGAGAACGTGAAAGGTAGGAGGGATGGAGAGAGTCAGAGAATGTGAAAGGTAGGAGGGATGGAGAGAGAGAGAGAACAAAGAGATGCATGGAGGGAGAAAACAGTCAAGTTAAACAGAGGGTTTCTTTATCTGTGTCTGGACTCTCTCCTGATCAATAGTGAATCATTGTGTGAAGGACCATGGTCGGTGAGCATGTACACTATGTGGTTTTAACACAAAGGTCCCCTTTATTGAAGCCGCATTGTGGATTGACTTGATTTTGTGTACATTAGCAGCAATAATCAACAGTTGAGAAGCTAATCTGAATAATAAGCAAGCTGATTATTCATCAGTGAAAAGCAGAAGCTCTTCAGCAATATGAAGAGCTGCTGACCATGGAGGACCTTTTGCACCAACGACCAAGTGAAGTTATGTCATGTGTCGGTTAAATTGTATATTTGGTTCAAGCTTATTCCCTTTTGAAAAGGAGTATTGTAATTTATTCAAATGTTACTAGGCATACATGCAGTAAACAGTAAAATGTAGTACAGAAAAACTGGTGTTCATATTGACCTGCTATTACATGTACATGAAGGTAATGATAGATGATTTAGATCTATAAGATAATATAGAATTTAGATATTTAGCATACCTTGTTTTTTTTTCTAAAGAAAAATATAGATGGCTAATATTAGCACTGCTACTTGTCAAACTGATTCTACACATTGGTCTCCACCCTGCAGAACATCATACAGTATGTGTCTGTTAAGACTCACGTTGTCTCCCCTGGCACATACTCCTGACACACATACACTAACCAATTAACAATCCTTTTAACCCTGTAGGTTCCAAGAAGTGGCTTTATCAAAGTGATACTGGGTTATTGGTAATCTTGTCCCCAGGCTATTGTGCACAGCACACACTGGTATAAGCCATAAATAACGACTCAGACCTGGCCTTAGATTTACTGAATAAAGTAGTTGTTATCGTTTGATTTGATTCAGACATCACACAGCTGCGAAGTGTACTGTAGCTCCGAATCAGAAACGTGTGGTGTGCGAGCACTGAGGGGGAAATGCTGTTGGAGAACATTGATGCAAGGTAAAGGCAATGGCTATCCGTCATCCATTTTCGACAATCTTTCTATTGGCTTAATGAAGGCCAACAGACATTTTGCTCATTTGGGCGGAAGTGTCTGGGAACGAGACTATAGGTTATCTGCATCAACAAAAATCCATCTAAAAAAATATTGATATTGAGTATTGGTCTTTTTAATGACAATGATTCATGAAACCAACAACACCTCTCAATGCTACATTCTGTTTGATGATGGAAATGATAATAGAAATGTGTAATTTTGCACATCAGGTAATTGTTCTCATGAATATATATTGGTTTGTTAGATTTGCAACAATCTCCGATTTTCACCTTTGCATCTAATCAACACCCTCAGGAGTAACTCATCGTTGTTAAGCCACAGCCCTGTAGAAATGCTGACACATCCCTTCATGGTCATATCCTTTTTGTAGGCTACAAAAATATACTCCTCAGGATAATCCTAGTATATACATTGCATGCCTAGAGTTTAAAAGTGAATACACTGACATTCTCACAGTGTTTTAGTAGACGCAGATGATGGTTATAAACCCTCCTCGTGGGATTTCAATGTTTGATGTCTGGAAATAATTTGTAATTGAGGTCGTATACTTGGTGTTTAATCCCCCTGGTTTGTCAGTGACACGTACATGGGACCAAGAGTCTAGCATCTAACTGAGCATCTGCTTAAAGTCAATCTGGAGACATCATTACATCACTTTAAAAGTTGACAACAGCCACATTACAACTGCATCCCCAAGCCAGACACTTGCTTGTTGTGAAAATGTTTGCCTGTGAAAGAATTAGAAGGGATTAGAATTAATCTTGTAACAGCGTGAGCAGGTGGCAGGGTGCTCCCAGAACAGAAATCCCCTAAGAAGAAAAATAAAACGACCAGTGAAAATAAAGTAATGGGCATTTAAGAAAGAATGTGTCATGTTCCCTGTGACGATGAGTGTGGCACATTTGGACTTGAAAATTACATAGGCACAGCATTAGTGTACAGTATGAAAATGCATACATAAGCCACTATATATGACGGCAGCCGGTGAAAGGGGGAACAAGTGGGCAACCGACCAAATGTTCGGACTTTTATTCAGAAAAATGTAAATAAATGTCAACGTTGAAAATATCAATGACACATTCGGTAGTCAACTAACACAGCTTGTTTTGTGAGCCTGCGAACAATGTAAAGTAGTGTTCTAGTTAACTAGGTAGTTGTGGGGATTACTCACCGAATCTATTGCGTTGCAATATTTAGGCTTGACTAGCGAGTGTGTCATTGATTTAACAACGTTAACATTTATTTACACACATTTTTTAATTTACATTTGTCTGAACATTTGGATTGGTTGCCGACTTGTTCCCCCTTTCACCAGCTGCCGTCACATATGTGCTGCCTTGAAAATCAAAGGCTGTTTGTAACAAAAATGTATATTGTTTGCATGTTTGGGGTTGTCAAGTAACTCAATTATGACATTGACAGTCTGTATCAACGTCATGAAGTCTTGACTATCATACAAATGAGAGCAATTTTGAATCAGTTAAGATGATTAAGCGTTATGTGAAATGGTGCTAACCCAGTCCTAAAGGCATTCAATAAAGTGTCAATTAATAATGAAATTAGATATGAACTGGTGCTGGTTCCCTAGTGCTCATTTACTTCACCCAGATGGTCAACTCCAATGTAATTCACATCATAACACAAGGTGGTTTGTAGTTTCTTGAGTAAAAGGCAATGACATCCTAAAAAAACCTCAGGCTCTGTATTTCACAGCCACTTAATACATATAAAAAAGTAGGACCCCCCTTTTCTAATTAATCAGAGTCTTTTCTTCACCACAAGCTCATCACAGCAGGCCTCGTCTCAAGATGAGGCTGCAGGGCCTTCTCACATTGCCACAGGATATATGACCGATGGTAAGGCTAACTCATTCTCTTGCCTTCTTCCCACCAGGGTTCAGGGTGTGAAACCAGCCCCTGTCATCCGAAGAGGATTCTCAGAGCCGACCGTGCGACTCACAGTGCAAGTCACACAGAGAGAGAGAGATGAGCTGGGAGGATCAGGTCACCAGGATACCCGCAGAGCTGCAGGAGGGGAGAGCAGAGGAGAGGAGAGGGAGGCTCATATGGAAATGGAATGTCATTGTGCTTCACCTTCATTAGCCCCCACACAACCCCATCCAGCTCAGTTAGTTAAACACTAACTTGGCTTACTTGCATAATAGGAAAAGGCTATAGTGGCAGAAAAGGGATCACACCTGTCTGGGTATGGTGTAACTATAATAGACGCATGTTCACTTACTACTGTATAATGATGAGTCGGCTCAGCCAAAGCCACAATGATTACACCAGGTGTTAGCTATCTTAAACCAAATGGTCTGTATGGTGAGAATTTCTTTTTTTATTACAGTCAGGGCTAGTGTACAGCAATCTTCAGCCCAATCATAAACGTCAGTTTTTCAGGACATTATTTTCAAGATTAGGATCATAATTCCAGAAGTTCACACTTAGCCCTCTTTATCTTACATGACAATACTTGACAAAACTCCCCTAGTTTAATGATGAGCTAATAAATAGGATCCCCTGCTTTCCCCTTCTTTTTTGTTTGTTTACAATGGACCATTTTTTATATAGCAGCAGATATTGTTTCGCATGTCATTTATATTATAGAAAACTTCTCTCCAAGGTTGAACACATTGACAGGGGTGTTATTTATATTCTCTCGCAAATAATTTGCAAAACTTTCACTCTCTCGCCCGAGATAGAATGATATAAATTTCCTCATTTAACAACTCCCCTGGGAGTGTTGGGATTAAAATTCTCTTAACACAATCGCCGTAGGCTAAAGACACGGTTGGCTGCTCTGGGTCTGTCTGAGCATTGTCATTAGGAACACAGTTAACTTTATAAAACAGGGCTTTCTGGGAGTTGAGTTATATAAATAAAGTCAACTGCTTTAACCATGTTATGATACAGTATGTGGGAAGTGTATTTCATTCCAGTGTGACCATTCTTGTATGGACTGACACAAAGAAAAGCTTTTTAATGTACTTGTCCCCACATTGTCATCAGTGTTCTCCTTCATCGGCATTGGTGTGTAAACAAACCCCTTGATGCTACCACAGTATAGTACTGTATATTTGGATCTGGAATGCAGAGAACTCTGTTCAACTTGGATTCAACTTGGATGTATCAAGCACAGTACTGTCCCTCTTTGTATCCAACTGTGTACTACAGTAGATCAATCATCTGATGATAGTTTGAGTAATCAGGGCAGTGGTTAATCTGATTATTTAAAACGCCTCTGGACAATTGGCTTATTGAACATGTTACAGTGAATTACAAGGTAAAGTAGTTACCTGGATACCTGGAGGGCTTAAATATCCCAGTCTGAGCCCCTAACCCTCCTATTAGGTTTCAAGTCTGTTACCTCCAACATTAAATGACTGTAACATTTCGTGCTGCTCCCAATTCAGTGTCATAGACGTTTTAGTGAGAGCAAAAAGGGTTCCGTTTTGATTTTGAGCAGAATATCAGTGCATCGACTTGAGGGTTATGTTAATCGTATGCTTTTTTATTCTGTTTTTTGGAGGGAATTCGTTGATACAGCAGTGCCAGTCTCCTCTGAGGCGTGCCTAGATGAAACAAAGCATACACCTCAAGTGGTCTCAAAGGGACTGGGGTATTTGACTGGCTCAAGAATGATTGACAAGTGAGCATTATTTTTCACTGGAAAAGTGGCAGGGAGTCCCTTATGCAGTGTGAAGGCATGTGAAGGGGTTGCTCTTTATTTATTTTTTTATATATATATACCTCTGCAGTGCTACTCAAGCAGGCCTCTGAGCATTTAAATGATCAGAATTCTGCAACATGACTGTCTGCCCTGTGCTGTCAAAATTCGGACGGATACGTTTCAGCAAGTGAGAGAGGTAGACATGTACACACACACTTGCCCACAAGTCCAGAGTCACTTCTCAGACAGGCAAATGCCTCTTAGCGTATCCGGCACTGCGCCCGCCGAGCTGAAATGTGAAAGATCTGCTCCTCCATGGAGATGCAGTCAGTCATGAAGCTGTCCAGAACCAGCTGCTATCTGTCCACTGAGTGACTGCAGGGCAAAAGGCCATAGACTTTGCTTTAACTTTCACTCAATCTTTCAATCTTTCTTCATAAGACTTCTTTGGATCCTGAGTAATATGAATGCCCTTTTTACATTATTCGACATATAAGCTGCAAACGTTGCAGTTATAACCAATAGTGAATGGTTTGGATTTAAATCAACCACTTGTCACTACTGCCTATGAGGAAGTATTTAGGACCAGACCACAGCCATCCTAATCTGGTATCCAGTATACACAGATACCATTTGGATATCAGTGATCACACATGTCAGTGTCAACAAGACTGATTACAAGTGATGAGAAAATAAATAACCCACAGGCAGTCATTGTTAATGATAAGACCATAACATCCCTCAGGAGAGCCAAAGCTTGCCAATTTTTGAGGCATGATTTACCAAGCCTGAGTTAGCCTGCGGGTGCTGAGGGCATATGCCTCCTTCCCTTCTATTGTTGAGATCTTTGAATGCAACTTGTGTATGTTACTTACTGTAACAAGCAGAGGAGCTGATTTGAGTAGTTGAAATATAGCCCCACGAAATGTAACAGGAATTTCACACAGGTAAAACAAACCTCAGGTTAGATTACATCAAATTCTATCACATTGTGAAAACATAATTTAGGTCAAGTCTATCATCAAGTCTCTGTATCCATAATAACCTGGTTCACACTTAGCAAAATAGTCTACGCTGCTAATCTTTAAATAGCCTAAGGTGCTAATCTTTAAATCAGCTTCAAGTCGCTTGGAAGTCCGCAGTATATCTCACGGTATATAATATATCAGAGATCTCAGCCTAACTTCAAATTGACATCTATTGAAATGTGACAGAATAAACCAATTCAGTGAGGCACCTTATGTTGCAACTGCTGACGTCTCTCACACATTTAATACAGTCTTTTCAGTCTCACTTCAAAATGGCAGCATCTGCCTGCTCACATAAATCAGGCTCAACAGAAATCGTTTCTGAAAAGTACACAAACTCATTGAGACTGCAGAAGAGTCTGCCAAGCCAGCCTGGGAATGCCATGGTTTTGGTGATGGCTTATGAAATGATCAAACAGAGGCCATGTTTTATGAAATTGACTGTATAAGTTTAACCCCTGGACTCTTGCCTATATTGACTTTCTCATTTAATTGAACACCGATGGGGGGGTTTTCCCCTCAAATTTCATGTTATATCAAACATATCAAAATTATTGAGAGAACAGGAATTTCAGAGTGTATCCCTTGGGAACATTTACATATTCAAAGAGATCATCACAGTTAACAGAATTGTTCTACAGTGCTCCCCTTAAAAATCTATTTCAGGACAAGAATTGAAATGCCTGACTGCCATTGGGAACTGCCTGCTAATGCTCGCTGATGCTTGAGACCACTTCAACCATTAACAAAAATATTGTATATGCATATCCATAAAGATATATAATAATAATAATAACAATGATAATAATAATAATTATATATATATATATATATATAGATATATGTTACAGTACATGTGGGAATACGGTACATGTGGGAAAACTAGGGTACATGCTGGCATGTCTAACCCTAACCCTAATCCTAACCCTAACCCTAGTTTTCCCACATGTACCGTATTCCCACATGTACCGTAGCATATATATATATATATAATAAAAAGTATACAATATTATTGTTATTAATGTTTTGATTATTATCATTTGCATTATCATGATTATTATTATTATTATTATTATTATTATTATTATTATTATTATTATTGTTGTTGTTGTTGTTGTTGTTGTTATTATTATTATTATTATTATTTGTATATTGGTAAGTATAAGTCATCCATTATTTATGGTTGAAGCTGTGGTAAAGAAAGTATCCTCTCTATGATATGTGTTGTGTCCTGTCCAAAATTGTGACAGAGCTTGAACTTCCCTATCACCTGTTCAGGATGTTTGGAAATTGCTGTACAACTGTGAATTTAATTCACCATGTCTAAATAGACTTGCAACATCTGCTGGTCAGCAGAACATGTGTCTGCTTAAAGCACAGAGGTGTCAGAGCCCCCCCCCCCCCCCCCCCCCCCCATCACTCACTTCCAACCAGACTGGAAAAATTGACATATTGGTCACAAACAGTTTAATCTGTTGGGAAATCCAATATCCCCATGATATCTTGTTGAATAAGCTGTTTCAGTATGTGGTTGTAATTTTAAAAAGACCTCAGAATCTCAAACAGGAAATTATGAGTATTCTGATGGCCATGATGATATAAAGCATTGATTTGAACAGGTTCTTACTGCAGGATGAGGACCAATGACTTCAAATATACAGTACGTTTATTAATTTAAAATACAGTTATGAGCTTGAGGACACTACCCCGTGATTGAATAGAAACAGATATTCTGTATGTGGATGATTTACCATGAACCACTGCCTACTAATATTATTATATTAATAAGTAGACCACAAAACATAAATACATCTTTTGAACACACAAGCATATTGGGTTACCATATGCAGACTTCTGCTTGTCAGAGGTTGTAGATCCATCCCCAGTAATGAGGGTAGGGAACAGCTGTAGACACCCCATGCCTCGCAAACAGAGTACTGTGGGAAAGAGTGATGTGGGGAAAATATGTATCAACAAGGGTCCTGGCAGGCACAATGTCCTTCACAGCACTAAATCAAAGATACCCTGCATGGGAAACAAGGTCTATTGCAGCTAATCTCCAAATTCCCAGACAAACAGATAAAGCACAGCACAGTGGCACACAAGAAGGGGCACTCCTGCTTTTGAATAAAAAACAGTTCAGACTGTAGAGATGAAAACTGTAATTGCATTCTCTACTTAACAAGAGGTCAAAGGCCATTCAGGGTCACATTCATAGTGTAAAAAAAGTATATTACGTTGTTGAGTTCAATGAGAAAACAATGTTGACAAAACATAATAAAACATTTCTTATACAGAGACCTCACCCGATAACAGTGTATGATTTTGTTATTACTTGTAATTACCTTTGAAGCACACAACACAATACATTGACTTTGTTAGAAAAAAATCAAAGCTCAAACACTAATTAGTAGTGTTCTCATGAGTATACCGTACCTAGATGAAATTGAGATGATTATCCATGCTGTATATGCTGCTGGATAGACTTGAAAGTATAGTACAAAACTGTGTTTTGGGAGGATTTGGTAATGAAGAAACTGTTCAAAGGTCAAAAAGAGGACTGTTTGAATATTGCAGTTATATTTATATATATATATATATATTTTTAAATCTATATATATATATACTTTATCTCATACCTTCAGTCACTGTATGCTTGTGTTTTGGAATGGCTTGTTGTTTTCTTGTTTGGTATCATGAAGGTCCATAAATAGTAGTGTTTAGTTTGGCTGTATAACATGATAGGGATCATACTGTATCTCCTTCTTGGAGTTATTTGGTTACATATGCACTTCGGTTGAGAACTTCTAAAGGGCTCCTCAAATTACAATCATGTATCTCTCTGACTTAACATAATACCAGCTTGCATGAGAAGTTATGAATACTAATTAGTCACAACATCTGTGTATGTCAGCACTTTTCTCGTGTCATGTTGTATTGATGTGTCTCCATGGTTCTTTCTGAATGCGTGCTATGTCAAAGTCTTATTTCCATGTCCTGCCACCACTTATACTGAAGGCAAACACAGAGCGGCATGTGTTGATGATTGTCAGCAGCAGCCATTTATCATGTGTCAAGCGTTGTCCTCTGAGGAGGTAAATACACCCAGTGAATTATGATTGTTTTAGTCTGGCGGAGGAATCCCAGATGACAGCCAGCAAAAGGCGATGACAAAATCGTTTATGAGGAAATGGTTTATCATTGTTGTATAAACATTGTCCGTTGTGCATGAAATTGTGCAAAGTGCAAGAAGGAGCAGTGCAGACCAATGACTCTGATGGAGACAATTGAAGAGTTGGAGAGGAAGATTTATTGGTATTTTAAGAGATTGTAATTGTAATTGTAAACTGTATGACCATAGTGTATGCCAGGCCCGGCACCAGAACCGACGGGGGTGGGTGCCAGCAATAGCAACGCCAGCACTAAAATAGACATAGTATATGGGTGTACAGTAAATACAAATATGAGATTAAACATTCACACACGCCCCAGAATAACAACAATTCTGAAGAAGAAAAAAATGTCTTAGCTGTTGATCGGGTGGGCAAGACGCACGCACCACTGCCCATAGCTACTACTGTACTGGTCTTGTTGTATGTTTGTCTCTCATTTATAGTTGTTCCCTTATTGGGTCTATCCATGAGTATGTGAGTGTCTGTGTATCCATTGTATAGATACAGGGCTCCATTTTTAGTCAGTGCAAAACGGACGCAACTTTAAACGCAGGCATGTTGACAATTTGTATTGGCAGTAACAGGTGAAAATACCACTACCCTGCAGCGCTGTCTCACCTGCCCTCACATGGGTAGAGTAGAGATAAATAGACGTGTGTTAATGATAATAAGCAGGTCAAGAGCCATCATGTGTTCTGAAAAGTCTGGCCTTGAAAATAGCACTAATATTTCAGACACACACCCTAAGCGCCACCTCCAGCACCCAGACAGATTTTAAATGAGATACGTTTTTTACGCTGTTCAAATATAGCCCCTAATGAGTTTGTGAGATTTTGGTATGTATTAAAATCACAAGTCACTTTTCCAGTGTTCATGAAAAAGTACACTTAAATTATTTAGTTTTTTTTTTTTTACATTTTTGACAGAAGATAAAACTGCTTTCTACAATGTATTCACTCTTTAATTTGATCAACATCACACAATATCCACATCTACCAATATCAGCTTGGGAAGCAATTATTTCCAGTCAAAACCTTGTGAATGAGATTTGAACAATGGTTGATTCTTTCTCCCTGAGAAAGCAGTAAGCAACATTCCAAGTCCAGGGTCTCTGCGTTGTTTTGCCAGATGGACTGCCTGTGGAAATTCAACTGAGGCCAACAAGGGCAGTTAGACACCTTGCCAGTGAAGTGGGTCAGTCATTAGCACATTTGACCCCTCTCTTCCTGACAGCCAGGGGAGTGCGGGTGCCGCATTTCTCTAAGTGCCGCAGGCAATCCCAGCAGGCATCCCAACATATGGAGAAATGTATGCTCATGAAAGCAATAAGTTGAAAAGACGGCGAGAGGCTTAGAAAGCACTTAATGATGCAGAGGAGTGGAATGACGCAGCAGTTTAAGAGTTTCGGACATTAAATCAATAAGATGTTGATGAAGGGCAGGGGATATGCCATCTCTGTGTTTAATGTTGGTTTGCAAACTCATAAAGACAGCTCAGACTCAAGCAGGACCCCGTAGCCTGTTGGCAAGAGCAATTATATCCATTGCTGCTTGCTATGCCAAAAAAATATGCTCAACGTTTGACATCAAAGTATGCCATATTGAGGGGTGCTCATGATTCACCATTCAGTACAGTGCCATTTCCAGATAAAAAAAGTTCTGCAAAATGACAAGACCATGGGTCCCATCGTGATGTCCCATTAGGCTGTGGTTCAAGATATCTGGGCTTGTATCCAGTAGCTTAAAATAGCGCCTCGTACCTCCAGTCACAGAACCCTGATTGGCCCTGTGTGAGATGCTTTTTGTGCAGGCGATAAGAGTACAATGAAAGTCTTCAATTTCCATCCCAACTCTAATCCCTATTAACATGTTGAAAATGGTTGCACACATTGTCAAAATCTTAAAATCATATTTCATATGAAGGGATCATTAATGACAAGGGAAGTTAATCAAGAAGCGACCCATAAACGTTGAGATATAAGAAGGAGTGTCTGGCACAAGGAGGGTACTCAGGCGTTCTGTGTAACTGCTTTATATTCCATTTGGAGAATATGATTCCACTCATGCATTAAGGAATATCTTGTTACAATTGTTATTGAAGTGTCTCCACAGAGAGTTGCAACTGCCTAAATTGAAAATTAAAAATAAATTTCTCTAATGGAACCCATTATACTGTCAAATATGTGTCAGGGTGTTTTTTTAAATATACATTTCTTCATTTGAGGAATGTTTCATTAGTTTTTCAGAGTGCCCAGGCATACCTTAAACTCTTACAGACCATTTCACTCAATTTGATACAGTTTCTAATTATTTTTTCCTCCGTTATAGTAATAAGCAAAGTCTACTGGAAAATGCTGTTGTTGTCATGTCTCATACATGCATCTCACAACTATCACTGTTTGGTCCTTCTGGGGCAGTATGGGATTGGTACATCCATTTTGGGATTTTTTAATGAATAGCCATTGATTCTTGTAGATTATAATTTATAAACATCTTAGTCAACTGTCTCACCCAAAATATACTACACTATTACTCCGTTGTTTGTAAACAATGTATTCTAAACAAACACTGTATTGCTTCAAAACATAGAGTTAGAATTTTGATCTCATGGATGGTCATTCTTTGCATCCATAGCTCCATCTATGAAACTGAGAGAGTGGTTACATTTCTCCAGCCCCATTCATCAGCTGTTTAAGAAACATGATGACTGATTGCGTTGATGTCAATATTGACATTTTTTCATAATAATAATGAGCAACTAGAAACTGTATGTGTATTGCATTATTTATGCTTTTCTGAATAACATTTTCGTATTCAGGTACATCCCTAGTTTCAAATCGTATTGTTTGTTCCCAGATCTATAAACACAGAGATGTTTTGATGTTTGATGACGGCTACAGAATAGCAATCACTTTTCAATAATGTGTAGTAAATTAAACGACTAGTTAGTGAAATCAAAGTCCTATCTTGCAAACAGAATGGATTTTTTTTTATAGTGTATAACAAATGATTGAACGATTGTATACTGTATAATAAATTAGCCCACTGCACTTGAATAAAAGCTCTTACTTAGTTTTCCAAAATGAGATTAATCAAATAGAGGTAAACAAATCTTGCTGATCTCAAATGTTATTGTTTGGCCTGGATCTAGAAGCACAGAGATGTATTGGCCTCTGAAGATAGTTTGAGAATTGATCACAGTCAGCGGTATTTAATGACTTTCCAAAATGTACAATCCAAAATGCAGAGCTATCAAGTCTCTCTCTACAGGACCACACTGTTGATATTCTGATCACTGACACAGTAAAGGACACACAGACATAGCAGAGTACATTTTGTTCATTTGGTAATGAAATAATTTATTAATACTGTAATATTAAAAAATATAGCAAAAGCTGTTCTATGTTAAAATATTTTTAAATGTTGTACGAGTAGGTTTTAAATGTCTGGATTTCCATCCCTTGTCTTAGTCTCATTGAACTAAAGCTGGTTGGGGGTCATACTTCTGTGCAGCCCTTAGCCCAGTGTGCCTGCAGCGCAGCGACCGCTGCATCCACCTTGGAGCTCAGGAACTCTGGAGCCTCCAGCATGTAGAGAAGTTCTTCTTTGTCCATCTCCAGCAGCATCCCTGTGACCTTGGCAGCTAGACTGGGGTGAGTTTCCTTGATAAGTTGGAAGAGATGCTCACCTGGAGGGATGGAGAATCAAACAAATCAGTAACAGTTATTATACAGTATAGCTAATGGGGATCTAAAGATCGTAAAGTAGACTCACCCAGCAGCTGTTTCCGCTCCTCAGGAGGAGTGGCGGCCAGCATGGAGGCAGTCAGCGAAGCAGGCTGCTGCTGCTGCATGGGGACCTGGGACCAGTGTGCCTGCAGCGCAGCGACCGCTGCATCCACCTTGGAGCTCAGGAACTCTGGAGCCTCCAGCATGTAGAGAAGTTCTTCGTTGTCCATCTCCAGCAGCATCCCTGTGACCTTGGCAGCTAGACTGGGGTGAGTTTCCTTGATAAGTTGGAAGAGATGCTCACCTGGAGGGATGGAGAATCAAACAAATCAGTAACAGTTATTATACAGTATAGCTAATGGGGGATCTAAAGATCGTAAAGTAGACTCACCCAGCAGCTGTTTCCGCTCCTCAGGAGGAGTGGCGGCCAGCATGGAGGCAGTCAGCGAAGCAGGCTGCTGCTGCTGCATGGGGACCTGGGACCAGTGTGCCTGCAGCGCAGCGACCGCTGCATCCACCTTGGAGCTCAGGAACTCTGGAGCCTCCAGCATGTAGAGAAGTTCTTCGTTGTCCATCTCCAGCAGCATCCCTGTGACCTTGGCAGCTAGACTGGGGTGAGTTTCCTTGATAAGTTGGAAGAGATGCTCACCTGGAGGGATGGAGAATCAAACAAATCAGTAACAGTTATTATACAGTATAGCTAATGGGGGATCTAAAGATCGTAAAGTAGACTCACCCAGCAGCTGTTTCCGCTCCTCAGGAGGAGTGGCGGCCAGCATGGAGGCAGTCAGCGAAGCAGGCTGCTGCTGCTGCATGGGGACCTGGGACCAGTGTGCCTGCAGCGCAGCGACCGCTGCATCCACCTTGGAGCTCAGGAACTCTGGAGCCTCCAGCATGTAGAGAAGTTCTTCGTTGTCCATCTCCAGCAGCATCCCTGTGACCTTGGCAGCTAGACTGGGTTGAGTTTCCTTGATAAGTTGGAAGAGATGCTCACCTGGAGGGATGGAGAATCAAACAAATCAGTAACAGTTATTATACAGTATAGCTAATGGGGATCTAAAGATCGTAAAGTAGACTCACCCAGCAGCTGTTTCCGCTCCTCAGGAGGAGTGGCGGCCAGCATGGAGGCAGTCAGCGAAGCAGGCTGCTGCTGCTGCTGCATGGGGACCTGGGACCAGTGTGCCTGCAGCGCAGCGACCGCTGCATCCACCTTGGAGCTCAGGAACTCTGGAGCCTCCAGCATGTAGAGAAGTTCTTCGTTGTCCATCTCCAGCAGCATCCCTGTGACCTTGGCAGCTAGACTGGGGTGAGTTTCCTTGATAAGTTGGAAGAGATGCTCACCTGGAGGGATGGAGAATCAAACAAATCAGTAACAGTTATTATACAGTATAGCTAATGGGGATCTAAAGATCGTAAAGTAGACTCACCCAGCAGCTGTTTCCGCTCCTCAGGAGGAGTGGCGGCCAGCATGGAGGCAGTCAGCGAAGCAGGCTGCTGCTGCTGCTGCATGGGGACCTGGGACCAGTGTGCCTGCAGCGCAGCGACCGCTGCATCCACCTTGGAGCTCAGGAACTCTGGAGCCTCCAGCATGTAGAGAAGTTCTTCGTTGTCCATCTCCAGCAGCATCCCTGTGACCTTGGCAGCTAGACTGGGGTGAGTTTCCTTGATAAGTTGGAAGAGATGCTCACCTGGAGGGATGGAGAATCAAACAAATCAGTAACAGTTATTATACAGTATAGCTAATGGGGGATCTAAAGATCGTAAAGTAGACTCACCCAGCAGCTGTTTCCGCTCCTCAGGAGGAGTGGCGGCCAGCATGGAGGCAGTCAGCGAAGCAGGCTGCTGCTGCTGCATGGGGACCTGGGACCAGTGTGCCTGCAGCGCAGCGACCGCTGCATCCACCTTGGAGCTCAGGAACTCTGGAGCCTCCAGCATGTAGAGAAGTTCTTCGTTGTCCATCTCCAGCAGCATCCCTGTGACCTTGGCAGCTAGACTGGGGTGAGTTTCCTTGATAAGTTGGAAGAGATGCTCACCTGGAGGGATGGAGAATCAAACAAATCAGTAACAGTTATTATACAGTATAGCTAATGGGGATCTAAAGATCGTAAAGTAGACTCACCCAGCAGCTGTTTCCGCTCCTCAGGAGGAGTGGCGGCCAGCATGGAGGCAGTCAGCGAAGCAGGCTGCTGCTGCTGCTGCATGGGGACCTGGGACCAGTGTGCCTGCAGCGCAGCGACCGCTGCATCCACCTTGGAGCTCAGGAACTCTGGAGCCTCCAGCATGTAGAGAAGTTCTTCGTTGTCCATCTCCAGCAGCATCCCTGTGACCTTGGCAGCTAGACTGGGGTGAGTTTCCTTGATAAGTTGGAAGAGATGCTCACCTGGAGGGATGGAGAATCAAACAAATCAGTAACAGTTATTATACAGTATAGCTAATGGGGGATCTAAAGATCGTAAAGTAGACTCACCCAGCAGCTGTTTCCGCTCCTCAGGAGGAGTGGCGGCCAGCATGGAGGCAGTCAGCGAAGCAGGCTGCTGCTGCTGCTGCTGCATGGGGACCTGGGACCAGTGTGCCTGCAGCGCAGCGACCGCTGCATCCACCTTGGAGCTCAGGAACTCTGGAGCCTCCAGCATGTAGAGAAGTTCTTCGTTGTCCATCTCCAGCAGCATCCCTGTGACCTTGGCAGCTAGACTGGGGTGAGTTTCCTTGATAAGTTGGAAGAGATGCTCACCTGGAGGGATGGAGAATCAAACAAATCAGTAACAGTTATTATACAGTATAGCTAATGGGGGATCTAAAGATCGTAAAGTAGACTCACCCAGCAGCTGTTTCCCCTCCTCAGGAGGAGTGGCGGCCAGCATGGAGGCAGTCAGCGAAGCA
Source organism: Nansenia antarctica (assembly GCF_963989245.1). NCBI lineage: Eukaryota > Metazoa > Chordata > Actinopteri > Argentiniformes > Microstomatidae > Nansenia > Nansenia antarctica. Next base: position 93,722,499 of record NC_137674.1, on the reverse strand, counting down.
GGCTGCTGCTGCTGCTGCTGCATGGGGACCTGGGACCAGTGTGCCTGCAGCGCAGCGACCGCTGCATCCACCTTGGAGCTCAGGAACTCTGGAGCCTCCAGCATGTAGAGAAGTTCTTCGTTGTCCATCTCCAGCAGCATCCCTGTGACCTTGGCAGCTAGACTGGGGTGAGTTTCCTTGATAAGTTGGAAGAGATGCTCACCTGGAGGGATGGAGAATCAAACAAATCAGTAACAGTTATTATACAGTATAGCTAATGGGGATCTAAAGATCGTAAAGTAGACTCACCCAGCAGCTGTTTCCGCTCCTCAGGAGGAGTGGCGGCCAGCATGGAGGCAGTCAGCGAAGCAGGCTGCTGCTGCTGCATGGGGACCTGGGACCAGTGTGCCTGCAGCGCAGCGACCGCTGCATCCACCTTGGAGCTCAGGAACTCTGGAGCCTCCAGCATGTAGAGAAGTTCTTCGTTGTCCATCTCCAGCAGCATCCCTGTGACCTTGGCAGCTAGACTGGGGTGAGTTTCCTTGATAAGTTGGAAGAGATGCTCACCTGGAGGGATGGAGAATCAAACAAATCAGTAACAGTTATTATACAGTATAGCTAATGGGGGATCTAAAGATCGTAAAGTAGACTCACCCAGCAGCTGTTTCCGCTCCTCAGGAGGAGTGGCGGCCAGCATGGAGGCAGTCAGCGAAGCAGGCTGCTGCTGCTGCATGGGGACCTGGAGCTGGGGAGGAGCCATGTGCTGCTCTGGGTAGTGAGGCATGATGTAGGAGGGCATGTTCTGGAAGTACTGAGGTTGCACACTCTGGGTGGCCCAGCCAGGAGGAGGTCTCAGTTGATCCAGCTGGTTGGTGAGGTAGTAGGTAGTACCACCACAGGTCTGGGGCTGTGGAACGGGAGCCATGACGTATCCAGACGGTGGAGCAGGCTGGTAGGGGTCGATGACTAGGTCGGGCATGCCGCAGACACTGTACTCTTCTGTGATAAACGCCTGTTGGTGTGCTTGGCGGTCCTTCCTGCTCCGGGCCAGGGCCACATACAACGGCTTGTTGGCCACGACGCGGCCGTTCATCTCAGTCATGGCCTTGGTGGCGTCCTCGGGGGAGGAGAAGCGCACGAAGCCGAAGCCCTTGCTGCGTTGACCTTCCATCATCACCTTCGCACTGGTGATCGTTCCGAAGGAGGAGAACGCTCGGTGCAGACGCTCATCGTCCCAGCCATCATCCAGGTTCTTCACGTACAGATTGACACCCTGGTAAGCGAAAAAACCTGTTTAGTGAGATGTTTTTCATACCTCAAATACATCAACAATAACTATGTGTAAATAGTATCAACTTCTGTGTTAGTATCAGAGAACTGGAGGCCACAAACCTGGTATCTGGTCATACGCTCATGCTTCATGTGTTCAAACCGGTGCTTCAGCGCGGTCTGGCGCTCTCTTCTCTTCTGGGCACGGCCCACGTAGACCTTTCTCCCGTCGATGTTCTGACCATTCATGTCGTCGACAGCCTTCTGGGCGTCCTCATGCCTTTCGAAGCAAACAAAACCGAAACCCCTGGACTGACCCTTGACATCAGTCATGACCCGGACTCTCAGGGTTGGTCCATATATTTCAAACTTTTCCTTCAGTTTTTGGTCATCCATATCCTTGCCATGGTTTTTTATGTACACATTGGTGAACTCTCTGGCCCTGGCTCCATGTTCAGCCTCTCGTTCTTTGTTAGATTTGAAGTGTCCAATAAACACTGGTTTGTCATTGAACAGCATGCCATTCAGCCTCTTAATGGCTCTCTCAGCAGCCTCCTGGCACTCATATTGCACATAGGCATGGCCTTTAGATTGGCCATTCTCATCACAAACCACCTTACAGGAAAGGACCTTTCCAAATGTAGAAAATGTGTCGTAGAGGGCCTGGCTGTCAATAGATTCCTCCAAGTTATTGAGGAAAACATTGCCTACCCCACTCTTCCTCAGTGAAGGGTCAAGCTGAAACCACATGATGCGCATAGGTCTTCCTTGGAGGTCATCAAAGTTCATCGTTTCCAGAGCAAGCTCTGCATCAGCGTGCTGTTGAAAGTTGACATAGGCATACCCCAAGGATCGTTGGGTGATCTTGTCCCTGCACACTCGGATGGTAGTTGCACCTGCAGAGCTGAATTTCTCATCCAACATTGTCTCAGTGGTATCCTGGTGGAGATCTCCAACATACAACATACAGGCCATATTTAGTTATGTTAGAAAACTTCTCCTAACCCTAATATTTGTGTTAATATTTTAGCTTTGGATATTCTTGATAATAATCAAATGTGTGCTCTATGCAGAGGAATTGCAGGTCATTTAAATGATAACACTGTTGTTTACACTAGAACTGGTTCTAGAACCCCAGTTGTGTGGTCCTCGTTTGTTACATCATCACATTCTCAACTGTGAACTGTTTCTATGTAACCATATAAATCCTTGATGTTATATCTGCATTTCTATATGCAAATATGTTAACTACTCATTGTTACCTGAAGGGCTGTAGCCAGCAGTGTATGTTGTACAGAGTTTGGGTTTTTCTCCCATGTTGGGGTTCAGGAGACCTTCGCTAGGAGATGTATTTGGTGCACTCTGAACCACATACAGCAGGGGTCCCCAAACTACGGCCCGCGGGCCGAACACGGCCCACCCCCACACTTGGACCGGCCCTTTGAACAACGTGTAATTTCTAACTGCAATTGCGGCATTGCACCGACGTGGTGGCGGGGGCGCTGTTTCGCAAATAAGTTAGCTTTCGTGTTTGCTAGCGAAATAGCTGATAGTTGATGTTGACTGCTCAAGGAGAATACATATTTGAAAGTACAGAATGCCTGAGAGCCTTATATTGCATTATATTACATTACATTTTGAATGGTCATCTGGTGCCTGAATATTGTGTTTTCCTTTACATAAATAATGACATTTCCACCATAAATTGATGCAGAAAGGGCACAAATTGCATCTAAATTCACCAGAATGCAAGAAATTAAGTGTTTGATGCTCGTTTAAGGACCCCCAGACAGCCCTGCTTCATGGGTCCCCCCGTGTATGATGAGGGTCCTCCCTCAAGTATCAGACTGTAAAACTGATTATATTTCATTGACATATCACTATAGGTATAAATTCCATCCAAATTCAACTGTTTAGACTTTGTTTGCATCCACCAGTGCTCTCCTGCGCGCAATTGCTTTGCGCAACCGCCTCCATTCCACTCCGTTCCATATTATTTTATGTTAGAGACCAACCCAGGCCCCCCATCACAGAAAGGAAAAATGATGTGGCCCTCACAGAAAAAAGTTTGGGGACCCCTGACATACAGTATGGAGGGAATAGAGATTCGGAGGAGAAAAGTATTTTGCACATATATACTATATATATCAGAAGCACTGTTTTCATCAAAGACCCTAAAGAAGCAATGCATTTCTTATGATAGATAGATAGATAGATAGTTTATTAGTCACACGACCAAAGCCGGTGGAATTTGTTCTCGCTGCCTGCTCTGCGCTGACTCTGTCAATAATGTGTAGTGAATTAAATGACTAGTTAGTGAAATCAAACTCATATATCGCAAACATAATGGGCATTTTTATCTTGTGGCCATCCACAATTATATGAATTGATTTAACAAAACAGTGACGGGGAGACTGCTTTGTTGTTGTTTGAATTCCAGAGGGTTATACTATGAAACTAGCTAAGGGAGTTAACAAGCTAACTTTGACCAAATTTAGCTCCAACTCGAGATAACCTGTCATGACCCTGTCGTGACTTCTGCCTGTGATGCCTGCATGTTGTGGGAGTGTGTTTTTGTTTTTTTCATTATGAGTGTGCCTGGGGGGTATTCCATGAACGTAACTAGATGAATATAATGACATTCATAGATGGGACACCCTTTGAAGGTCCCATATTATGAAAAACTCACGTTTTCAGTGCTTCTCTGATGGACCTACTAACACACAAACCTTTAAATAAAACAACCTGCTCAGTTTTTTGTGGACTGCCTATTTTAGAAAACATGTGATTCAACAAGCCATTCAGATTTGCCGCCCCATCCTACGTAAAGTGGGGTCATTATAATTAAACCGCCATCCACCTATCTCCGCCCACAGCTTTTCCTGAAAGAGGAATCAATACCAACTGTCAGTAGTTACAGTGGGGTGCAAAAATGTGGGCACCCCTAGTCAAAATGCCTTTTACAATTAATATCTAAGTGATTGAAAGTAAACCTGAACACTAAATGCTACAAAGTTAAACATGACACCTTTCTGCACATTTTAAAGCAAGGTTACTTTTTATTTATTTTCAAAGTTTTTAAATGATAAAAAAGGAAAAGGGCCCTGTGCAAAAGTTTGGGAACCCTTTTGGATTATTCTTTGTTACCTTTTGAGAAGATGATTACTAAGGCCCAGACCAAGGTGATTTACTCGTTAGGGCTTAAATGAGTCAGGTGAATATAATTCCAGGGTTGAACTATATATTCTGAAGTAACTCCATGCCTTCTAAAGTATCTGACTGCGGTGGCTGTTGTGTCTGGTGTTAGAAACCATGGGTTCCTATAAACAGTTGTTCAAGGATGTCAGAATCAAGATAGTTCACTTCCACCATCAAGGAGAAGGCTACAACAAACTCTCACAACGTTTCAAACTAACCATTTCCATTGTCAGAAACATCATCAGAAAATGGAAAATAAATGGAACAATTGAAGTCAAGGCAAGATCTGGAAGACCAAGACAAATTTCAAATAGAATGGCCCGAGATCTGGTGAGAAATGCTCAGAAGAACCCACACATCACTGCAAAAGAGCTGCAAAAAATAGTATCAGGCACCGGCCTAGTTGTTCACAGGACAACAATACAGCGTACCTTAACAGTTGGCAAGGTGTTCTTCTCTACAAATGCTTCACCCTTTTTTCTCCAAACATACCTTCTTTGGTTGTGGCCAAAAAGTAAAATGTTGGTTTCGTCAGTCCAAAGCACATTGTTCCAATAGACTTCAGGTTTCTCAAGGTTTTCTTTTACATACTTCAGACGCGTAATTTTGTGTTAAGGTCATAGGAAAGGCTTCTTTCTTTCCTAACACTGACATAGCTCTACAAATAAGGAAAAGAGTGGTGAAGGATTAGCATTGACATGTCAAACACCTTGTACAATGTCACAATGGACTATTATTAACTTAATTCCCCCCATTTGCAGTCCACCCTCATCTTTTCTGGTCACAACATCCCCTGTTTGTACTTTGTGCCTTTGGTAGTGATATCATTAGTATCAATTGTGGCATCAGACTTGACAAATAAAATGCAGCAACCAACTCCTTAATTTTCTCATTGTAGTCACTCTCATGGAATTCAGTTCCCTTGTCTACCTGAATGAGTGGATATACAGTGGGGTGCAAACATTGGGCACCCCTAGTCAAAATGCCTTTTACAATTAATATCTAAGTGAAAAGAAGTAAACCTAACCTCTAAATGGTCCAAAGTTAAACATGACATATTACATCACATTTTAAAGAAGGATTATAAAAAAAAAATAAAAAAAATAAAATAAAACTTTTTACAGTTTCAAAATAATAAAACAAGGAAAATGGCCTTGTGCAAAGCTTTGGGAACCCTGTCAGCTAGTACTTTGTAACTCCTCCTCGGGCAACTATAACAGCTTGCAAACGCTTCCTGTAGCCAGTTAAGAGTCTTTCAATTCTTGTTTTTCTTTCTCCCCATTCTTCCTGGCAGAACACCTCTAGCTCAGAAATATTCTTCGGCCTTCTTGCATGCAATATCTCTCCACAGATTTTCAATAATATTCAAGTCTGGGGACTGTGATGGCCATTCCAAAACCTTCATCCGTCTTTCTTGGAGATACTTCATGGTTGATTTTGAGGTATGTTTCCAGTCTTGCTGGAATACCCAACCTCTCTTCAACTTAAATTTCTGGATTGACCTTCAAACATTAGCCTCTAGAATGTCTTGATATTTGGTAGAATCCATTCTTCCTTCCACCTACACAATATTGCCTGTGCCCCCAGCTGCTACACAACCCCAAAGCATAATGGATCCACCTCCATGCTTAATAAGTTTGTGGGGGTAGATACTTTCGTCCCTCCTGGACAAGCTGGCAAGTATAGGGATAGAGGGGTAAGTCAGACCTTCAATGTGTTAAAGAAGAGGATCTACTGGAGCACATCAGACCAATATAGTCTCGCAAACTACATGGAGATGTGAAGGTATGAAGACCGAAGAGTCAGTCTTACTAAAGAGTAAGGGGCCGTACCTCTTCACACAGAAGGAACGAAGAACGAAGAAGTTCGGCACATCTTGTCAAGATTTGAAGAAGGTGGAGTGACTGCAATTGGCCCATTGGTAGTCCTGCACATTTTAAAGAAAAGACGGCCTCACTCATTTTACAGGCTGACGTAATGTGCTAATCTGCATCTGCATCATCTGCGTCCCTTGTGTAATAGGATGTAAAATGTTTCATGTATTTTAGAAGTTTAATACTTACACTATTATTAATTCCAGGTGCAAGGTACAAGGTTGCCGAGACTGATTGTTCAAGGTACCCAAATGGCGAGATCTATCCACATCCACACTGTTAGTTGTGTAGATACAGCTGCAGGTCTCACATGGTCAGCTCCATGCAGCTACCTTCCACACCTTCTTCAAAAGTATAGGGTTGAAGGAATGTTTGTTGAGTCCAGATGAAATACTGACTGCAATGGATGGTTGACCATCCCAACTTTGTGGCAGGGCTGGCAGCTTTCTTTGCCACATTCTACTATTTAAATCTGGTTTACCAAGAGGAGGCCTTGTGTACCCTGGAAAAAAGTAATATGGCACAGCAGCGCCTCTTTCAACTCAGGCTAAAGAAGATTGGCATGGGGTCCAAGATCCTGCAGGCCTTCTACAGAGGCACAATCGAGAGCATTCTGATTTCAATCAACTTGTCAATCAATTGTTGGAATTTGGTATTTTTTGCTCCAGGCACAGGGTCAGCCATAGTTGGCGCCCCTGGAGCAATTAGGGGTTAAGTGCCTTGCTCAAGGGCACATGCAGCTCCCTCCTGAGACAGGGATCGAACGAGTGACCTTCTGATTGAACCAATGCCGTCCAAAAGACAAAGCCGTTCTGGAGCATCAGGGCCAAAACTCTAGGCTAACCAACAGCTACTTCCCCCAGGCCATCAGGCTCATAAGCAAGCCTACTGTAGACAATTGACTATTATCCCCAAGCACACCCCATGTATACAGACTACCTAACCTTAAGATCACAGTCACTTTACTTCACTCCATACTTCCTCTCACACCTACTGCCACCGAATGCAATACTCATGACTTTCTACCTCTATTAATTTATTTTATTTTACTATTGGTACTGCTAATTGTATCCACTCTTATTTGTCAGTTATATCTTGTACTATTATCTCTTTTTTTTTTATCTTGACTTATCTTGCTTATTGCCTTATTGTCTTGTCCTGCAATGTCTGGAACCGAAGCCTAAGAATCTTACTCTCTTACACATTGTAATAAGGCCTTGGTGTAATGTGATGTAACAAGAAAACTTGAAAACTTGAAACTAGATGACATTTTGAACTGTGCAGCCTTTGTGCAACTGTGCAACCATTGCCAAACATTTGGCAAAAATTCTTGCCTTTAATATATACTGTATAATGCTGTCATTAATGTAGATTGAATCTAAGTATAGACTTGAAACTGATTGAATTTGTTCAACAAATAGAATACATGTGTTTTTAGTATGAGGCCAGAGAACTCCCTTAATATTGCTTGAATGAAATCCCTTTGCCTAAACTTCCTCCAATAACAAGACATAAAGTAATACATCTCATCTAAATGATATGGTATAATTGCAGTATATTGCATAGTGCCTAGAGAACAGGGTTAGAGAAGAAAGAAAAATAAATAAATAAGCAAAGACGCTAGTGCTTGTTAAAGCTGAAAACACAGACATCTCTTTCACATTCCCTCAATTTCCTCAATGAAAGTGACACATGAAAAGTAATATGTTTTCCGTAGATTGAATTAGCCATTCCGCCAAACTCCAAACGTTCAGTGTCTTAAAATGCTAACAGTTCTGGTTAGAAGATTGCCATCAAAGTTGTCGGTTGCCATCTGGCTGGTGGCACTCCTCTCAGAGTGGGTGATCTCACCACAAGGCCTGGGCCCCTGCCAACGCCTCTCAGGGGAGGCCGAAATGAGCAGCACACCAAACGCAGGCAGGATTTATGGGCAAGAACTCAGGGACCCTGGTCAAATTGTAGAAGAAGAAAAAGGAGGCAGCAACAACATCCATTCATGAAGAGGTAGTGTGCCGCTGAAGCTGAGCATCGTTGGAAAGGGTCAAAGCTCAGTTGCGAGTGTTCCGACCTGGGTAAATATGTTTAGACAAAATGACCTCTTAGATCATCTACTCTACTGAGTGAAGTTCATGTCTAAGTGGTTGTGTTCAAGACTCACTAATGTCACCAACCTCAGCCAACACAGTATATAGTGTGGAGTCTTCAAATAGAAAAAAGGACAGACGGTTTCAGATACACTCTACTGACAAAGAACATAAGCTGCCACATTGCACTGATCCCAAATAACTTTTCTTTTCTTTTGACATTTGTCCAACAAAACATGAAAACAGTGACACTTCGGGTATCAGTCATTACAGATAGTTGAGTGACATCCGGTCGGTCCACAGACTGCTTGCCTCTTTCTATTTCCTGTTTTCCTTCAGCCAGGCAACTAATCTCAGACATTCAAGCAACCAGTGTCATTGTTCACAATACTCATAATCCTTTTTCACCTGGCAATATTTCCATAGCAGGTTGCCATTTCCGATGCTCGTGCATGATTCTGATGATAAGATTAATAATTTTCTCATTATATACATATAGATGACATAGATCGATGAAATGCTCAGAAGAAGGTTAAAAGATATTAAGAGATTAAAACCATAGCAAAAAATCTGTACTGATCAAGTTAGATATCTGGATACTGCTGTTGTGTAGTATGTCCTGTTCATATAATGTAGACCTTTTTTCTCAACACTTTTTGAGGAAATGTTAAACAGGCCGTTCATGGAATTACTGTTGACGTGCATAAGGTCATTCTCATTGTATAACATAAATACTCCAGACAGAAGAATGTGACTCCATGGGACATACATCCCACTGAGATGAAGGATCACCACCGCTGTTATTAAAGCCAAGCAGAATCTTCGTTCTCGGTTCAACTGTGTGTTGTAGTCCTTTATTTGTAAAAGCAAGAGTGCACACTTTGGTAAACAAGTTCAGTAGAGCAGTGAAGATTGATTGTCTCCATCATCCAAATTCATTCATCTTTTATTTATCCATTTATTTAAGTATTCTCTGTGAATTAAGATAATTAATAGCTAGTTAATAGCTTTTGTACATATCAAATGCCAAGCAAACCTTAGTTCATTTAAATGGACTGACTTATATAGCGCCTTATTCCAAAGCGCTTTATAATGGCCTCTCATTCACCCATTCACATACACATTCACACACCAATGGCTGCAAGCTACCATGCAAGGCGCCGGCCCGCTCATTGGGAGCAATTTGGGGTTCAGTGTCTTGCCCAAGGACACTTCGACATGTGGCCAGTCAGGGCTCGAACCGCCGATCTGCCAACCTTGCGATCATTAGACGCCGACTCTACCTCCTGCGCCACAGCCACCCCATTTATGCCGGCATCAGACCATACAAATTCAGATCGATTTTGAAACAATTTTGTCATCGCCGACAAATTTCTAGCGTCTGGGACACCACCCTACGACACACTGGTAAAATTCTAGCATGTCAGAATGTTTTGTATTTTCTTGCCTAGTTTGACAACTCCTACGTCGTGTTCCTTGAGGTTGACCAATAGGATGCAGAATGCTCTCTGGTGCACATGTAAACATGGCTAAGAGAAAGGGATGCTGCTGCTTTGTCTAATGTTCTTGACATGGTGACACATTTGTGACCTCAAGTTCTCTTTGAAGGATAGACAGACTGTACAGTCCTCTTTGTGACACCCAGGGTACACATTATTATAATATTATAATATCATTTTTTCTTTCTTTTCTTTTTCTTTTCGGAACATAAGACTGCCAGCATCACACACACACACACACACACACAGCACACTACACTACACTAACTAGGTAGTAATGGGGATTACTCACAGAATCCATTGCATTGCAGTATTTTGGCTTGACTAGCGAGTGTGTCACTGATTCTCAACAACGTTGACATTTATTTACATTTTTCAGAATAAAAGTCTGAACATGTGATCGGTTTGCCGACTTGTTCCCGCTTTCACCAGCTGCTGTTACATATTTATTCTGTCTCCTGTTTCCTACCAGGGAGAGGAAATGGAGGTGGTCCAGAGCTACAAATACCTGGGGGTGCACCTGGACAATAAACTGGACTGGTCTGGTAACACAGATGTCCTATACAAGAGGGGCCTGAGCTGGCTTTATTTCCTGAGGAGGCTTAAGTCCTTAAGGCATGTGCAGGACTCTGCTGAACATGTTCTACCAGTCAGTGGTGGACTGCACAGTGTTGTACACGGTGGTATGCAGCATCAAGTAGGGTGACTCCAAGAGGCTGAACAAGCTTATTAGGAAAGCTGGTTCTGTCCTCTGTGTCACCCTGGATATTGTGGAGGAGGTGGCCAATAGGAGGATGAAGACCAAACTCCTGGCCATCATGGATAATCCCTCCCTTCCCTACATGACACTGTGACAGAGCAGAGATCTGATAGGAGATATTTTCTGCCTGTCAATAAGACTGTACAACTCCTCCTCCGGCTGGCTTGATTGGAGTGATCAGAATCAGGCTGGGAGATGTTAAATCATACTATCCATCTCTATACATGTAAACAATTTACCATTAATTTTCAATAACTGCTGTGCTCAACTTTATACTGATGACACTGTCATATACACATCTAAACCTGACATACCACAAATTCAAGCTTCTCTTCAGTCTGATTTCAATATCTTACGAGATTGGCTCTCACATAACAAATTACTGCTCAACAAATCAAAATCTTATACTATGATCTTTGGTACTAGACAGAAACTCAAATCTAAACCCAGTTCCTGTCTAATATCCTGTAATGATGGCACTATGCATAAAGTTGACAATATTAAATATATTGGTGTATGGCTTGATTCCAATCTCTCATTCAAATCACACATTTATTATATCTTGCGTAAAGTCAACTTTGGAATCAATACTCCATATCGATCTCGTAACTGCTTTTCACCCAGTATTCGTAAAAAACTTGCCATACAACTCATACTCCCATTACTTGACTATTGTGATGTTATCTATCAAACTGCATCAAAATCTGATCTTGTCCCGCTTAACACAGCGTATAATACAATCTGCAGATTTGTCTTCGGATGTCCCTTTCTCACTCACCATTGTAACATGTATCAGGCATCATTAGATGTACTGCTTTTTCTTAGTGTGTTCAATACTTTTTTCCTGTTTCATTCCACTTTATTACACATAACTTTATTTACATAATGGACTTGTTTAGATGGAATGTTTCGATTTTTTTGTCTGGATTGTTTGAGTTAATACCAAAGTCTCATGCAAATTTCACTTGAATAGTCTCATTAGAAATACATTTACTGGACAAAATGTTGATGTGTTCAATACTTATTTCCCCCACTGTATTATTCACATGGTTTCTGACATTTGCATGGCTTTTTATCAAATTACCCTCCCTTTTATTGTCACTTAGAGTAGTTCATGCTATTTTGGGCCACCTTGGTTGATGGACTGCTTTGCTCAACTTTGAGGGAGAATTACTGCCATTTTTTTGTCATAATTCCCAGCATGCCCATCACCCCCCATTCTGCTCACAACCCAATTTGGAAGTGCATTTAAAACAGATAATGGCCTTTAGCGACTCAGCCAGGAAGTTCTGCCAGCCTTGTTTGACAGAGGATCTACTAGTGCAGAGTCAGTTTACAGAGTAGAAATATGGCATGTAGATTAGAGGAACATCTATGACAGATGTTCCTTTATTGCTCACATCTGTATGATGTAACATCAGGCATTTTGTTTATGAAAACAGATGCACCGTGCCTCCCCGCAGTAAAACAAAATGCAGTGTGAGGAAACAGACTTGGGATTATGTCAACTTGTAAATATGGGTATAATGTTACTGTTCATGTCATCATGGCTTTGAGCAGGCCTGACTTATGTTTTTCTCTTCTATCAAACATAGAATTAGTTTAACAGGGCAATGGAATTTTCATGTACTCTCAGACTCAGGTTTAAACTCCAATTGCTAAAACAGACAAAACATGCTCTCCCCTTAGATAGCTCTAATAACACAAAGTAAAGCCTTTTTTACGTCATTAATATCAACAATAAAAAAGGACATTGAGATGTGAGGTGCTTTATTGGGGGAATGAAGTCCTACAATGATGTTTTGGTTATTAATATAATAGCACATAGCACATACTAAATTATACAGTATGGCTCTGGTCCTTACATAAGCATGAACACACTTTGTCTTTTGGTACTTTTTCATCTTCTATCTGTTTTTTAGGCTTTTTTCTCAGTGTAAAAGAAGACTATGGCTAGAGCCAAAATGTTTCACTATTTTGTGGCCAGCACCATTTCTGCCATTGTCCTGGCAATGAACAAACACTGAAGGGGAGGATGAGAGGGGGCTCTGTGCCACTGCCCAGTGTGAAAGCTACCATTGGGTCTGCTTCAGTGTACACTGCAATAAGACAGCGTGACGAGGGGAATTAGTCTTGCAGTATTAGTCTTGTAGTATCATCTGCGTTTGTAAAAAAACAAAAACAAAACACGCCTAATGGGTTACTCATTGAAACAATCCAATGTGACCCTCCATTTTTACTTTTCATGCTTCTGAAGTACTGACATCATCACCTGCAGTCTTGTGATGTCTGTCAAGTATGGTTCATAAACTATTCAAAACGTTCCCAGGCAATTGTTTTCCTGAGTCTCCCAAGGTTTATCTGTGGAACAATTGATAATACTGGTCACACTGCATTGTGTGTCCTTGAGCAAAAAATATGGGCAGTACGTTCAATTCCCACTGTCTATAGCCGCAATGCAGGCATTTTTAAGAAACTACTACTGTTGATTTGAGTGACAAGGTTGACAAATCTGAGAGTCTATCGAATATTTCTTTAAAGACGCAAGGAGAAACATTGTTCCAAAAGGTAACCAAAGATAAAGTGGTAACAACACCAATGGAGATACCATTTTAAATAATACAGTTGTCTGACATACAGTATGCAGATATGATTCATGCCACTATTTTGCCAAGAAATTAAATGTTATTGGTATATGAAAGTGTAACACAGATGCATAATCTTTAATAGTCTCTCCACCGCAGCTTACTGATTGTGCTTATCCTCATAAAATGATTACACCATTAACCCTTCCACTGCCACCCACTTCTGATCAAGGTAACTGATGGCTTTCTGTACCTAAGCTGCTTATGGACCTGCATGCCAAGCAGTAATCTATTTACCAAACATAAACTGGATTAATCCCAACCAAGGTATGCACAAGGGGAAAACATGGTAGTGCTTGTTAAGGAAAAGCCTCAACAATAGTACCCTTAGCTGTCCAGTATGTAAACAAATTTCTGTGGGGCATATGTAACAATGAAGATTGTTGATGGATCAAAGGTAAAGAAAAGAAAATATGGACATGATAAACTTGATAAATAGGGGAGAGTGGGTAAGATTATGTATGTTGTCCTCTAGGCACAGAGGACAGAAGTAAAACATAAACATCTACCTTTATTTCAGGATGTCTCCTGTCAATCGAAATGATAATAATCTATCATCTATGACAAAGGGCTGTGAAAATATGGCTTCTAAAAAAAGTGATCTTGTGGCTCAATTTGCCCCAGGTTAGGGGTAAGTTGATCCGAGTCAGTGGCTAAATTGAGCCATTTGGGGGGAAATTGACCAATTGACTTTTTCAAGTTTAAACCTGAGTATCATTTTTAAAAATAACGCATTTTCCTTTTCCAAATAATATTTTTTATTTTCTTAAAAGTCACTTTAAACAATATAAAACCAACCAAATAATGAACAAATAAAGACTATTTTCAGATAGCATCTGTTTGGCATTTCTTTTTTGTAAGATTTTATTTTCCATTTTCTTTTTACTTGACAAACATCACAATACATCACAGCTTGACAAACATCACAACACATCTCAACTTGACATACATCACAACGCATCACAGCTTGACATACATCACCACACATCCCAGCTTGACATACATCTCAACACATCACAACTTGACATACATCACAACACATCACAACACATCACACCTTGACATACATCACCACACATCACACCTTGATATACATCACAACACATCACAACTTGACAAACATCACAACACATCACACCTTGACAAACATCACAACACATCCTAACATCCCAAAGCCCCACTTTTTTTAAACCGTCTAAAGTTTATCCCAGTTTACCCCCTATACTTCTCTAACTAATATTTCTAATGCATAATCTAATTAATCTCTTAGTACTATGTTTCTTGCACTCTCGCTCTGTTTGGCATTTCAATGACTATTCAACATTCCACCCATTAAGGTTGTAGGGAAATATGAAGTGTTGCCCCCTCCTTTCAGTTCCCCCAGCCTTTTGAGGTTGAGGTAGCTTCTTCAGCACATCACTTTGTGGGAAAAATGGCACATTATTTTCCATGAATGCAATAGTGGGTTTCTCATTGCCAGTGCTCCCCCGGATTCTTCAGAGAAATCTTGCACTCACTTTGTCGCCCTCAAGTTTCTCTACCAAGCCAATATAATGGTAGCTCCTGCATTTGGTTTGAAAGTTAACTGTAACAAAGTCACCAGCTAACAGATCTGAGTTGTCTGGTTCACTTCTCTCATCCTCAGAGCTCTCAGACTCAGAAGTGTCATCAAGTGGGATGGGAACATCCCTCTCCTCAGCGCTGCTGTTCACTGTGATTGTCTTCTTGAATGAATGAATGAATGGTCTTTATTGACATTAATACAGTACAGGTACCATACAACGATATTTAGGAGGGGGGGGGCTCCCCTGGTGCTTGGAAAAAAGACTAAAAACAAGAGGGCCACGGGTAAAATAAAAAAGGGAAAATGAATGAATTAATGAATGAATGAATGAATGAATGAATGGTCTTTATTGTCATTGCTATAGTACAGGTACCAAACAACGACATTTGGGAGGGGTGGCTCCCCTGGTGCTAGGAAAGAGAAAAAAAAACAAACAAAAACAAGAAGGGAAAGGAGCTAGTTTACATAAATAAAGGCTATGTACACTATCCACTATACTATACTGCACAGATAAAACGACTAGGGTTGTCATATTGCACATAGTGTTATTGCACATTCATTTAAAGTGTCGCAGTTTGCAGGCTTGAAATGTACACATTTGTGCCTCAGCACTACACCTGATTTTTTCAATCCAGCAGCTGCCATCAATCCGTCCAGACTGTCCAGGGCCCAGAACCTAGGTCTTTGCTGTGTTCAGGGCCTGGATGGCCCTGGGGTAGAAGCTGAGCTTCAGTCTGTTTGTCCTTGCGGCCATGGTCCTGTACCGCCTTTTCGAGGGCAGCCGGGCAAAGTGTTCGTACCCAGGTTCTAGCCGAAAAAGAGCTGGTTTACATAAATAAAGGCTATGAACACTATCCACTATACTATACTTGGTTTGTTTCTTCTTGAGCTTTCCTTTTTGTTCGATGTTACTGTGCTTTTTCCTGTTTCCTGCTGTTTATTTTATTTGTGTTTTCCATGAGCACTTTCACTGGCCTGCTTTTCAGGTGTATCAGTTAGGAGTCTTGTCTTCACATGCCTTCGCTTTGTTTGTGCCTTGGGATGCAGACTTTTGGGTAAGGATAGCATTTCATTACAGTCATTTCCATCTCCTCAAGGGGTTTTGAGTCCCAATCAGTCTTTCTCTTGTACTTTCTTGGCATGATGGCTTTTCTAAAATGTTTAAAATATGTAAAACCAAATAAGTTGTGTCATACGACATTGAAATATCATGTTATACTTCAGAGTCTAAATTTAACTTCAGTGCCTCATGGTGGGGTAAGCAGAACCACTGGCTCAATTTACCCCACAGCATTTGTCTCACTTTTCCCCACTACCACCATTTTGGAAAGAACTGCCTAGCAATTCAGGCTAATCTTTAGCTAAATTATTCAAATGGCTGTATAGACATAGACATATACATATACACACATTTATACACATGGCAAATCCCCAACATAAATATATATTTTTAGACCTGGATAAATGTGCGATTATACCTGACATATAATGACATTTAGTTTGACAAGCTAAAAACAGTTTCTTGTGAAAAAAAACATACTTACCACTTAGCGTGTACTTCTCTTCATCACAGCCAGATAGAAATTATGAGTGCTTCCTGGAATTTATGGTCACATGACAACACATGGGTACAGTTGCCTCAATACAGGGGGTGAGTCAACTTGCAACCCACTGGCTCATCTTACCCCACTCTCCCCTACAAGTTTGGTGTGTGTGTGCATGCATGCACGCGTGTGTGCGTGTCTGTGGGCGTTTATGCATGCACGCGTGTGTGTGTGTCTGTGGGCGTTTATGCATGCCTGCGTGTGAGTGCCTATCTGCCTGCCAGTGTGCCTGTAATATTGAGTAAATGAAAAGTTACTTTTCAAAACTAGTGGATGGGATGTGTGAAGTTACAGTTACAGAAGGCGTCATCTATTTATCTATCTATCTGCCTAGAGTGTGCTGCAAGAAGATCGATCAGGCTAAGAGCAATTTTGAGGGTTGATCGCCTCACGTTCGCTGGAGCAATGTTTTAAATCAATGAGTTTGATGTTGGTCCAGTTGCTTGTGGGGATTGATTGGAGAGGGGGGTAATATTGGTCTCATTTGACACACTGCAGCCAGTTACTCTGATAACTTGATCGAGGAACTGCAGAACATGGGTGTACTGTATCATGTGCGCTCTTTAACTAGAAAACACAATCTTCCACTTGATTGGAGGACACATGCTTGCCTCTGGATTTGGTGGGCTGAAACACTGTTTCTTCTCGTCCCACAAATGTTGTGCTAAAAGTGTGATGAAGCCTTACATTTGATTACAAGAACAAATATGTGGAAAATGGAATTGAATTGTAAGTACATGTCAAGTACAGTGGGATTACTCATTGTTTCTGAATGGGACTGAGACAGACTCTAAGGGAGTAAAG
This sequence comes from Nansenia antarctica, assembly GCF_963989245.1. Taxonomy (NCBI): domain Eukaryota; kingdom Metazoa; phylum Chordata; class Actinopteri; order Argentiniformes; family Microstomatidae; genus Nansenia; species Nansenia antarctica. The sequence goes on along the minus strand of NC_137674.1, from coordinate 93,705,219 downwards.
AACTTTTCATTTTCAAATGAAGTGTAATGGTTTTATTAAGGAGAGTCGGTGAGTTAAATAGCAGGTTATAAGAGGGCAGAATAATTATGGGAAAGGCTAAGGATGGACCTTTTTCAGGAAAATTGTCTGTGACATTGTTAGGTTTCAATATGTTTTCAATGTTTAGAGCCAAAGACCATTCCACTGCATTGCTCACTTCTCTAAGTCAAAGCAAATAGGCGGGGGAAAGCCAAGGTGAATTATGTGTGAAAGGGTTCAGACACAATTAATCTTCCATGGCAATATTAGGATAAACATAACAACTCAGAAACGTTACGAAAAGTTGAAAGCAGTTGCTAAAAACCCCAAAACTCATAACATGGTTGTTTCAACATATATTTTTTAAGACAAACAATAAAACTTGCTTTTTGTGCTATTTTATCATTTAGGTGGTGTCACAAAGTTGTGTACAGCTTATCTGTTTGTGGGGGCTCTCTAAGAGTAAATATGACATCATTACAAGGCACCATTGAGCTCGCTTTTTATGTTACTGTACGTGGATGAGGTAAACACATTTGTTTTGGCAGATCATACTGTAGAAAATCAGTGTACATAATGTCCTAATAGCTTCATACAGTAGTTACATGTTATATGAACACGTTTCATGTTCAGTATGTTATTCTGCCTGTTTCCATGGTTGCAGAGCTATATTGTATCAGGAGTCATCTTGAGCTGTCTGTTTTGTGCAGTACAAATTTTGCATCAGCTTGGTAATTGACTTAGTAATTCCCATAGTCCTCATGCAAAGAATGTTTGTGCTTGCATATCCATCTCTAGAACTCATTCTCGGTGCACATATTCAGTTGATTAAACAAAGTATACTATTTGATTAAACAAAATAACCCTAACCCTAACCGTAACCCTAACCCTAAATTGTGGCAGTCAGTGTTTGTGATCATTAGGAAAACACTTTAAGATTCCTGAGAACACCACTGTGAAGGATGTTTCTAGTTCAGACCCAACATCAACCGGCTAGCTACAATACCACTGCCCCAACGCAAGAAGAGAACAATTCCATTGTCACAAAGAGACATCCAGTAAGAATCCAGTTAATCTGGGATGAAATGACACACCCCCGGCCTGGTAATTCCACTTTGCAGAGAGATCAGCGTAATAAACAACATATGAATGCAGTGATAACCTACCTTGGGTTTCATTGCCCTCTTCAGGACTTTAAGAACGGATAAGCATTAGAGGAAGAGAAGGGGCTTAGTGAACCTTCAAGTCTGGGCCTCATTAATGGGGTTTACAAATGGCTTATGGTAGCGGACATGTACTGTAAGAGCAAGGGAGAGGTTTAATTTACACCGGAAAAACCACCCCACTTTCCAGCCATAAGCTGAGATGAAGCCCAGAGTCAGTTCCACACTTATGATTTTTGCCTAATTTTCATGGAGGCTCTTTTGATGAGGATAAATTGAAGAGCAAAAAGTAGGGGGACAGAACGAACGAACAAGCAAATCCTCTCCAAATGTGAGGCGTGTCATTTAGGGAGGCAGCTCAAGGGCTATGAGTTTTCTTGCCTTTTTTTTAATAGGCTTGTTTAAGACTGTCTCAGGCCACCATAAGCATTGTCCAGCTTATTTTTAATAAAAATGTATTGAAAATGTAATGTTGACAAGAATCTTTCACTCCCAAGTTAACTGTTGTTACTGTGAAGTGTGGTCATGAACTGACTGTGATACAAAAATCAAATAAAAATACTGTAAATGTATCTATTCAGTATGGTAGATTCGAAATAATTTAGGGTTAGGGTTAGGGTTAGGGTTTCCATTTTACCATGATGTTGATAAACCAAACAAAAATAAACCCCTCTGTTACTGGTCATAAAGAACATTTTCAAAGACTTCACACATTATTATACTGTACTATCATCAATGCTTGATGCACTGTCAATATGAAGTTGAAATGCACAAACAATAAATGCACAAACAATTTTCAACCAATATTTTATAACAGATTGACCTTGTGCATTGGCAATGTCAGAGGTTTGAGGATCCGTTCTCAACCACACTACATTATGAGATCCACAGAGTTCTGTTCCAGACCACCTGACCGTGTTTTTATTGTAAGATTTATGTGTGACTGGGTTAGGGGAAGGCAAAAAAGGGTAAACCTGATTAAAGAGTCTGACTTTGTTACGTAATTACATGTAGCTTCCAAGAGAAGACCACAGTTGAAGGGATGTAGAGCAGCTGGCCCGAGGTTGTGTAATTGCTTGTTCCGATCTCTTTTCTCAGGCTGTTTTCACTGAGGCTCACACGCGTAATGACACAGATGTTTACCGTTGGGAAAGGAGCTACGTGTAGGCTACATTTAATTTCCGCAATGGTGACACGGCCATGTATACATACAGTACAGTATCTCTTGATATGAGGACGCAGATGTGGCTTGTCTCTTCTGTTATTTTGGCTAATTCTTTTGTTGAAGCCCTTATTAGCTCTAGGTCAGGGGAGGCTGGCGGAGGTAGAAATCGGAGGATGGGCTCATTGTAGTGTGTGGAATGGAATAACGAATGGTATCAAACACGTGTATGCCTCCACCACCAGCCACCCATGTACTAGGCCCTACTATTTATCATTTGCCAGTAGGAAAAACAGGTTCTAAACATGTTATCTGCTGTCTGACCTATCATATGTCCTACAATCTCCACAGGGTATTGGTTAGCAGATTATTCATCCACAACATGCAAGGCAGCTTGGGTTGTATAGTTCAGTGCCTGCTATATTTCCACCAGAATGATAGTAATTGGACATAACATTGAATATTAGGCAAACGGCATTAGCATTAATATGACATAATGAAAGTGCAGTGTAACTAGATGTAAGAAAAGTGTTACACATCTGAAAAAGAGTGGGATTTATCACATGCTGTAAATATAGTGGAGGTTATATGAAGTAGACATAGTACAGGACGGGCTCATTGTAATCAGGGGTGCAAACTGGTGATGGCCCAAAAAGGTGACTTTTTTGGGGGGGCCTGAAAATGAATCAATGCGTGGCTAACCTTAGAGGAGAACATTTTTGACGGTTTACTCTGTGACTGTTCCCCACGCTGTCTGGAATTGTACCTAGCTGCCCGAAGCTAAAAGTTATTTCAACAGCAGCAAAGTTTAGCAGACAGGAAGATTAGTTAGCTCGCGAATCATGTGACTTGAGACTTAAACAACCCCCCCCCCCCCCCCCCCCCACCAACATTTTTTTGGTAGATCTACACGATTCACATGGATGACATATTTTGAGGTAAAAAGAAAAGTGACAGGTTTGCACCCCTGGTAATGCATGGAATAGAATGAGCAATGGTAACAAATAGGTGTGTTTCATTCCCTTCCTTATTCCGTTCAGTGGATCACAACCTGTCCTCCAATTTCTGCCTCCACCAGCCTCCCTGGCTGTGAATACTAGAATGCCGGATTAGCTTGATATGTTTCATTTTGAATGTGGATTAATTCAGCCTTTTCTCAGTGGCATACAGTAGACAGACAAAGCTGCATTCATTTGTACATGTACAAAATGGGGAGATTTCTATATATTGAGGAATATTAAACTACATTATCTCAGGGTTCACGATCATATATAATGTCACATTCATCTAAATGTTTTCCTGCAGAGGAGAGATAAAGCTCTGTGAATCTGTCTATTTGTATTATCGATATTTCTCTGGAATGACTGGCTGAGAACCACATCAGACACAGGCCTAAAATTCAAGTCTTTTGAAGTTGGAATGTGGGCTGTTATTATTTTTTCACATATTTTTTCACATTTCCCCACATACGTCCAACAGATATTGTTGTGTGTGTGTGCGTGTGTGTGTGTGTGTGTGTGTGTGTGTGTGTGTGTATGTATTTGTGTGTGTGTGTGTGTGTGTGTGTGTGTGTGTGTGTGTGTGTGTGTGTGTGTGTTTACAGACACCTAATGCTTTTTTACATTCAAGGAACATTCCCCAGCATGATAAAATAACAAATGAGGTCTAATGTATATGTATAACAGAGGGCAAGCAAATACAGAAAATGTAATGACCCAACTTTCTGATGAGCTTTTTAGTATATTAAGAACACTGGTTTTGCCTGCATGCATCTTTCAGGCCACCTGCCGAGGAGTGTCTGGGTGTGTGTGTGATTGTGAGTGTGTGTGTGTGTATGTGTGTGTGCCTGTCTGTGTCTGTGTGTCTGTGTGTGTGTGTGTGTGTGTGTGTGTGTCTAAGTCTCTCTGTGTGTGTGTGTGTGTGTGTGTGTGTGTGTGTGTGTGTGTGTGAGTGTGAGTGTGAGTGTGAGTGTGAGTGTGTGTGTCTGTGTGTGTGTGTGTGTGTGTGTGTGTGTGTGAGTGTGTGTGTGTGTGTGTGTGTGTCCTCACATTTGCTGGGGCTGAGGTCTGCAGGTGCTGTTTTTTGGGGCTCCTAATGAGGTAATCATTGGCGGTCGTCAGAATTATTCTGCTCAATCTGAGCAATGTCAATGGTCCTTCTTGTGCTGCATATGCAGGCTGATATTTTCCCAGTGAGACACACTCCGGCACACCTGCTGAATAGAATTCAGCCCAGCACCTGCATCACCACCATCCCTGCTCTCTCCTGGCTCTGCCCACCACCACCTCCCCAGGCAGACCCATTTACGGAGGTCCTCCACGTGCCTCGTCTCATTTCGGAGGGGCTCACAGCTTGTGGGTCTCAGACGAGTCTGCTTTTGCTGATATTAAAATGGAAAAGGCAGCTGGGTCCATGTAGAATAATGAGTTCACAGCCAGCCTAATACGTCTGAGGAGGTGAGGGGGAGGAGCCCCAAACCTAAGGCAGAGGAGGAGGAACAAACAAAGAGTTGAGTTCAAAGCTGGGATATTAACTTAATTAATAAGTTATGGTATGGCCTTAATACATCTATGGTACACATTTGAGGGTAAATAAAGCCGTTATACTAACTTATGGCCTAAAAATGGGCGTCGTTCAATAGACTTAGTGACTGCTGTTATTTTCTGGATCTGTCAGATGACTCATACATCTACACCAATCTGTTTCACTCAATAACATTGCTAATGACAGTATCTGTTTCATTAAAATACAAATCCATCTCAACACATTTAGCAAAACATGGCAAATCTGTGTCTCTCCCCTGATAATGTATGCCAATGGCAAAGACTGCAACGCATGTTCCAGGGAGCAGTTTTTTTGCACAGGTCTCAGTTTAGACATAGCCTATAGTATATGCTGCTTATCAATAAAAGGACTAGTGGCCAGCCTACAATGCTCTTTCACAGCTTGTCCCTTGAGTGCTTCTCCCTATGAGATTGATTCCACCTGAATGGAAGACCTCATTTATATAGTGTCTGTGAATGCTGTTGAATTCGTCAGGTAGAGGTTGTCAAATTTATCTCAACCATGATAAATAGCCATGCATTGTATAGCTGCAGGAGAGGGCAGGTACGCTGTCAACGACACGCCAAATGTTTCTTTTACGAATGCTGTCTGAGACATCCAGTCTAGTGAAATCCAGTCTCAACCACACATGTCTTTTGCTATAGACATGGCAATCACTACGGCCAACTTTGTGAATCACAATCATACCTTGTATTGGTGACCTTGGTGGAACTTGTAGCCGACTAGCCGTTATAGTAGTGCATCTGAAAACTTGTTGTGTGTAATTGTATTGCTGCATTGCCCATGCATTATACATGCATTTTGATTGTTGTCTGATTCAATGGCAAAGAGTAGATACGTCTCCATAAAGAAGTGATGTTCTTAGTGAAGACATATAAAGTTAAAGAGTATCACTGGCGTACCGGAAGTGGGGCGGGGGGGCCCGAGCCGAAAGAGCCCAAACCTGGTACCAGACAATCAGCTACAGTGTATGGAAATGTGAAGAAATCTGCTAATATTTCTGCTCTCCCGAGTGTGTTCCCTGCCTCTTTGTGTGATGGAGAAGACCGCCACTGGCTTGTGCGGGCATGGCGAACAGTTAACTTTTCCCCTTAATCCTCCCAAATAAGATATGCATTTCTAACACTTAGACATACTCTTACTTCGCAACATTTGTAGTCTTTCAACAAGCCAATTTGATGTTACATTTGATGTGGTACTGCACAAGGAAGACAACAACTTGGTAATAGGGTTTACTCTCTAGTCATATCCCGTCAAGATTCAGGATTACCCTATATGTGTGGTTCACATCTGGCTGATGCCACTGAATCAATAAGCATAATGCATTCACCTCTCTTTCAAAATATTGTTTGTTTAGGCTTGTACCTCATAATACGTCTTCAACATACATTCTGGCTCATGACAAAGGAGCTTATACACCTGAATGTCATCAAAACCACATATGTTTTGGATTTCTGGGGCTGAACTGAGTTCCTATCTTTAGCTATTGTCCCCATATGCTGTTTTACATTAAAGACTCCCAACGAACAAATGTATTCACTGGAGTCCATACTAGCAGGCACTGAACCTTTTCACCTCTGTATTGAAGGCTACTAAATGGCTGATACTGTGTGTAGATCCTCAACTTGCAAAGAAGGAAATACTGAACCTATTTGTGTCACACACTGCATAGCACACGGATAGAACGATTTTAAACAATGACTGTCGAAAAGTTATGTCATAAAGCCAGACAATCACTCTCTCCTTTTGACAAGTGTCACTGTGTTATACCCTATACAAAACAGACTGTCAAAGAAACTAATTTGACTTAACTATGAAAGTTGAACTATACAATGTAAATAAATGATACAATGTAATACTATATGTGATACATTCTAATGCTTTGGTCCTCATGTCGGGATCCGATGTAATGATCAGACTTTTCTTTAGAAAAATGTGAATACATTCAATGACACATCGAGTCAACTAACACAGCTTGTTTTGTGAGCCTGCTAACAATGTAAAGTAGTGTTATAGTTAAGTAGGTAGCAGTGGGGATTACTCACCGAATCCATTTCGCAGTATTTTTGGCGAGTTTGTGTTGTGATTCTCAACAGCGTTGAAACGTAGTTCCGTGTTTCAAAATAGAAATTCCAAACATTTTGATTGGTTGCCAACATGCAGACCAAAGATCAGACTGTGTCACATATAAGGTTGCCTAACAATTTGTATTCATTTAAAGATGAATTTAAAGAAGTTGGCAAAATCCACACTTCTATATGTGCATGTGTAACTCAAGCATTTGTGCAAATCATGCATTGATCTCAATAGAGAAAAGTTACTGGACTAAGTTCAACAGCTCAATACAGTACAGAGCCTGAAATGACATTAGAATCTGTGATTCTGTAGCTACATTGTAACAGACACACATGGCATTCTCCTCAAAGCCATCATCCTCATCAACAATAGACTTTTCTGGAGGAGAGGTCAAAAGTGCATAGCACCGAGGGGCCATGCTGTGAACAGAACATATGGGAAAATGTAACGTTACCTGGCAGTACAGGATATATGGCCATTCCAGCCGCTGTGCTGGTATAAAGTTGACCATGAATTTTCATCCTCCTGCATCCATTGGGGAAATGGAGAGATTCATGGACACTTCATTGGGCTGTTAGTCTGTCTCACTAAATGCCCTTTATAATGGCACAGGTGTACATTTTAGCGTAAATCACAGCAGTATTTATGGCAACGTTTTTAAGGAGGAAATACGTTTTCTCCTCAGGGAGGCATTGGTTATCTTCCAGCAAACCGCAGGCTACAGTGAAACAGCATCTAGTCTTACAATATATTGAACTGATACAGCACATTGAGGTGAAATATAGATTTTCTATAGTAAGCTGTATTTCTCAGAATCCTAAAATTGCCAAAAGAGTGTCCAAAATCTCTTCACACATACTGTAGCAATTAAATCATTGCGATACTGTAGATTCTATCTCACACCTCACTATGCTTCCTTATCCAAGTTTGGGGCTTGGGCAGATGGGCATAAATCCAATGTGTCAGTGACACTTATGGGTTGGGACATTAACAACTTTGTCCTGGTCAGCCTTGGACCACCTGTTACTGGGATGAAAGATGCTACTGTGTGTGCTCAAATCAGGGTTGAAAGTATGTGACTCTTCAGAATGTACAAATGCCAGTGAATTCATGCAAGGCATTTGCCACAGTTCTTTATCATCACCTGTTGGGGCAAGAAGAGGACACATACGACTCCTGCTTCTGCTCAGTACGCCCAATCAGGGTGAGCAGAAGCATTGACTCATCTTACTCAGTTACCGTCCCACCTCGGGCCATGAAAGTCCATTAATTGCACCTGCCACCTCTGCATAGAGGGCTAGGTTAACGGTTAATGCACATTTCATTACTTTCAATGTTAGCCTTGTCTCTTTCTTTGTGTGGGGACTGTAAACTTGTAACTATCTTTCAAATTAAGATTTTTCATATCCTGTTCTCGGGTTGGCATACCGTAGCTTGAGTCATTGCATTGTGCTTGATGATTTATTGGGCACGCTCTGAGTTGCTTTTTAATCTGTTAAAAATGGTGCTGAGCAGGAACCGTGGGAACTGTAACCTAATAACAGCTAATATTGAAACTACTAGTGATACCAAAAGAACTGAATAGTTTGTGCAAAGACATAAATTCTTTCCCTCCCTCCCCCCACCCTCTTGTTCTCTCTCTCTCTCTCTCTCTCTCTCTCTCTCTCTCTCTCTCTCTCTCTCTCTCTCTCTCTCTCTCTCTCAGAAAGCACACACACACACACACACACACACACACACACACACACACACACACACACAAATACAGACTATTTGCGAAGATCCGCTCTTGTTAGCTTTGTGTCGTTGCTCCAACATTCTGCCTGAGCACACAAAATAATCACACCAGACATGTTGGCCACCATCTTTAAAAAAAGTGTTTGATGATTGTATTATCAGACAGCTGAGCAGAGCTGGCACAACAATTTTAACAGAATGCAACTTGTTAATCACAAGGGAAGTTACACAAACTCTGTCATTCTTTCTGTAGGTATTCATTAGGAAAATGCACAAAATGCTATCTATATTTCTGATAGAACAAAGGCTCAACTCAAGAAAGGAACCATAGAAGCCATTGGCCATTGACATTGTAGATGGCCCAAATGTCTACATGTAGATGGATAACTATGATAGTGTATACGTTCATTTAATTTCATGGATTCATTACTACCTGTAGCATCGGAAAACAATGACATACCGGTTACCAGAAAAACGAACAATTGCAATGTGGTTGGAAAAAAACAGTACCACTGTATATCTAATACATTCATACAGTTCAAGGTGAGAAACAAGGACTTAAATGAATCTATGGCCTTGGGAGGTTGATGGAGTGATATTGGAAAGTGTAGGTCTATCAGGAATACCCCAGAGCATAACTATGTCAAGTGATAAAGAGACACACTGCACTGCAAGGCCTCAAGGCCATTTTCTTTTTATCATTTTGCTGGCTAATCGATATCTGCAGCTATCTGCATACGCTACGACTCCCCATTCATTGAACTGTGCTGTCATTTAGTCCCCTGACCCAGTAATACCTTAAGCCTTGTCAGGGCTCTGTGACAGAGCTGGGCTAAGCACTTAATCTCCCCCAGTGATTCCCTCAGACATAGCCACTCTGCCCCTATACTCTTAAATAGCCTCCTTCCCTTGTCTCCTTTCCCTCACGGCCACTGACGGGCAGAATGACTGGATAGGTTTCCACTATATTGCTTACTACCTATCCAGTCCTTATATATCAGTCACCACGAGAGGCAGATATTTAAGATTGTGGCGACACGTTTCTGTAGCTGCTCCTCTCTACCTTGTGTAAGAAGAAAAAAGACTGAACATTGACCTTAAACTTTTTAACCAGCCTTCTCTAGAGACACTAAAACAGTTTTCATTTCTGTTATTCAATTTTTTTCATGAACAACTTCGGTAATTCAGTAAAAAAAAGTTGCAAAAAGAACTAGAAAGTTGGGTGTGCTGAACTAAATGTTCGTATCGAAGTAAGGAACAGGTGATGGAAGAAGAACAAATTACTTTCACACACTGATTGGATTACCTCTCTTTGGTCATTAAGGTACCATTGTCATTTAGTATAATAGCTACTAAATTACCGCTTATGACCTATTCCTATGACCTCTATATCTTAAAATTCAAATCAATATTCATAAGTGATGTTGTCCTCCGCTGTGCTAATCTGCCTGGGAGCTGATTTTCATTAATCAAGACGAATATGCCCCATCATTGTCAAAATCATTGTATTTACCTTTGTCTTTTGTTGTTTTCAGAGCATGTTGAGAAAATTGAAATCCCATTGACACTAGTTTGACATGTGTGATGTTCATTCAACTACTGTGTATGTACCATGATTGTCTAAACTGCTTGACCCACACAAACGTGTACGCGCAAACATACGCACGCACACGCACACACACACACACACACACACACACACACACACACACACACACACACACAATACAATACAGTACTGTATGTTTTCTTTTTGACCTTCTAAATAAGGTCAGACTCATGATTCAATGGGGTCTTTACATTAGATGACTGTTCCCAAAGTGTAATATCACATATAGACCCTGCCAAAGCGTATTTACGGCCATACGGCTGAGAAGCAGAGTGATATATCTGTGACAGCCTGTCATTTTCCCTCTAGAAGGTGAAAAGCAAAGCACTGATGTCATTTATCAGCATTCTGCAAAGTGCTGCATTTTTTTCTCCAATGCAAACCCAGTTCACTTGAAGACTGTATACAACAAGGTCAACCATATAAAATTGCCGGATTTAAAAGATAAATCCATGAAGTAGGAATTTGTCACTGGGAAGAATTTGAACCCATAGAAGCACACAGGTTCTCTAGTTCAGGTAACTGCTACTGGTATCATATCAAACAACAGTAGTCAAACAATTTCTCACCGATTAAATAATGTGGGTGTATATTGAGAACAGCAATTGTATGTTTCAATACTTGAGGCACGCAACAGACCGTATTTTTGTTGTTGTTATTATGTCATTAGAAGACAATGTCAGTCAGTATCTATACTTTTTTTAAATCATTCTTTGTCCATTTGAGTACCCTGTTTCTATTGTGAGTGATGGCTGTGACAGCTACAGCTCCCTCTGTTCACTAGAGGAAGATCACCGACAGTTACAGTCCTCCTGAAGCACTGTAATACTGCTTACCAACCAACCTCCACCTGGAGAAACTGTGAGCCTCCTTGTAGGAGGTACATTATAACCAGTTCAACCTAAACAACTAGTGTTGTGCTGCCTTAATCTATTATAGTCGTCACATAAATATACTTTTAAAACATATTCTAAGTGCATTTGCTTTCTTGGCCTGGACTTACTTCATTTTATTTCAGAAGTATGTCCTGGAGACAGAGAAACTACAGCACATTACAGTCTGCTTATTAATCCATTACATCACCCAGTCCCTGAGGGAACGTTGTATTAAGGTTAGCAGAAATATGAGAAAACAGCCAGAGATGGAAGGATCCATGAAGCACAACACTAAACGAAAGAAAGAAAGAAAAAATGTCTTGGTTGAGTTTTTACCTTTAATAAACCTGTAAATTAGGGGCCACATTACTCTGAAATAGAATTACTGTATACATTATTCTGTTTTACCTCTTGATACTCTATTCTCTCTCATTAAGAGGAACTGAAAGTTTGAAATTAAAACCACATGCTGCTCAGTGGTCTCTCTAAGCAATTGTTCTTTAACACTACTGTGCTTTCTAGACAAGAGTGTAATCAAAACGCTGGGTATTGTAATTAGATACACTGACTTTTGCTATCCCTGTGTGGGCATTTTGAGAACAGAGCAAAACTGAGAACAGGACATCTTTGCTTGTATTGCCTGCAGGCCAATAGTCTGAGACTGGCCAAAAGCGCCACTGCATTTCGAGATGACAAAAGACCAGACAGTACACATCTGTACAATATGGTTTGTGAATAATGCATCAGGTCTAATTACAGTGAAACAACACCGTAGCCCCATACAGAGAACATTATCACAAACATTTGACTATTTTTAAAGGACTGTTTTATTTAAGGATTCATACTAAGAGCAGAGTTGTGCTCCTGTCTTTGTTTTGTTTTCCTACCAGTCTGTTGTGACCTTTCACCTCTTTAAGCATATTCACCCTGCAGACCTCTGTTTTGAAACTTTTGGGGGGGTGTTTGGGTTCTACTGAGCTGTCTACGATTGGACATGACTTCCCCTTTCACTGGTAGTTTCAACCTAACGGGATAATTACCTGCATATGTGTACATTATTGAAAGGGAAAAGGCGGCCATAGCAGGTGTTAGATTTCCACACAGCAGACCCCACTCAAAGCATACATTCGGAGGACAAAGTATATTCTCCACTAATACAATTAACCTTGGAGCTGTGGGGAAAGTAAAACAGCGTGTGAGTACAATTACCTGGGCTTAGGTCATAAGTTGTCAGGTCATGAAATATGGTTATAGTTATGGTTATTATGGTTAGGGTTATGGTTATGGTTAATGACTTAGGAGACAGCAAAGGCTTTTAGAAATTGATTTAGAAATAAAATGCTCTTTCTTTTCTTTCTTCACTGATGGTGGGGGTTAACCCATGGATGATGTGGAGAAGCTGAAGAAGTAGATCCAAAGGACATGCAAACTCTGGAATCATATAGCTGTTCTCATTTCTTTTTTTTTGTTATTTCTTTTCTGAGTGGGGCAGTCCCACTCATATTTTTTGTATTGTTTTATTTGACAGATATAGTAGAGGTTTAGACAGGAAGGATGGGTGAGAGAGAGAGGAGGGATGACATGCAGGATATGTCCCCGGCCGGAATCGAACCGGGACCCTGCGGTTACATGGTCAACGCTTAACCCGCTACGCCACCTAAGCGCCCCAACTGTTCTAATCTCTGCTCTCTATGGTGTCCTGTGTAAGTAATGGGACTAGAGGATTTGGTATCTTCTTTGATGATATTGAAGCACAGGAGAAGTATCAATAGCTTTAAGCCGTTTATTAATATGATTACAATGAGATCAGGTCAATAGCAGTTGCAAGTGCTAGAGATATGATGAGATACGATGGTGATGATCTGAACATTTCTGATGAAAAAGTGGTTTCTAAAACATACTCCCTCTCATCCTAGGTCACAATGACCCAGGCACAAAGTGATGGAACGGAACCAAAGATTAGGCCAACTGCTTCGGAGGAAGCTTGATACTAGGAAAACACGTAAACGATCCCTCACACCCAGTTTTCCAAGAATTGAACAGTTCTGGCAAAAACAGATTGTACATTCCTATTGTTCATAACAAATTCTCCCTAATCACTGAGGGGCTCTGATTAACCCCACATAGACAGCTTTCCACTACAGGACAGTGAAACATTTGTTGTTCTTTTGGCTCTGTACGCCAAAAAGTTTGGATTTAAAATCAAACAATCAAATTAGGTTAAAGTATTGGTTTCACCATTTAGAAATTACAACACTTTTTATACATAGTCTCCCTATTTCAGGGTGTAAAGGAATGTAAAGGAACAATTGGCTTCTGTTTGCCTTTGGAGTCTGATATTGGTGTATGTCAACATGAGGACCAAATAGGTGTCAAAAGTCAGCGAAGCCTTTATTAGGCTGCCAAATCACAAATATAGCCAAAACATTAGACTTTCCAAAATCAACCGTGTGGAACATCATTAAAAAGGAAAAAGCATTGGTGAGTTCAGCAATTGCAAATTTTTTTTTTTTTTTTTTTTTTTTTTTACAGTGGATGACTGTTGAAGAATGTTAACCCTAATTAACCTCATCTTATCCACCTCATTTTTCTGGTTTTCTGCTCGAAATGACATGCCCACAGTGAATATAGAATATCTCCACAATCACAAGGGCCTTCATAATGATATTGTTATCAAATGAAAGCTAACACCTGTGGGGTGGCTGTAGAAGTGTCAGAATCAAAATCTATGTTACTGTGTCAGAGCAAATAGAGCTAGAACATTATAAAACATCTCAAATTCAGTCTCCGCCTAAAAAAACAACAGCTTTCACAGTGAATATCACCTTGGAAACCTAATAACCAAGCCCAAATCATCTAGGAATCAGTACTCCAGGGTCTTATTAGTACTTGTGCCAAAGTCGATGCTAGTAATGTGAGCAAATGCAACTTTGTACCTGTTTTAGTACAGGTATGTTTAGGCGGACACCTATATGTTTAGGCCATTTGGAGATATGTTGGCACCATCTTTGACCTTTGACCTTTCTCATGTATCAGATTTTTTTTTTTTTTTTTTTTTTTGGGGGGGGGGGGGGGGGGGTTTGGGTTGGCCGACCAATGGTATGGAAATTCGGCGTTGAAACCGGACATGACACATTCCCCAGTTGGAGAAAACTGGATGTGACTTAGGCCGTGTTTACCGTCTCTGGGAAAAAAAATGGTGGCATCGTATAGCATGCAAAGTTGTGAAAAAAATGTGATATCGATGAAGAGAATTGATCGAGGTAAACTCTTTATATCACTTCGGATGCCCATGGGGGTCCGTTGGCTCCTATGAGGTTAAGAAAACCCCCAACAACTGTCCCACAGATCAGGAACACTCTCCAGGAGGTAGGCGTGTGTCAGAGACGACCAGCCACAGAATACTTCATCAGCCCAACTACAGAGGCTTCACTGCAAGGTAGAAACCACTAGTTATCCTCAAAAAGAATGGTCAGGTTACAGTTTGCTAAAAAGTACACGGAAAGAGCCTGAAGAGGTCTGTATAAAGGCCTTGTGGACAGATACGACATTATCATGTACTAGAGTGATGCAAGTGGGAAATCTGGAGGGATCTGAAGGATCTGCCCAAGATTCACAGTAGTGTTCAGAGCACCGCTGGCGTCTGCGTGGTGTTAGAGTAAATTATTCAATAATGGCAGCCTGTTTCGTTTCAAGATGTATAAGAAAAGATATTTAATATTCTTCTGCAGAAAGAGGAAGTTTACAGGTCCGTCAGACGAGTCTGAACGTTTCAAAGTTCCTCCCAAAAGTCAAGATCATTCATTTCATCTCAGTATTTATACAAACAGGTATCTTCAGGTAAGGGGTCCGCCCTCAGGTGAGGTTTAGACCAATCATGAGCAATGGGTGTGGACTTGTACATTTGATGAAGATGATTATGATGAAGGCTAGGGGGGAAGCGGCCCCCACTTTCTCCCAGGGAGACAAAAGGTGAAAACGGAACACAATGGCCACAACTGGTTCAGTCTGGTCTTAGAGTACTGGGTCTGGGGCAACACAAAGGTCCGAAACTGCTCTAGATGGTAGGGCAATCAGGTCTTTGTAATCATGTAAATGTGTCTATTGTCTTAGCCCATGTCAAGCTTCAAGTAGAGAAACTGGTTCTATTGTGTGACAACAGGAAATCATCTTCTACAGCCTGCTGCAGACATTCAACCCAAGATGATGTTTGATTCTTAAATGTAGCTTATTACATATAATAATTTTCTCTCACAGTGGACGCTCTGGTTCAATGCTATTTCTACACAACTCACTGACCGCGTAGCTACTAGCCACTGTCAACTTACCCACTGGACTACTCTCAGCTGTACTCTGGTCTCATCTCCAGCTCTGACTCACCCTCCTGCTGCTCCTATAGTCTTCCCCTGGACTCTCACCACTCTCACTTTACCCCCCAGCTTCCTCTGCCCTCTCTCACCTATGCTGCTACTGACCTTCACCCACTCAACAATAACTATCGCCTCACTGCTGCTGCTGCCACCGCCGCCGCCACCAAAGCTGCCATTCTCCGCCGGAACCGGTCCGAAACCGGACTCTACACTACCCTGAAGGCACAACCATCCCCTCATTCTGGACTAACTCTCGCACCCCCATCATCACCACATACCGCACCACTAACCCTTAAAACCTCAGCTCTCTCCCTCCCACTCCCCCATTCATCTCCTGCTGAACACTCGCTCTCTCTCCAACAAATCACCTGTTATATTCAAACTAATACTGGACAACAACCTCAACATACTACTCCTCACTGAAACCTGGCAACAACCCTCGGACTACTACTCACTCTACCAGGCCACCCCCCCTAATTACAGTTACATCGCTAAACCCCGCCTCTCTAGGCGAGGGGGTGGTCTCGCTGTTCTGCACAAACACACCCTAACTGTCACTGTACTGGACCTCAACCTCCAAATGTCATCCTTTGAATACCTTGCCTTTTCACTCCCCAACTCCATAACTGCACTTCTACTCTACCGCCCCCCGAAGCCACACCCCTCTTTTCTGTCTGATCTTTCTGAACTCCTCACCATTGCTTCTTTCCTTTCCACCCGCCTCCTATTCACTGGTGACTTTAACATCTATGTCGACCAACCCAACTCCAACCTCACATCTGACTTCCTCTCTCTCCTTGACTGTTTCCACCTCACCCAGCACATCAACTTCCCCACCCATGTAAAAGGCCATATGCTCAACCATGTCTGCTATGCCTCCCTACCCTCTTTCATTCCCACTCTCTGACCACTACTGCATCCTCTTCTCTGACCCCCTGCCCCCACCACATCACCCCAAAAAACACACCATCTCTTTCCGTAACATCAAATCTGTCGACTCACTCACTAGCCCCTTTAAGACATATGAGCCTTCCCAGTAGATTCCATGCAATTTCCAGGGTCTGCGTATGTCTGAACGCGACTGACCAGGGAAATCTGCCCGGGTAATTACCCTGGTCGAGACCAAGTATAATTCCATGCAATTTACCTGGTCACTGTATGTCTGAACGGAAGCCTGAACATTGCCTGGTCTGTCTCCTTTGACAGCTGTCACAGCAAAAACCTGGCTGACCCACAACTTCCACAAACTAAACAGTGACAAGACAGAACTCCTTCTCATCAGCACCAAATCCACACTCAGTCAAACCGGACCCATCACACTCACCACTGAGGACACAACCATCACCCCCTCCCCCCTGGCTCACAACCTTGGCTTCATCCTGGACTCCACCCTCATTTGATCCCCACATCAGCTCCATCATCAAGACCTCATACTTCCACCTCCGAAATATTGCCAAAATCAGACACTGCCTCTCCCCCCCCGCTGCTGAATCCCTCATCCATGCCTTCATCTCCTCCCGCCTTGACTACTGCAACTCCCTACTCACCGGCATCACCTCCCGCTCCCTCCATAGACTCCAGATGGTTCAAAACCCAGCCGCCTGCCTGCTCTCAAACACCCGGTCCCGCGACCTCATCACTCCTGTCCTCCGTTCTCTCCACTGGCTCCCGATTAAAGAACGTATCAACTTCAAAGTGCTCCTCCTCACCTACAAAGCCCTCCATAGCCTGGCCCCCCCTTACCTGACTGACCTCCTTCTCCCCCATTGCCCTACCCATACCCTCCAATCCTCATCCACTGTCCCCCTCACTGTCCCACCCTCGAAACTCAAAGACTTTGGAGAGCCGGTGCTTTTTCACAAGCTGCACCCCGACTCAGGAGTTCTCTCCCTCAGCCACTCAGAGACCCAACTCAAAACCTACCTGTTCTCCCACGCATACAACCTTCCCTACTCTTAACCATCTCCCGTAACCTTGCCACCCCCTCCCTCCCCGGGACATTGCTGTGTTAATTGTTCCCTGTGCCTGTTCGTTAATACTGTGTTCTAGTGCTCATGTTATCTGTTGCTTGTTGTTTTCGTGATTCTGTGTACCCATATTGTCAACTTCTTTGAGCCCCAGAAAAGCGCTATATAAATATAATGAATTATTATTATTATTATTATTATTGTTATTATTATTATTATTATTATTATTATTTACAGCATGCCACCTCATCTGTGAAACATGGTGGTGGGGGTGTTTTGGTTTGGGCATGTCCAGCTGGCAGTAGAACTGGTAGAACTTGTCTTAATTGATTATGTAACGGCAGCAGAATGTACACTGACAAGCAAATGGCTCCAAATTGTTGAGTTTTTGTTTTTCCATAGGAACTAGGGTGTTTTTCAGGTGCAAGAAGTGGAACGTTCTTGACTGGCCAAATCAGTCTTCAGATTTAAATCCAATTGAACATGCATTTAATTTCCTGATGATTCGATTTTAGGCAAATGAACCCCAAAACAACAAGAGCTGAAGACGGCTGCAAATCAGGCCTCACAGAGCACACTTCAGGCAGTTATTGCATGCACAGGATTGTTGACCAAATACTAAACCTAAGTGATAATTTGGACATTATGGAGCCAAAATATGAAACAAATGCTTCACTGTCCCATTATGTACAGCATGCAGGGCACTGATATATCTTTGCTCTCTCATTCATTTACATTATACATTAAGTCACACACAACCACTCTAAATGGTCCTTATGAATCTAAGTACAGTAGATGTATTCTAGTATTTTTAATAAATCACATGTTTCAGATACATATCAGAGATTGATTGATGTGGCAGAGGGTGAATGTTACAAAGACAGTGAGCCGCTAATGAACCAATAATGAACATTCAAATTAACGGATACAGTTACACAGCACACAAGAGACTGCTTTGACACACACGCAGGCTTACACCCTGGAAACAAATTGAAATAAAGTTGTTAGCATTTAAGCTAATGCCTTGGCTTTTAGAAGGCTGCTCCTTTTTTGAGGTATAAGAGGGTGTGGGGCTGTGATTCTTGCACGCCTCACAACGCTTTGAAAATAAGGAGCAAAATGCATCTTTTGGAAAGGGTTGGAATTCGTCAAGTAGAGGCGGCGCCCTCTGTGTAAAAAATTCGCTTCAACAAGAGGAAATGGTACATAGAGATATTTCTTGATCAAATGGTAGAAAGGGGGCTCAGCAGTGAATAAATCTGCTTCGGGGTCTCCATTTCTCACATAGCCACACAAGGGGCTTTCTGCGTCTAGTGTAGTGAATATAACACCGCTGTGCCTGAGAGTTCTCTTGCATGTGCTCGCTGGCTTATTAAGGAGAATAAACTTGTGTTTTCCCCCATATTGCGACAGTGAGTCCCAATGCACAATGAGATATGCTTTTGTTTTGGTTATACAGTAATCCCTCCAAAGAAATATGCTCTCTGTATATTTTGATTCAAGGCCTTCTATCCAAGGCCCTGGCACATTGTGTGGCATTCAGTCTACAGATCCTCTCAGAGAAATTTCTCCTTTTTTTCTCAGCTCGAGTAGTTCTTCATTTCGAACACTCATGACAGCTCAGTACTTCCTGCATAAAGGTTTAGATCGTCTGGAAATTGATGAACTCATGAATTATAACATAAAATCATTGTCATGGTTACATTTGTTCATGCACCTGCAGAGTAATATATGGAGGATGAATCATGGCACAATAAAATACACACACATATGCAATACATACATCAAAATGCAATACATGTGTATCGAAATGCAAATGCAAAATTACAGAATATTTGTGCCAAAATGAAATCAATACAATGTGTACATTACATTTCGAGATGTGTGCATTACATTTTGAGATGAGTGCATTACATTTTCGATGTGAGTTTTGGCACGATAGGCACATGATGAAATTCTAGTCATGTTATAGGCTGTTTTTTCTGGTTCTTCCTATTTAGGGGTTAGACGCACTCACTCCGGGCTCTCAAGGCTATCCTTGGTGAGCGGTAGAGATGCCCAGTGTCCGCTGTCAGCGAGGGAACGTTCCTCCTCGGTGGGTCCACTAGCCTGCTATCAGGGGATCTGCTCAGCGAGTAGTAGCGCTATTCAGGGTTCGCTATCAGTGTTGGCACGTTCCACCTGCTCCTAGAGGTTCTCGTCAGTGAATAGCACTGAGCTAGCTAACTACGATTGGAAATGAAGTAGTATCCAGTTGTGGAATTATATTTATCACTACTTAGGCTGATGTGTTCAGACAGGTCCATGACCATGTTAACCTTACCATTCTGTTAGAGCCACTCCCCCCCCAGCCGCAATACCAGCCTATAACATGACTAGAATTTCTTCACGTGCCTATCGTGCCAAAACTCACATTGAAAATGCAATGCACACATCTCGAAATGCAATGTACACATTTCGAAATACAATACGGCTGTATTGATTTCATTTTGGCACAAATATTCCATATTTTTGCATTTGCATTTCAATACACATGTATTGCATTTCGAATGAATGAATGAATGAATGAATGAATGAATGGTCTTTATTGTCATATATAGTACAGGTACCAAACAACGACACAATTTGGGAGGGGGGGCTCCCCTGGTGCTAGGAAAAAAAAACTAAAAACAAGAAGGGAAAAGAGCTGGTTTACATACATAAAGGCTATATACACTATCCACTATACTATACACATAAAACACTGTGCTGTACTCTATGCTATGCTATACCTATTCTAACATTTCCTATCTCTGAACCTTATGTACCCGAGTGTTGTCATATTGCACATAGTGTTATTGCACATTCATTTAAAGTGTCGCAGTTTGCAGGTTTGAAATGTTCACAGTTGTGTTTCAGTATTGCACTTGATTTCAATCTAGTAGCTGCCATCAAATTGTCTAGATTGTCCAGGGCCTAGAACCTAGGTCTTTGCTGTGTTCAGGGCCTGAATGGCCCTGGGGTAGAAGCTGAGCTTCAGTCTGTTTGTCCTTGCGAACATGGTCCTGAACCGCCTGTCCGAGGGCAGCCGAGCAAAGTGTTCGTTCCCAGGGTGGGATGGGTCTCTGGAGATCTTGGAGGCCTTCCTGAGGCAGCGTGTGTTGTACAGCTCTTCCAGAGAGGGGAGGGGGGGGGCCGGTGATCTTCTGGGTCGATCTCACGACTCTCTGTAGCGCATTCCTCTCTGCTGCTGTGCAGCTGGAGAACCACACGCAGATGCAGTAGGTGAGGATGCTCTCCACTGCGCAGCGGTAGAAGGTCACAAGCATCTCCTGTCCGATGTGGTTTTTCCTGAGGACTCTCAGGAAGTAGAGCCGCTGTTGCAGGGCTCGACATTAAGGCTTGTCCGCTTGTCCGGGACAAGTACATTTTATGTTCGGACAAGTGGACTTCCTCCTGCAGTTGTCCGATGGACAAGTCAAAACAAAAAAAGAAATCAATATGTATTAATATCTGCAAACATGAATTCCTCCTTCTGATAGTAAAAAAAAATAGCACGCAAAGCGATGCCGCCCCTCATTCTCGCTATTTCAGTCTCTCGTAGTTCGTTATCGTCATAGTTCGTAAATTCGCTCAGAGCGCCAGAGCGCACACTGCGTTCAACGTCATAAAGACGTGATTGGACAAAAGGCATTCCATGAGTGCTGATCAGATTCCAGAGCGAGTTTACGAACGCAGCCATAGTGTTGTGGGTCTCCTGTCACTAGTGCCATTCACGTGAACATGCGCATATTCGCTTCTTCTCAATGCCGCTGTCTTATTTTCATGTAGTTCGATGCGATCGTATATTTTAGGTTTTAAGTTTTAAGACCAGCACATCGCAATACGAACTTCAGAATGACACTAATTATATATTTCTCAATTTGAATATAGGATAGGCTACTACTATCCAAAAGCTAGCAAATAAGATTGCTTCCATTGGGGAGAGACTATAGTTACAAACATTTTTTGTAAATATTCCTAGATATTCATCCCTTTTGTGGCCAATCTTAATCTAAAAGGGTTAGGGTTAGGGGTTACGTTTTTAAATAATTACAAAATATTGAATACATTTGAAAATTAATTAACATCATTATCAAATCAATAGTAGTCAAATGTGTTATTTGCATACACATACACTCACTGGCCACTTCATTAGGCACACCTTGGGGTTGGACCCCCTCTTTTGCCTTCAGAACTGCCTTAATTCTTTGTGGCATAGATTCAACAAGGTGCTGGAAACATTCCTCAGAGATTTTGGTCCATATTGACACTATAATATCACGCAACAGCCCGTCTGGCACCAACAACCATGCCAGGTTCAAAGTCACTTAAATCACCTTTATTTCCCATTCTGATGCTGGTTTGAACTTCAGCAGATCGTCTTGACCATGTCTACATGCCTAAATGCATTGAGTTGCTGCCACATGATTGGCTGATTAGGTATTTGCGTTAACAAGCAGTTGAAAAGGTGTACCTAATGAAGTGGCCGGTGAGAGTATAATATATTATTATTCATATTATTGCTTTTTCAAAATCTTTGGATTTGGACAAGTAACTTGAGCTCTGGGACAAGTAAAAGATAAGTTCACTTGTCCGAAGGACAAGTACCTGAAAAAGCTTAATGTCAAGCCCTGTGTTGTGCCTTCTTGATGATGGCTGCTGTGTTGGTCTTCCAAGACAGGTCATCCTGTACAGTATGTGCACCCCCAGGAATCGGAGGGTTGAGACTCTCTCCACGCTCCCTCCATCGACGAGCAGGGGCGGGACCTCAGATTTTTTCCTCCTGAAGTCCACGATGATTTCCTGGGTCTTTGACTGGTTCAGCAGCAGGTTGTTAACCTTGCACAGCTTGCCCAGCTGCTCCACCTCATCCCTGTACGCCGCCTCGTCCCCCCCCGAGATGCAGCCCACCACGGTGCCTACGTTTGTCCAATGGGGGAGGGGTGCAGTAGAACCAAGAACACCAGACATAGGTGGTCAGAGCCAATCACAGGGAGGTGAACCATGATTGAGTGTTGATCAAAAGCAGCTGCATGACACTTGCACATGTATGCACACCACTGCTCATACTCACACGTGCACACATGCACACATGCACGCATGTGCACACACACTCACACATACACACACATACATACACACTCACTAGACTCCTACCCCACCTCTACACCCCCCATCTTCACAGACCAACAGACGGACTGATACAATGCAGATCCATTGTCGGAGGTCCAATACTAGCAAGCTCGGAATTGGTTGCAGATGACATCTCTCTTCCATGAATGCTGTATAGTGCAGTTGTCAGGCCCCCGCAGAAACCCGCTTTTCCATTCACGCTCTTGTTAACATCGCTTCTCTCAGGACACAGAGCTTAATAGGAGGACGACATGCTCCACAATCTTTTCCACATGCTTGTCTCATCTTCATTCAGATGTGTGCATAGGGTCAAGGAGAGGCTGCGCACAGGCCTTATGTGTATTTCTTCCCTGATAACCGCTCCATATCAAGAGGCATCTCGGCTCTTGTGTCATCCTACCCGAACAATGGAATCTGACATGGCAAACAAATGACAATTACGAATGCTGGATAATGATAATGAAATATTGTGTCTGGGGCCACAACAGCGCCCCAGCTAATGAAGACCTTTCAGTTAATGAGTAAGTAAAACATGATTACGGACAGGGTAGAGAGAGTGTGAGCACTTGTCATCGACAGTGATATTTGCACACACACTCCGGTGTTGTCATCGGTAATTTAAATCCCCTCGGTGCTTGTTAACAGTCATTTCAGGATTGAGATTTATAGTAGTCTATGGCGCCTACTGTTTCTGTTTTCCCTTCATCTTATAAACATGATTTGATTATCATGACAGGAATAATAGCTGTGTGATGTAGTATAGTAGTCATCTCAGATAAACGGTGTGGTAATTGTTTAGGCTATCATAGAATGGCTTGATTCATCATACGAAGATGAGCACATGGAGGAGAAGGACTCATTAAATCCTTACAATTGTCCTGCACATTATTTTCAGAGACTTCAGGCGATGTCCAGGGCTATCATTTGAGTTAGGAAACAAATGAGAGTAGTTTCTTATAGCTCTGTAATGAGCATGTATTTCAGTGGAGTACTTCAACGTGAAGGGAAGTCGGTTGTCTTCCTTTGTGGATTCTAACTATGTAGGTAAGCAATACAAATGTGCTCACTCCTATAATGAGATGTTAGCCCAAGTATCACATAGAGCTTTTAATCCTCTGTAAAAATGCTCTATAGGAAGATAAAGAGAGATAACAAGTGTTGGTGTTCAAAGGAAGTCTCGCCAAGCCTCATGCTATGATGTTGGGAGTATATGCTGCCCTTTTTGGAATTACAATGCAAACTCTATAATTACAAGTATGGTCTTAAGCCCTCTTGACACATCAACACAGATTTTCATCTTCCTTTCCCAGTAAATTGGAAGACTTCGTAAGGCAAGAGATGTGTCTAACATGTAAGCAACTAACCCATTCCGTAGAAGATTTTTATTTCTATAATCACTTCACTGATAGTTTTCTTGATATTTGTGCTGACTTAAGGGGGAGTTCCACTTCCTACGCAGTTTCCATCCAGCTTATCGACAACAAATTAATGGGATCTTGTAGCACTCAGCTCTTAACCATTGAGTGGCAGCCCATTGATCTCAAGGTGTACTACCAACCATACATGGCTTTCTGAATTAGCCTTAAGGTGCAGGAAGAGTGCTCAGACAGCCCACAAAGATGGAGTTGTGTATGGATAAATATTTCAACACTTGGGCTTTGTTTATTGATTGAGGCAGTAATTTCCACACATGCTACCCCAGAGACCGGGCACTAATGATGGTGGTTCCACCGTGTCCAGCCAAGGCATTCCCACAAAGACATCTTCCCATGCCTCTGCCTGTGAATTATGGGATAAAACATTAACAGCTTCAAAAAGTGTTGTACTTTTTTCTAGTTTCCATGCTATGAACTAAGTCTTCTGTCTCGTCTGCTTCTGGGTCTCCAGTGTAGCTTAAAGAGGCTAAATGCATTTGGTTTAAAGCCAAAAGTCTGGAGGAAGGAGACTCAAGAAACATTTCTATCTTGACACTTTTCTTTCTCTAACCCTGTCAACTTTATGACTACAGCTATAACACAAAACCAGCTTTGTTAGACCAAGAAATTCCAGCAGCCACCCCAATTAAGGTCACCTATATATGTGTGTATATATCTAGAAGGCGAGTTACAGTAGGTACAGTCCTGCTCAAGGCTATGACTTTGGTCACCATCTGACCTGGCTCAGTTCACAATAAACAGGTACATTTGTTGATCTCATTATTGCTATGTAGTCTACGGCATTGCCAGTGAAATTGTGTGTCACTTCCTTAGGCGGTTCACTTCCTTCTGGTAGACAAACCACCAGAAATCCCAGTTTGCCTGCATGTCTTTGCTGTGCTCCTCTAAAAGGAGTAAAGGGGTAAAGCTGTATTGGATTTGTGTGTGTCCCCCACGGGCTCCATAAGGACTAAAATATCTCATGAAGTGGGTAGAGCCATGCTGCGAGGACAGTGGTTAATATATGTTCTCATGTCTCACATCCTCTTGGGTGATGAGGTGATGAGAGTTAGTTTCCCACCTGTGGGGCAGCGGTAACAATTTGTGCTTACGCGAAGGCTTGTGTCCAACCACAGAGGCAGAGAGCAGAGAGAGAGGGGAGGCTGTTACTCAGACGTGCTAATTACAGCTTCTGTAAAGTGTACAGTGACTTCCCCTGGCCTGGCGCCTTACGCCATCAACATAATGAGAACATTACTTTTATTCTGAATACCTAAATATCTCCTTAAGTGATCGATAATGTGCATCATCATAAATCACAACCAAGACGCCTGAAATTATTCCAGAAGTCAATACAGATCCGCCGAAGACTGAAAGAGAGCGACTAATGGTGAGATATAGCTGCCTTTGGGGAAAAATTAAGAAATATTTATGCATAGATATAGCATACATTTCTCACCCAGAGCAGGAGTGAGGGCTGCTGCTCCGGAGCTCGACGCGTACTCCTGGGCCCACTGTGTGGCTCTCGGCCCAGCAGGAAGAGCAGTGTTACCGGTGTTTCGTTGGCCGTGAAAGCTATGCCATTAATTCTAAAAGCAATTAAGCTGGCGTCTAGTTGAGAAATTAGAGGGGTTCCTTATTCCTTACTCTTTTTTTAAAAGGGCATTAATACTGCGATCAGTCAGATTGTGTAAAATGATGCACAAAGGAGGCGCCAACTGTAGGAAGCAAGGGAGCTGTGTTCTTGTGGAAGTGCTTTGCTAGAATATCACCCCCAAAAAAATCCATTACATTTTTAAACTCTGAATGTTGAATATCCTGTTCAATGTGTATTGTTTTTGTGGTTCAACCCTCCTTGGGGACCAAGCAGAAGAGTTAAAGGAAGTTTACCCGAAATCCATTTTCATGTGTAGGATGAATTGTATTGGATTTGTATTTGTATTTCTGGTCAATCCACAATGCATACTATCTCTAACCATCGTCATTTTGCATGCAGCTGCATTATGGCTATAGAAAAAGTAAGGTCTGTGTTTACTTCCTAAAAAACTCTCATACCATGTTGAAATGTTAGACTAGACTTTTTGCACTTTGACCCTGCTCTACTATGCCAGTGATTACCAAAGAGCAAGGACCTTGCGTAGGAGGAAGAAGGGAATCTTGGCGGTGCAGGAATTGACTCAAATCTGCAATTAAAGACACTTTTTTATTAATTTATTCCATATAGGTTTGAAAACATATTCCTTGAAAATGCTATTAATTCCTTCAGGGGATCACTCTATGGAGTGAAATATGATTTAGAAGTGCTGTGTGTACGTGTGTGTGTGTGCGTGTGTGAGTGTGTGTGTGTGTGTGTGTGTGTGTGTGATCACAAACATGAACAATGTGTTTTGTTCCTTTGTATTCCAGAAGTAATGATAGATTTGAATATACAGCTGTGGAGCACCTGCAGATTAATTTGCAAGCTGGCATTCAGATTCTCAACGGAGTCATTTCAAACTCTGATTGGACACCTGTCAGCTCTATGAGTCTATGAGACGCTATTAAATTGTAACTAATGATTGGTACATTTCAACCAATCACAAAGATTGACAGGAGGAATCCATAAAGAGAGGAATTTGTGTCAGCACTGTTCTGAAAAGGCGAAAGCTCAGTAAATTAGTGTCTGTTTGGATAATACTTTTGATCCTGATTAGCACATGCAAAATGTCAGCATATTTTGAGAAATGCTGACAACACCCTCTAAGAGCAGTGAAAAGTTTATTATGTGCAGGTTTTGGTGAGGGAGGGAGAATTTGGTATGTGTGTGTATGTATGTGTGTGTGTGTGTGTGTGTGTGTGTGTGTGTGTGTGTGTGTGTGTGTGTGTGTGTGTGTGTGTGTGTGTGTGTGTGTGTGTGTGTGTGTGTGGGTGCGTGTGCGTGCGTGCGTGTGTGTGTGTGCGTTTTTTTTTTCCTGGTCCCAGAGGGAGGGTGCGGAATAACAGGTTTGACAGGCTGGGACGCTGAGAGCTGTCAGCCCCTCACCAGGCCCAGGATGAGCAGAGAGGGATTCTCAGCTCCGTGTGTTTAGACTAATAGGAGGACAGTGGTCAGCTTTTCCTCAAGCAAGAACAGACAGTTGAAATCTCTGGGCAGTTAGCTTAGTGCTGCCTCTCAAAGATTTCCTGTCAGATCGTGTCTATAAGAGGGGAGAGGTTTTCAATAGTGAGAAAATACCTGGCAAAATCGTCTGCCTTTTGCAGAATTTAGTAGCCTAAATGGAGTCCTAAAGTTGTGTCTTGACAAGGAAATGGCAAATTGACTTTGGTTTATACATATTCAAGTTAAACAGGGAACAAACTCAAATTTTAATTTAATTGTATATTTTAACTGTATTTAAATGTATTTAAATATTTTAACCTTGAAAATGACAACAATATATCTTTGAATGAAAAGATAATAGGAGGCACATTTCTGCATATCCTAACCCTAGCTTCAACCCTTGAATGAGACTAATGGCAAGACTCCAATTACAGTACAAATGAGAAATCCCGAAATAGCAGTCTGACTTTTGAGTACTCATATGAAGGAAAAAAAAAGCTAAAAGCAGCAGAAATGTCATCTAGATTAGTGTGCATGTCAACATTATGATTTAATTAAATTAAAAGGTTGACCGTGTTGCACATGGAAAAAAAAAGCCTTGGTCCTAATGCTGGTGCTGTTGAAGTGTTTATGTTTATGATAAAATGACGTAATAAAGTGGGTAATAGTTCATACCCTTGTGAATGGTCAGCCTAAAGCCCAAACCTAACCATCATCCTGACTAAATCAATTACTGTGCAATAGACCAGTACAATTACTGTACAAAAACACACATTTCTGCTAAACTTTAAAATAACTTTATTTTATTAGCCTACAAAGATAATGATGTATAGTAATTCAATATCATTCATAAAGGGGTAATATGAGGTACTGCACAGAATACACATAGGCCTATCAGGTAAACATAGTTCACAGCATTGGCAGGTTACTGTGTGGGTACTGTGTGATCTTGATTGAAATTCTTATTAGAGACATATGAAATCAAAGTGAAAAACCTATACACACTTAGAAACCATATATGTATAAGCTATGCAGTTTAATGTGTACATGCTGCGTAACACTGAATGAAATCCAGTACTCTGGAAATGTCAGCAGCACCAATGATGTCCCTTTCCCAAATAATTAACACACATATCCCTAAATAGGTCCATCTCTACAATTTAATTTCAATCTTCCTCTATAAATATCAAGGGGAAATATAGGAGCATGTATTCCCATGTTCATAACTTGTTTATAAGCTTAAATTCTTCAAATGCAATCACTGTTTGTTTGCACAACTCAAAAGCTAATATTATCTTTGTGGACTCACACAACAACATGTTTACAAATGTTCTAATTTATTGCAGAAACCCAGACAGCAGGGACCTTAAACTCATTATTAGAACAGTTTTCCTGATTTCTAAATATTGAATGGCTTCTCTCTACTACAGTATGTAAATGACTAAAAACTACTGACATATCACTTATATAGTGCATTATAAGTTGGCGTCAGGATTCTTGCTAATATATAATTGAGTTATTGGATATATATGAGAAAAGAGAGTTCAGATAACCACCACACCACGATGTTATAAATGACATGACGTTTCAGCAAAAGTAAATGTCAGCATTACCATACTTTGCTAATTGGATACTTTATCTCCATAGTTTTAAAAAGTGTGGCTTTCACACTATGAATGGGATGTCAGAAATTGCTGTCAACTAGGCATGGTATTGAATACAAATGTAAACAAAGTGTCTCCTAGACAGAAAAAATAAATATACACTGTTAACTGTGAAATCAGCCCGAACTAATTCTGAAGCGGTGTAATAATATGGTCCATTTGTAGTCAGCTCCATACCAAGGCTGACTGCAAATAGCATACTGAAACTGCAATTTAGTTCATTAGTAGCGCATCTAGCAGAGGATGTGAGACTGGTCATCAGGACATACAGTACTAGCATATGTGTGTGTGTGTGTGTGTGTGTGTGTGTGTGTGTGTGTGTGTGTGTGTGTGTGTGTATGCCTCTTTCTCTCTCTTTCTCCCTCTCCTACTTTACCATAACCATGTCTGTGTGTCATGGGGATGATGTTTAATTTACAGATGAATTTGAGTTGAGGTTCAAATTAGCTTGAGATATTCTTAAGCCAAAATAATGACATCCGTTTCCTGATTATGTTCATTGCCATTGCATGACTCATCAGTAAACATCATGGCCCACTCATGGCCAATACATGTGAAGCTAAGCGAGAGAGCACACATCTTCAAGATGTAAATAGTCTAAGTGAGGAGTGGAATAGTTTTGGCACTACGGAATTATCAGTTCTCACACAATTTTTCATCCCATTCATGCTCATTCTCATACCTTCATCCAAACAGCATCATTCCACCTCGAGTAAGGCATGAACGTTATTCAAGAATGACTTGTGCATTTGGACAGACATAATAATATGTACTGCAATCTACTTAGCTGCAGTAGCTAGAGTGAAACACACAACTTTGACTAGCTTCGTAATAAGTATTTGATAAGCTGATAGCCAACTATAACGGTGGGCTTGTGCAAAGCATTTCATCTGTGATTTGAGGAATGAAAATAAGAACTGACACCTTAGGATGACACTGTCCTGTTCCACAGAGGAAAACTGATGCCTTAAGGAATGATGCCTGAGGACTGACGCTGTGTTGATCCATGGATGATAACTGATGCCTTATGATTGATGCCTTTGGACAAAGGTATGATAATTAGAATGTTTGGGATGAGAGGCAGTTCTGTGTGAGACTGATATATATATAGTTCTGTGTGAGACTGATATATATAGTTTTGTGGGAGAACTGACGACTTCCTAATATGGATTCCATATGGCCTTTCTTTCATGTTCTTTCTTTTTATGTACCGGTACTAGACATTTCCATACGGTATCTGCCATGTATGGTGAATGTGACATCCATGATTGTAGAACAAGAACATTAATGAGAGGGTGACAACACATGGCATACAGTAATTAACTGTTCATGTTTACAGTGATGTTCCTGAGTACTAGTGTGTACTGTTGAATCCTTAGGGGTCTACCAGCATGTGGATGGTGTCTGAGGGGGAGTCTGCACTTATTGAATTGTTGTGGGAGACCCTCGCCTAGGGGTTAATACAACAATTTACTCAGGACTGCCTGTGGATGTGTTGGCATGATTTGTTTTGATGAGTGCCGTCTGCCTGCAGGGTCTCGAGTCTAGTGTGCACCATCCTGTTAAGTGGGAAGATGTAGTGATTTCCAGGAGAGTTCTATCATTTGTTTCATATTTCCAGATCAGTTTGTTACTGTAAGTCAATTAGACTGAAAGAGCACTTACAGCTATACAGTATAGTTTATTTTTTCATCCAACACAATATCCCATTGCTGATATTACCACTGTTAAGAGCTAACCACAAATTATAGATGTTTAAATTTTGTAACAGAAACTAACCTTATGAATGTAACAACGGTTCTCTGAAGGAGATGAAGGAGATCCCTCACTATGGGACACTCACTCTTTTCTGACAGCGCTCTGCCTTTTGGGATGGTCTGCACCCGAACCGAACAGGTTCACATAATATGTGCTCTCCGCTAACATTTTGTACTGCATCCATATTATCTTGTGTGCATGACTGTTTACACCCAACATCACATGCCATTCCACTTCCCATTCTAGCTCAAGTCATTCTCTTCTGCTGCCAGTCCCAGATACTGTCTCCCGAAATAGCTCATCTTACCGGCCAATGGTGCTGTCTTATCGATACCATCCTTACCTATCGCAATAACAGTAATATCTGGAAAAGACTTGCTCGCTGGCCAGACAAGTTGGAGCAAGCTTAGATAATCAAATCGCAGTACCGTTGGAAAAAGGACACACTTCTGAACGAACTACCTGTCCTAAACAAATCAGTTTTGCACTTTATAATGTGAGATCACTACAAACAAAGACACGTTTAGTTAATGACCTGGTGGAACTGAAACATAGCTTGAATCAGATCAGGGGATTGCTCTTGTTGAGGCCTCCCCTCCCAATTATAACTTTTTCCAAGGCAAAACAGGAGAGGAGGGGGGTTGGCAAGTATCCAAGTGGAACACCTAAACTTTAAACAAATTGATCTTGGTAATTTTTCTTCATTTGAATACCTTGATCTGTGGTTTAAATGTGATAACTCCAATCCTTATTGTGATAATACTGTATATCGTCCACCGAAGCAATGTGCAACTTTTCTTCCAGATCTACATATGCAGTAGATCATATCTCAGACTCTATGGCTATTTTTACATCTATTGAAGTTCATTTTATTCAACACATTACTGGACCAACTCACAACAATCAACTCACACTATGGGACCCTGCAAAGCGCCCTGATTGCCTGGTCTGAACTGGAAACCTGCACGGATACAACAATGTACCCCGTCTACATCACGCAGTATCCAAACAGTACTAAGGACAGTGTATGCCACAGTCATCGAAACCGGATGCCCTAAGAGTGTATGGGACAGAGGGTGTTCAGATGCTCCTGCTTCAGAGAGGGGGATGGAAAGGGAGCAATACGGCAGCTTGGTTGTGGTACACCATGGAAATCACTTTGGGAACAAACACTGCATTAGACCATAATGTAACCGTAGCATCGCCTGGGGCAAACTGAGTGCATGTAGGTTGGGGCCGAATTCACAAACAAGTCACTCACATGCTTAGCTGTGGCCAACACGAGCAACAATACAGTCATATTAGACAGCATTGTTACATCAATGGTCTAAAGAGGTTCCAGGAAGGGACATACCGTCTGGACGAAGACGTCTCCCTGGGTGGATGGGTCACGTCACCGGCCTGTACCAGGCATAGGGGTCTTCAATGAATAGGTACACAGTGTGCATGTCCCATAGTGAGGGGTCAAACCGAGTCGACAGAAAGAAAACACCCAACCCCATTACTCTTATTGTAAACAAGGTTAGCACTAAATTACTAGCGACATGTTAATGCAAAATGTCTATTTCAGGACATTAACATAACACCATTACTACTCATAAGACCAACTGAACGTGAAGTGCTAACCATTTTACATTTACATTTACATTTTTGGCATTTAGCAGACGCCTTTATCCAAAATGACAAATTACAACAAATACATCTGTCTAAGTTAGTGAATCATCTGTCCATCAGTCATTGCAAGAAAAAGTAATCTATGCTTGGGGCGGCTGTGGCGCAGGAGGTAGAGTCGCCGTCTAATGATCACAAGGTTGGCAGATCAGCGGTTCGAGACCCCACATGTCGAAGTGTCCTTGGGCAAGACACTGAACCCCAAAATTGCTCCCAGTGAGCGGGCCAGCACCTTGCATGGCAGCTTGCCGCCATTGGTGTGTGAATGGGTGAATGAGAGGCCTTTGTAAAGCGCTTTGGAGCAGCAAAAAAGGCGCTATATAAGTGCAGTCCATTTACCATTTACCATGCTTGGGCCAGAGGCCATTGTCAGTCAAAAATGCTAGAGGAAGGAACAATTACATTGTCTTTTTTCTTTTTCTTACAGTAGAGAAACTCTACAGGGGGATTATGGGGACGGAGAGGTTTCAGGAGGGACAGGTGTAGCCTAAAGAGATGGGTCTTCAGTCTACAGCGGAAGATAGGGAGTGACTCAGCAGTCCTGACAGCAGTGGGAAGCTCGTTCCACCAGCGGGGTGCCAGGACGGTGAAAAGTCGTGACCGGCGCGATTGCAGCATCCCCGTAGAGGCGGTGGTGCCGGTCGGCCAGCAGAGATGGAGGAGCAGAGTGAACGGGCAGGACCATTGCTTGCATGTAGGAGTGGGCAGTTCCCTTTGCTGCCCTGTAGGCCAGCACTAGGGTCTTGAATCTGATGCAAGCTGCTACAGGGAGCCAGTGAAGGGTGCGAAGGAGAGGGGTAACATGGGAGAATTTGGGGAGGTTGAACACCAGACAGGCGGCATCATTCTGGATGAACTGCAGAAGTCTGATGGAGGAGGTGAGGAGCCCGGCCTGGGGGGGAGTTGAGCGTTGTCTACATAGCAGTGGTAGGAGAAACCATGTGAGGCCAAGAGATCTGGTATAGAGGGAGAGCAGTAAGGGCCCCAGGATGGAGCCCTGGGGGACCCCAGTGGTGAGGGCTCACGGGGAGGACAGCGATCCTCTCCACGTCACCTGGTAAGAGCACTCAGCCAGGTAGGATGCAAACCAGAAGAGTGCAGAGCCAGAGATGTCCAGTTCTGAGAAGGTGGAGAAAAGGATGGGATGGTTGGGGTGTGTTGAAGGCAGCAGACAGGAGAATGAGGACAGAGGAGAGGGAGGAAGCTGGAGCAGAGTGGAGGGCCTTGGCGACAGCAAGGAGGGCAGTCTCAATAGAGTGCCCAGCCTTAAAGCCAGATAGATGAGGGTCAAGGAGGTTGTTCTGAAGGAGATAGATAGTGAGACAGTTGGTTAGATGCACATTGCATGAATTAGATATGAAGAACAAAGCAGACTTAAAAATAGTAGGCACATCCTTTTGAGACAATATATTATGGCAAGATGATATATTGTTTTATTTGCAGCTGCCGTTTGTGAGTTTGATGCTACTGCATCAGTTACTTTTCTAGATGACATGTTTTTGTACAATGCAACCTCCATCTAGGCTACTATGTCACCTCATTATGCTTCAAATGTCATTGAGAATAACAATATAACAAAATCCTTTCAACACATGATTGTTGTAAAAAGGCTAATGTAAAAATGAAGGTCGTATTTTTCAGTTCCCTTTACAATTGCCTACCTCACATGTAACTTATTATAGTGTTATTATTATGTGTTAACTAGGTAGCAGTGGGGATTACTCATCGAATCCAATGCATTGCAATAGTTTGGCTTGACTAGCGAGTGTGATGTGATTTGCTACAATGTTGAAATTGATTGGTGACTTCTTCCCCCTTCCACCAGCCGCTGTCCCAATTTTTAGTGAACCATAAGTTCCCACTGTCTGACGTAAAGAAGAAAAAAGAAAGATAAAAAAGGACATGCTAGATTAATTGTGTATTATGCACAAAATAGATTAAGGGCGTGCATATCACACTGTCAGTGTGAAACAGCTCCTCAGAAAGGAGACCCCACTCCCAGCAACCAAGCAGCTGAGAAGATCAGGCAAAGTGCTGCACCTAAACTGCCAGCATATCCAATGCAGAGGTGGGTTGTGTGAGTGTAGAGAAGAGTAGCAACATTGACTTAATGGTTTTGTGAGAGGAGCTTCTTCAGAGCAAACGATTGATTTAAGTCATAACCGCTTTTTATAACACTAGCCCCCGCCGAACCGCCCCTCCCGTCCGCAACGACTTGGGTAGTTCTCTCTTTTTTCACCATTGTGTTTGCATCCCTATAAGTTTCACTTCCTCTCCCCTTCGAGTGAGCGTGTTGTTTGCAAGTTCACCAGTCGCTGCCACATATACAATTGTAAATATACAATTGATCTCATTATTTTTAATGCACTATATGTGAGTGGACGCATTCGTTCGCCGTCAAAAAACAAACTTCGCCAACTTACTTGGACGCAGCCATCGGACGCAACGCAACGCTGACGCAGGCAGTGGAGCACCTTTCATTGATTACAAAAGGATCGTTCCCAATTCCAGACGCAACGCAACGCTGACGCAACGCTTGATGGCCATAGTGGAGCTTGGCAGCTGTTAGGAGACACACCACCTGGTGGGGGCAGCTTTGATGTACAGTTTGAGGATTCAATTATTTAGTCTGAAGGCGACGTGTTTCCATTTTTGCAAACCCAACTTAATTTTATTTCATAACAATTCACAGATGTGAGACAGGCTCACCAACAAAGTCTCCATTAATTAGAATGTAAATAGGCAGCAACCCAACATAGTCGAAAGAGGCCATTGTTGCTAATTAGCAGTAAACAATGACATTGTTTTCCTGGATCACATGATGCTTGGAGATCAGTGGCGTGCCCAGCGGGCTGTCAGCAGGATGTCACAGATTTGAAAATGATTATGTCCACTAGGAACCCTTTAGTTTAAAAAGAATACTGCCTCACTGTTAATTTATTTAAGTGGAGTATCCATCTCCCTCTGTGAGAAACTTTGAACAATTATTTTGAATGTGAATCCAGCAGAGCGCTTTGGAGATAATATTTTCTTGTCTATTCACAAGGTTCAACGATAGAACCAGGAAAAGCAATTTAGATGTTATTCATAATACCAGAGTGATTGACAGGAAATTAAATCTGTGTGGGCTACTTTATGTAGAGACTCTGTGGAAAACCTTTACTACCGTATATTATTGAATATTGTGTCTCTTTTGATGTTCTACCCATCACTGTTCATTTTTCCAAGGCAAAAACTTAGTATAGACTGTCCATATACTGTACTATGTAACACCAAAGGGCTTTATCATAGGAAAATTAACATCTATTATCATATTCAATAGAGTATTAAGTGTAGTTTTAATTTAATTGTTTAATTCTTAATTCTGTTGGTGCAGAGAAATATGGAAATGAATTGGTATGTGCCGAATGTGTTCATACAGTGAATTTGAATTTAAAAGATATTGTCAAAACAAAGGTCTTCACTTTTAGCTTGATTTGTAGACATAGAAACCAACAAGAAACCCTCTAATTGTGAACTAAAGCCTGTAATCATTAGCCACAGACAACTTTATGAATTTATAATAATCTATGAGAATTTATGAAACAAGGTTAAGAATGCAATGGCTGATTTCTTTCTCAAATGCATCTTCTTCCTTGTTTTTTTACATGTTTTATAATTTTCACTATTGCTTTTCTTCCATTCTTCCTCCTGAAAGTCAGACCCAAGTGGAGGTGATAATCCTCATCTGCTCCATGTGACGCGAGATTCATGGTCTCTTAACCAGTCTCCCTATATCAGCACTGGCACCAAAGAGAACCAAGAAAGTTGTCTGTTATAGAGATGGGATGTATAGAATATTGTGCTTGTGAATGAAAAAATATCTCGCACAGAAAGTCAAGTATTGCTTAAAGGGGCAATCAGGGATTCAAACAACAACACAGCTCCCTGCCACTTTTTTTGGTAAACAGCTGAGGGATCAGCCTGGAGAAATGTAACCACTCTAAATTTAACAGGAGCTACTGCATGGACGCATGAACTGACCATACTTGAGATCGAATTGAAGCAATAACACACTCATGGGTGTGCTATATCGTGGAAATTGGGATGGCTGTGATGCAGCCGAGTTCCCTAGCTCGTCATAGGCGTTTTGATATAGTTATAGCACACCCTTGAGTGTGTTTTGGCTTTTATACAACAGGTTTACAATGACAGCAACAATTCTGACAACAAGCAATGGTGGGGGTTTTTTCATGCCGGTTCATGCTGTCTGCCTATAAAAGTTGTTCATAAAACATTTACATAGTTAGGGACACAGGTTTGTTGATAGTTCTGGAATGCATGATCTAATATGATTGACATGGCAACACAATAAACACATTTCTACCTGGCCGGCTTATAAAAGCTAGCTAGCCAGTTTGTTTTCCAAGGATTGCAGCAGCATATGGATGACACAAATAACCATGAATGAACCATTACTGACAAAAATCCTTCCATCGATAGCAATGTTTTTATTATTGAACATAATATCCTGGCATACATTTTGCAAGTGTGACAAAAAAAACAATGCTTTAAGTATGTATTTTATGATAGATTGTGGTCGTTTCTGCCCTGTGCTGAGAAGTTCAACTGCTGAAGTTACATTTTCTCAATTGCAACGCCTCTTTGCTGGATTCTCCTGAATCACACCGCTCCTGGGAATGTCCATTTTCCAATAGCATTTATAGCCTGAGATGGAGGCGTTAAAGCACCATATGTTTCAAACTTCTTGGAAAGCTTCCTGGTAAGGGGGGAATCATTCAACTTGTCACATCTGCTCATGGGCCGGTCTAGCTGGATTTATCACTAATTCAAGTGGTTTCTGAACTATTCCAATATCAACCAGAGAGGCTTTACTTTCTCTGGTAATCTTCTTACACTTTACAAACAGTCTGCACCACAGAGAAAGGCTCTTGGTGCCATGCCGTGGAGGAAGTGGTCGACAGGGCCTATAATCGTCGCTAATGGAGGAAGATGGGAGGTGAATTCTGTGAATTAGGCTAGGGTTGGAAAGGTTTGCTGATTCAATAGTCATCCTTCAGAGTGAGATAATGATTTATTCTACAAGAAGCCTAGACTTTTCCTCTTTCTTTCTACCCATCACTTTCCATTGGCGTTTTTCTCTGTAACTCAATAAATCATTCCTGGCAAAACATGTCAGAATATCTATACAAATGTACAACCATGAGTAAAGTTTACATAAGTCACATGTTTTGATTTTCTCCTCCTTATTTTTTCACCCCAACTAACTAGGGGTATGTCCTTTTTCTACAATGTTCTACCGTACACAGTATTTGATCAAAGTTTCTCAATTTCGGGAACCGAACTGGACCTGCATTTGTATCAATATGGTTTGACATTTCCTAACTTGACAAATGATATTGGCCATAATGAGCTCAAATGTCGAGCCATGCCTTTCCCAGATCATGCGTCAGTGTCGTTTACCTGTGAGACCTGATCATTGACTGTGGACTCATTTGAGGTATTTTTGGTCTTTCATGCACCTTGAACAAAGCCCTCATAGATGCCTAAAGAAATAAGTAGGAGGGACTTTGCTGACTTCTCTGCAACAACTGTCCTCTGAAAACAATATTGGGTCTGAATTCAGGATACCACATGGTTCAGATTAACAACACTCTTAAGCATTACAAAATGCAGCTATATAGACCGTGTACTCTCAAACATAGTGTTCGGATAAGTAAGGTAATTAAAGTAGCCTTCACTAAATGTTTTGAGATTCTTCCCATTTGATTTCATTGTCCCCCCTGTTAATTGAAAGATTTCATTAATTCTGCAAGAGTATTGTAGTTCCTGGCGGCAGTTTAATTTCACCAAACACTGTTAGTAGAAAATCCCTATTTAACCGGTTATTTTGGTGCATAGTCCGTAAGCTCTGAGAGATTAGTTTACTTATTCACTACAGAGGGAGTCTGTTTCGATAGCACAGCTTATCCAATGTGATTAATGTTGTGTTTGTGGAACTGCTGAAGAAAACACTGACTGATCTTTCAAAGGGTTGCTTCCATTGCAGGATCTATGGTGTGTATGCTGCCCTTTATGTGTACGCTGTGTTGTTTTTGTCTGTCCATGTATGAAGTCTGTGAACTTGTCTCATTCCACAATAGGATTCAGCTATTCCTTGAGGCAATGTTGTGACTGGTCCCCCCCCCCCCTGCTGGGTACAGTATGTGGTGCTTATGTATGAGGTTTGTCGACTGTCCTCCTTCCATGTTAATATGGGAGATGGGCTATTCCCTGAGCAAAGATTTACCGCTCTTCAAATTCTCTTCTCCATGACAAGGATATATCACTTATAATGGTTTGGTACACAGTAGGCCTATGTGTGGATGTGTGAAGCCTGTAGACTCTGCCCCTTCAATGTTAGTATTGGACATGTGGGCTAATCCCTAAGGCAAGGATATGCTTTCCACCTAAACGATGAGGTGCAGCTCGTGGTCTCCCGGTGAACAAGGGGAAGCAACCCCGTTCAGGAGGTCAGCTCGGAGCTGTTGACATTGCTCCCTGGTTGCCTGTTCTTCTGGGTAGACCCTCATTATCAAGAGGTCTGCATGGGAGAGAGTGGGCTTCGTTAGGATGCAGCTGTCAGAGTGCAGAGAGGGCAAAGGCTGGGGCGATAGCAGATATGGCCTCTACTCTCTGTTCTGTTCTACTCAGGCATGCTCAAGAACCTGTTGGCATCAACAACTGTAGACTGCATTGTGTTGTGATATTGATCTTTAATAGTAAAACTGTAGTTTTACTGTAGGGTTTTTGTTGACTAATAAGTCCCTGAAGTTGTGTAACAACTACAGTACTGCAGTGTATATGCCAGGGCTAAAATCCTTAGTGTCTCTTTTCAGGATCAGATGCAGTAGTGATACATTTTATTTTAAGGTTTTGACTTCAAACTATTTAGATTGATTTTGTAACACACTTCAGTATATACACTATACGCTATATTTGATCTGTCACATAAAACAAAACAAGAACAAAAAACTTGACTAAAGTGGCTATATTAACGCTTATGTTTTGAGGTTCTTTAATGTAATACATGCTTGCGTTGAAGCACCCATCTGTGCCATATTCTAAAACTTCTCATCCAGAAAGACAAAAAAAGTTATTGAAAGATATTAAACCTCATGAGCTGAAAATAACAATAATAAATGGATATTGTGAGAGGCACAAGAAATAATTGCAACTACAGAGAGTCATTTTTCAAGCATGATGGGAAACAGGATGAAATGCATAGCGGAGGTCTGCGCCATGTGTCAGATTTCATGTCTGTCACACTCGATCAGTGACCAGCTCTAATGAGATACTACACGGTGCCTGAAAGTGAGGTTGGAAAACTGCTGTTCTGGTGCACATTAGAATCCAGGGAATTCCAAAAATCCGGCATCTGGTGAAAAACAGCAGCGTTCTGTGCCACAGGGTTCATTCATGTACGGGATTTACAGAGATGCGATAACCAGTTGAGCAAAAGTTTCCATACTAATAAAAAACATTTTGTCCAATTTTGCTAATTGCTGCCCAGTGGATGTAGCATGAGGCAAGATGGTGATGTGGAGAGGCCTGGTTTGGGTCTGAGTGATACTACATGCAGATATATGCAAGAACAAATGCACTACGGAAAAAAATGTTATATAGTTGTGGTATACTGGAATAGACTCCCCCAATATCTGACCCTTATTGGAAATAAATCCAGCTTCAAAAAGAAACTGAAAGAAGCTGTGATCCGGAAAGAAATTAAGGTTTAGCCCAGTCTGACTTTTGGCCTGACGATAATACTAGTATTATTATATAGTTTTGGTGTGTGCTCTGTCTTCTTCTTTTATTTGGATGCAGATATGGTGGTTGAAGCAAATGCTGCTACTTGTATTTTATTTCAATTCTGTTATCTTATATTTTATTTAGTTTATTTTTCTTCGTTTTAATAAGTGAATGCTGTTCACTAATTATTCCTTTGTTGATTGATTTTGTTATGTTGCAACGACGGGGCAGAGTGCTCCACTGCTCTAAAACAGAGAGATAGGACAGTGAGTGCTGCAGCGTGAGAACACATACACACACGAACGAAATTACTCCAAAATAGCAACAAAAAAAAGTAGAATCGCTGCTGTGTGTCGTACGAACTCACACAAAATCCTGTAAAACAGACATACATTTTGGCAATTTTCTAAGAAGCACAAACATGCGACATTGCATATGTGACACGTTCCAGTCTTTTGGTCCACATATCGGCAACCAATCAAAATGTTCAGACTTTTCTTTTGAAACTTGGAACTACGTTTCAACGTTGTTGAGAATCCCAACACAAAATCGCTAGTCAAGCCAAAATACTGCAACGTAATGGATTCAATGAGTAACTATAACACTACTTTACATTGTTAGCAGGCTCACAAAACAAGCTGTGTTAGTTGACTAGTGATGTGTCATTGATTTTTATGAAATGTATCACATTTTTCGAAAGAAAAGTCAGATCATCAGATCCGATATGAGGACCAAAGCATTAGAATCTGTCACTTTGTATGTCTACAATCACCTAACTACTTGTATAGAATGTAATATATTATATTTCACTTTTGCATCCGTGAGTCAGACCTGCGTTTTAAGGTGTATCCAAGTTCTTATTCAATAAATGAAAACACAGTTTTGACTTGATTACATTTCAATTGTGGTAAACCCACAACAAAAGATCACAACTGGTCACGGACAGATTTACCATGTTGTTAGTCTGGTACACAGTGACTTGACTACTGCGGCACAATCGATATGGATCTTTTATAGCAATTTCTAGGCACCCTGATGCTATTGATTTTGGTCAACAAACATTTCACTTTGATCATTATGATCCTCTGCTTGCAGTCCACTTCCTGTGGCTTCTCTTCATGAGAATCTTACAATTGGTCTTCAAATGCCATTTTGAAGTGTGACTGTTCCCACAGCAAAGAACAAAATTGAAACTCATTCCATGAAGTGAATTATACAGTAAATTATAAAGTTACATGAAAACCTGACATTCAAACTTTTTGAAGTTCTGGTAGATAAGCTATTGTGAAGACACCATCATCTGTATTTAGTAGAAAACACTCCAGCCAATGGAAAAGTGTCTCACTCTGCCAATGCCTTAGGATGTATAAATGTTTGATATTGATATTAAGCCTTACGTCTCCTGACAAATGGCTAATATTGAAGGGTAGGTTTCCCATGCACCTCTTGTTTGGTGATACATGTCCTGTGCATTAGAACCAAACTACCAATACGAGTGGAAAGAGGAAGAGAAATGCACAGGGAACTCTAGAGACTAATTAGAATTCTTCAAACATACAAAGCTTTTCAAAGTGTTGTTGTTGCAGACATACAAAGTCAGCGACCCAGGGTCTCATTTAATGTTTATAAGTATCTATTAATGTTCCTTTGGCTATGTTAAGAGCTCAGAGGGGCACAAGGGCAAGAGCTGATGGATGAGAAACACTAGACACCCAGCAGGCAGTGAACTCTATAATACAGTGATAGGGGATATTTTTACCTCAGTGCACTTCATTACATTTATTTTGGGGGAATATGTTACTATTAAATAATGTATTGTTCTTCATGTTTTCTGGAAAAATCAATCGGTGCTCTCCACCAGGAGATGAGTGTGCCTTATTAATGTTAGATCTTTATCGCACTATAGGACCACTGGACCTGCTGCTGAGGCTGTTGATAATTGACATTTTCTCCAGATGAGAGTATTTATCATTCTATCATAGTCCGTGGGAGGTCCCCACTGCTGACCATACCCACATATCTCCACATGTCTAGGAGAGGCAGCAGATGTGCCCTGTGTCCATTATGCCCACATAGTATTCCTATTTCCTCTTGCAGAAAAAGTTTGTTTCTTGAGGGAATGGAGAATAATTTCCACTCCAAAGAAAAGCATTGAGGAGAATAATACAGCCTTCACATAGACTTTTGAATAGGTGATTCAGAGTCAAAGTGACCTTCAAAATGTCCCCTGTTCTGAATGTCTTGAAAAATGGTGGCTTTTAGCCACACTTAGAGTGCACCGAGCGCACTTCAACACAGCAGCCTTTCAATGACATCCACCAGACGACTTATCTTTCCTTATGCCTTGCACAACATTCAAGATGCAGAGCAATGTCACTTTTACCATTGACATTTGCATTTTTATTGTATAAATATTGTATAATCTGAACATTGGCCCTGTGAATTGCATTATTATTGTGCATATAATTCTGCATATAGATATAATAATGTTGAATTGCACATTATAGAGATAATGTGCTTTACAATCAAGGGGTTGTTTGGAAAACCGAATTGTAGTCATCACTATTGGATCAAACTCCTGTTTAAGTGCTTCTTGGAGTCTCCTTTGACAATACATTTTGGATATGATGAGTGGTGTGGACTTACTCCACCAAGGGGAAGACAAAGACTTCCACAGACAGATTGTTTTAATAATATTTGTAATGCCACTCTCCAATGTAGTGAGAGGCTAGAGCAGCCTTGAGACAAAGCAAGGTCTATCAGTTGTAAACACCACGACACACCAACGACGCCTCTAATCAAATCAAAAAGATTAATTCAAGGGTTGTTCTAATCATTAATTTGACACTGTTTAGTGTTGCGTTGTTGATGCCAAACAATATGATGTGTGACAAGACCAAATGAAAAGCTAAGAAGGGTAAGATGTGATGCATTACCAAAATAAAGTCACTTTGTGGAAATGCATTTTGAATGAGAGTCTGCCGCGACCGCGTTCAACACACTTCATTTCATTCCCATCGTTCAGGTTTAGTGTCAAATGATGGTGGATGCGCGAGGCCTAATGGAGGTGAGGTGATGACTTATGAAGTTTTTACGACGCAGTCAGAGTGACGCCAGGTAACTTATCTGGAGATGGATCGCCGACATGGTTCACTGTCTCTGTGGTCACTAGGCTGGCAGCACAAATAGGCATAGACAAATTACACATGACACAAAAAAATTACAATAATGTAATGTGTTGTAATTTCAAGTTGCCTTTTTTCAGAACCAAATCCCACATCCAAAAACATTGATAGATATAAGTATGTGAACATTAATCAATACATCAAGGGTGAAATAAACCAAGTGAAACATACACAGGCAACGATAAATGCTTTCATTTTCATTTAGTGATTGATTACCCCAGAGATGTACAGTATTGAGTGAGGCAGTTGAAGATCTTCTGCCTGACTGCCTTTACTTATCATGGATGACTGTAGAGGGAAGAGGGGGTAAAAGAGTTCATTTGAATTCATCATCTGCTGCCAAGAACTACAGCTGTTTTTGGGCTGACGCGCCTATTCTTCTAGGGACACGTTAGCTGTTTTTTTCTACAATTTCTTCGAATTTCTCTACTTTGGAATGGGGGAAATTCTGTACTGCCCCATACGGTTCATTGTGGGAGGCTAAACCCC
This sequence comes from Nansenia antarctica, assembly GCF_963989245.1. NCBI lineage: Eukaryota > Metazoa > Chordata > Actinopteri > Argentiniformes > Microstomatidae > Nansenia > Nansenia antarctica. Next base: position 93,661,474 of record NC_137674.1, on the reverse strand, counting down.
CATCTGTCCAACATCTATGGCTTGTCTGCTCATTCATAGTTTTGAAGAAGTATGGTATCACATTTTTATATCACTGTATGGATTTACACATTATCATGTGTCACACTTGAATAAGATTACTATTTGACTGTAAAGTCACAGGGGGTTGACTCTGGTTTTGATGTGTGGTCTGTCTACATACGATATACCATTCTGCAACAACAGACGTGACCTTGACTCAAGACTGCCCCGACACCCTCCTCAATTCCCACACTTGTCTCAACCAGAAGTACTGTTACTTCGGAGGAGTAAACATTAAAGAACATGCCTATTTGTGCTGCCAGCCTAGTGACCACTTTAACATTTAAAGTACATGAATTTCTAGTGTACCATTATATATATATAGTATAATACTTAATTCAAAAGGTACTCAAGTAAAAGTGTTGACATTCAAGGCTACTTTAAAAAGTACAGTGTTCCCCAAAAAAGTACAGTCCTTGACAGAATCTACTTAAAAACAGAAATGAGAGTTGTTGTAATGTGTTAGTTTCCACCTCAGGTCTTAGCAGTATGTGAGAAACCTGAGTAAAAGTTGTTTACAGCTGGCCTTTGTGTTACACTTGCTAATGTAATTCATGCTCTCATGGACACTTTGTCACGTCATATTTATTGAAGATAAATAAGCTCTACAGTTATATCTAGAGCTACACATAGATCACACACCCGACATCTGGTCTTCATTGGCCTAATTATTGAAGTAATGAGATGCTAATTTCAAGAATCATACTGCATGCATGAGCAGGCCAGATTCATGCAAGACAGAACTTTATGACAAAACTAATAAATAAAACATCTAGCTGGTGGTAAACATTAAGCTACTCGGAGAGGAGAGAGAACACAGTGCTGATGATAAACAGTGTTCTTATGTAAGATGGACTAGACTGCGCTTGAAGCATGGGTTTGTTTTCCTAGCTGTTTTCCTGGCTCGTGGAGAATGATGGGAATGTGATTAGTTCAGGAGTAATGAATGTACAGTATTAAGCAGCCTCTCATGGATCACAGGGGTTAGTAGTATCATTATTAGTGTTATTGTTAATATTTCCAGGATTACTGATAGTAGTTGTACAGTACAGTAACCACCAGTACAGGTGGTAGTGGTGCTGTTGAATTTGCTCATTTGACTTTACAGTTGTGCTAATGTAAAACAGCTACTAATCTGAGAGGTTTGTCCTAAGAAATGGAATATCTTAATACACCGGTGAGAAAATTGGCTCTGAAGTCTCCCGCAGGGCGGTCTGATACTCACCAGCATGTATCTCTGGGGGGTATTCCACAAAGCAAGATGAATGAGTTAACCAGTTAGCTGCTATTCACAGAGACTCGTACTAACAACACAGTAGCCGTCTCCTGTTTCATGAGGCATGGTCTACCTGTTGCATATTAAACTGTTGCCAGGTCACAAACACCTACATAACTTTGTCTAAAGAAACATTCTGTAAGTCTAACCTAGATAACATTATATGTTATAGAACCAGTGACTTCAAATTTTCGGTTAATAAAGGAAATGGAAAACATTCAAATAAGAGGTTATGTGGTCAAGGAAAATATAGTGTATATATGTAAAGTATGCAAGGAATACATGTGGACAAACAATGTCAAATAAGCTTATTGTAAGAGCCTTCATAGCCCTCTAAAAATGTTATGTAATAAAAAATGTTTTTTAATGTAACGTAATAATATTTTGCTGCAGCTGCTAGTTGGCCATTGCCCTTTTTTTTTGTTTTTTTGTTTTTTGTTAGTCCCACTCATATCATTTCATTTTATTGACAGATACAGTAGAGATTTAGACAGGAAGGATGGGTGAGAGAGAGAAGCGGAATGACATGCAGGATATGTCCCCGGACGGAACCGAACCGGGGACCCTGCGGTTACATGGTCAACGCTTAACCCACTACGCCACCTAAGCGTCCCGAACATTGCACTTTTCAAAGCAAGCAGTGACACTTCTCCAATAGCACCACTATCGTAAAGCAGTGGTTTCAACAGCCACGGCTAGAAAAACCCTAAGCGATGGATAGCCACATAGCCTGTGATCTCTGGCTCACTCACTGTTTTTGTCAGCAGAGCCACTGAGGTAATTTCAACTTAACAAGAGGGTGTCTGGACAGGTCTTCTCTTTCCCAAGTAATGTTTGTGATTCAACTCTTCTGCAGTATAATGGGCTGTCTTTTTTATTGTTCATTACTTATTTCAGCAAAAAAAATCATCTTCATGAAAATTACAATAAAGAATACTACGGTACCATTGAGGTCACCATTATTATTATCACCTGCATGTATAATCCTTCCCCTCACCTCACATTGTTCCATCCACTATTTGAATATTGGGTGTAGAGCTGTGGGCACAAAAATGTGGGCACCCCTAGTCAAAATGCCTTTTACAATGAATATCTAAGTGGAAAAAAAGCATTTCATCACATTTTAAAGCAAGATTCATTTTTTACTTTCCAAATAATAAAACAAGGAAAAAGGCCTTGTGCAAAAGTTTTCGAACCCTGTCAGCTAGTACTTTGTAACTCCTCGGGCAACTATAACAGCTTGCAAACATTTCCTGTAGCTAGCTAAGAGTCTTTCAATTCTTGTTTTTGGCCATTTTCCCCATTCTTCCTGGCAGATCAGAAATAATTCTTCGGCCTTCTTGCATGCACGGCATGTTTGAGATCCCTCCACAGATTTTCAATAATATTCAGGTATGCTTCGGGTCATTGTCTTGCTGGACTACCCAACCGCTCTTCAATTTAAACTTCTGGACTTTCAAACTTTAGCCTCTAGAATGTTTTGATATTTGGTGGAATCCATTCTTCCTTCCACCCGCACAATATTGCCTGTACCCCCAGCTGCTACACAACCCCAAAGCATAATGGATCCACCTCCATGCTTAACAGTTGGCAAAGTGTTCTTCTCTACAAATGCTTCACCCTTTTTTCTCCAAACATACCTTCTTTGGTTGTGGCCAATAAGTTCAGTTTTGGTTTCGTCAGTCCAAAGCACATTGTTCCAATAGGCTTCAGGTTTCACAAGGTTTTCTTTTGCATACTTCAGGCGCTTAATTTTGTGTTGAGGTCGTAGGAAAGGCATCTTTCTGGAAACTCTGCCATTTGTTGTTTAAGGTATGCTGTATTGTTGTCCTGTGAACAACTAGACCGGTGTCTCCTACTCTTTTTTTGCAGCTCTTTTGCAGTGATGTGTGGGTTCTTCTGAGCATTTCTCACCAGATCTCGGGCCATTCTATCTGACATTTGCCTTGGTCTTCCAGATCTTGCCTTGACTTCAATTGTTCCATTTATTTTTACATTTTCTGATTATGTTTCTGACAGTGGAAATGGGTAGTTTGAAACGTTGCGAGAGTTTTTTGTAGCGTTCTCCTTGATGGTGGAAGTGAACTATCTTGATTCTGACATCCTTGGACAACTGTTTAGATGAACACACGTTTTTTAACACCAGACACAACAGCCACCGCAGTCGGATACTTTAGAAGGCATCGAGTTACATAGATATATATATGGGTCATGTTTAACTTTGTAGCATTTAGTGTTCAGGTTTGCTTCCAATCAATGCTTGGAGATTAATTGTAACAGCCATTTAAACCAGGGGTGCCAAAATGTTTGCACCCTGTTGGCACACCTCAAACCAAATAGTGGAGAAACACGCTCTGAATCAAAACACACACAAAACCGCTGCTAGTAGGCTATCTCTAAAAAGAAACATCGCTACGAACATCATCAACATGCTGATAAAACATGAACATTATAAAAACACATAACTACACATAATTAGATCACGCAGTCCTTGCTTTTGAAGTTTGTTTACAAGCCATGTATCATTTACCCAATAGCCTAGGGCAGAAGAGACAGTGAATCCAATTCACAAATGATAAGTATTTAGGAGATCGTAAAACTGTTGTTTGTTATATCGAGTGGGCTCTTCAACACTTAAACTTTCGTAATATGCAAAAGTTTTGCTCATTTACATGACTTGAGAATTGCCGACATGCTGCCCTTTTCACCAGCCCATGTCAATACAAAATAACAGCATCTGCACACTCAAACACTGTGCAAAAAAACATTGTTTATTGCAAGCTTTCAGTCATAGACCTTCTTCAGGCAAAGTCTGATCACGGATGAGTGCTGGTATTTTCACTATTTTCACCAGACCGTGTCACAAATGTTCAAACGGCATTTACGAGCCCCTATAGTGTATCAGAAAGCCAGTACAGTTGGGGGAGAAAATGAAAAGTGGTCTCTCTTTCTCACATCATTTCCCTGGGTAGCTGAAGTCTTTGGCACTTGATCTCAACTCTTGGCAAGAGGATTTGAATTGAAGTGACTAATGTAAAACAAGGCCAACTGTCAGATGTAAGCCAGTCACTGGTGGTGCACTTTGTGCCCTCCATTTCCAAGGCATAATGATGCATGGCCATCAAACTTAAGCCTAGTCTAGTGCTTACATATGGAATAGGTGTCAGTTGCAGAGCAGGAAATTATGCAGTCCACTAGTTCCCTGTCTAGCATGCCATCTCAGCAGCACATTTCTCTCCCTGAAGGAGAAATGACATGTTTATGAGTTATTCCCCCGGTGAAGGCCTACACCTAGGAATACACACGTGTCTTTTTTGTACAGTAACTGGATGGCTCGACTGAAGGAAATATGTAGTGAATATGGTTGAATAAATTGAATTCAAAATATGTTGTTACTATTCCACCCCCTTTTCCTGCCAAACAGATATCCATGATTTTTATATATTTAATCCTTTAGAATCATTTATTTTATCCAGCACCTTATATTACTGACCATTAATACCCCTAATATATTTACAACAATTTGACCCTTGTATTTTACCCATTGGTTGTTTAATCACGTCACTTGTCATTACTCAGATAAGAGGGTAGTATAACTTGAAACGTTATATCTGTGTTTTCTTGTATCTGAGTTCAAGGACAAAAAATATGTTTAGCTACAATTCATGACACTTAAAATACATACTGCCTGTATCTACAAACCGCATTACAGCTTCAGGTCAATCTACCTCCTACAATAAAGCACTATTTACAGTATGGAAAAAAACGTGTATAGCATATTTCATCACTATGAGGAATACATATGAATGTTAAGAGATGTCCTTGACTCTTGTCTACTTCAGAAGGACCACAACCTCTAACCTCTAACCACCCTTGCGTTCGGCTAGGAGTTGTATGAAAGGACCAATGTTCTTGGCCAATTCTGAAATAACCATTACCTGTATGAAAGGACGTGATCAGCTGGCACACATGAATAGCCAGGCCTTTTCCAAGATGAAGAAAATAACCTGTAATAATTTGCCCCTCCAGTAGCATGGAGATACTGCAGCAGTGTTCCACTATTTGTCACTGTCAGCCTCGAGACTGAGTATATGAGAAGGGAGGGGGAGAAAAGTGTGTGAAGAAAACGCTGAAGTATGTGATTAAGAATAATGACCAAAAAATTGCATAAAACCTTCTCCCAAATCACATATCAACTCTACGCCTGGCATCCCTGAAGCAGCTCATCAGTCCTGGACAAAGTCCCCGTCTCTCACAGACACAGTCCCAGAGCTTACACCGACCCGAGACACTGTGGCTTTCTCTCTAACTGGAGATACAGTATAGTGGAGACTTGAAGAGCGGCTGCTCTGGACTGAGCAAGAGCTGTCAAGTTCCACATCAACATAGTGACCTTCCATCCATCTCTGATATTACACAGGGCTGACAAACAAACACATCCAGTCCTGTTGTTATCTTCAAAACCACTGTTTGGAGAGGAATTTCTATCTGAACAGTGGAAAAACATTCAATGCATAACAATGTGGAGGGTTGATAATTTATATTTGTTCTTTGCCATTGCTGACTTGCTATAGAACACAGACAAAGAATACAGCCAAGAGAATTATGCTATACATTACAATGTCATCATTTGAATTATTTTCATAGATTCCAGTCTTCGGTCTTTTAGGATGTATGTTTTGTTCACAAGCTGCCCAATAAGCTTGAGAAGTTAAAATATACTAGTTATTCCTCCGGAAGCTGCTTCATGACATTTATTTTAGCCATCAAGTCAAATAATATTATCCCACTAGGAGAAATGTGGTTGCAGCCAGGTATTAAAAACACATTCAATCTATTATGAATACAACATGAAAGACAACATACCGGACAGAACAAAGAGACAATGATACAATACAGTACAGTGCAAGATGAAGAAAATTGCTGAGTGCATGACAACAAGGTTTTGATAAAGAGAGCAAGGCCAAACAGTAGCAGTTTTTCTGATGCACATTCGGAAGCCGCAAGGTGCGACAGTAGATCAACAAACAGAGAAATTCAGCCTCAAAGTTTTCACAGACACTTTTCACAAGCAGGTAATGGGTGGGAACAATAGCTGGTTAACTCCACCCCCAAATCACCTAATCACCACCACTTTACAAGTGTTCTGTCCTTTGTGTCAGATGAATGAACTGATCACATTGACATAGTTATATAGTATGGTTGAATGAAGGCTTCATATGTTTGTTTGGACTAGGAATATCCTATATTTTCCCTTATTATAGAGTCTGGGACAGCGACACTAGCTTCTATAAGAACGGAGTTAACGGTAGTAGTTGGTGAATAATTGATGAATGGAGTAGAGAGCTAGCTAGCTAGCCTTGAGCTAGGTCTTCTGAGAGTGAGACACAGCCCTGTACCTGCTACAGTGGTTAGGTCCAGAGGGACAGGTCTGCCGGCGACAAAGTCCGGTGTTACAAACCAGTTGTGAAGCTCCTAGTAGCTTCAAAGTCTGTTGCTCATAGACAGTGAGCTAAATGTAACTAATAGTGCTAAGCTAACGAGTATAACAGCTGTTTAAACACACTTTCAAAATATCTAGTTATCTATCACACAATCAAACTATCTATCGATCGATCACACTTTCAAATTATCAAATTATCTATCTATCACGCAGTCAAACTATCTAATCTATCTATCTCGTGTGAAGTGGGAACTAATATTTCCTAAAAGACACATGAGGAACTGTCGTTCGGGGTTTAGTTTCCGCCTGTGAGCCTTTTTTGACGCGCGTCTTACTATATATAGCCTGTGTTTTAGCCTGGTCGCGACCAGGCTAATTATATCTGACTCAGAAGGAGCTCAACCAAGCAGCGAATTATTTGAGCCACATTGATGGAACCGAACGCAAGCTAACATTATCGAGGCTTAGAACTTTATCGAGCTTCGTGGAATAGCCCCCTGTGTGGCTAGCCTCGTAAACACTAACACAGCTTAGTAAATAACACTCAGTACACTAGTTAACAAACTTAACACGTTTGGCTATGTCATGTATCTCACTACATAGTTAACAAGCAAACACGTTTGGCTATGGCATGTAACTCACTACATAGTTAACAAACTAACACGTTTGGCTATGGCATGTAACTCACTGTCAGTGTGTCGACAACAAACATTCAAACTTGTTTGGTTAGCCTAGTAAACACACACACAGGGTTGTGTGAAAGGGAAGCAGATACGCCCCTAAACAAAAACAAATACTACCCCCCACCCAAGTTTGCTAACAAAGTGTAGGTATTTAGTGAACGTAAAACTGTTGGTTATGATATTGCATGGGTTCTTCATCGCTTCAATCTTCGTCATATGCAAAAGAAACGGAAAACTACTTTTTTCACAACAAGGCTTGTTTGGCTCGATTGTGAGGTTCCACAATTCCAGACATGCGGACCTTTTCATCAAGATGTGACACATATTGTGAGTAGGGTATTCAATACCTCCTCACAATAAAGACATAACAAGAATGCAACACAGTTATTGAGTTGTCATAATAGGACAGCACTTAAATATCCACCATGCAGTACAAGGTACGACTGAAATGCCATCTGTAAAGAAGGGTCCTCTCTACTGCTGGAATAGAGAGCTCACTTCTGAAACCTCCTCTAATGACATAGATGAGGCTGAATGCCAGAGAAGACTGCCACAAGCCAAACTTAGAAAGGTTACGATGTTTTAATTAAACTTCTGTCACTCTGGGATTCCCAGCGCAAATCGACATCTCGTTACGTAGAGTGGCATAAGGTGAAAAGACACTTGAGTGATAGGAATATGAGAAGTACTTAATATACGAAAGGGGACACATGACTGCTAATGTGCATAGTAAATTAGTGGGAGTCATATTGAGTGGCCCATCTCATTGCGGTGTCACTGAACTGCATTCAGGGGATGGTTGGGGTGGGGGGGGGGCACATGCCTTCAATCTTAGATAGTGGCTTGGGACTCATGTCATCAGGTTCTCAGCTGTTATGTGTCGTCTCTGCCTCATTGCAGTTGCCCCCCCCCCCACACCCTGCCAGACCTGTCAGCCGGGAGGGATGTCACACGTTTTCAGAGGAGTTTGAGAGGAGGACATAATATCTGTCAACTTCATCTTCTTCCTCACTTGCCTTCACTTCACAGTGCGTCCCCTCAACAGCTCTTTCAGAGCCTTCTCCAATCCGTCCATCACACTTTTTTTTCTGGGGGGTTTATTTTTTCACACCACAAGAAATGACAAAAACCTTTCATGTTCTTCTTTGTCCTTCTTGATGGCCATCGTGGTGTAATGGACCAAATGTCCATGTGTGATGTGAGAGGAGTTTTGTTTTTAAAATAACCAAATCGAATAGAAATGGTCATATATACCTACCTTTAGCTTTGATGACAGTTTTGCACACTCTTGGCATTCTATCAATCACCTTGTTTTTCGTTGTTTTTTTCTTACAATATCGAAAATAATATATAAATAAAGAAAAACCATTGAGTTTGGTTTTGACTGGTACTGTATTTTATTTTGACTAATAACTAATTCTGATTATTATTTCTAGAATTATAGAATCCCCCCAAAATAAACTCCTCAAAAAAAGTTCGGAAACGTTATTTCGGTAGATGATTCCTCCCCTTTAATAATACCAATTGGTATTTTATTTTATATTGTTGGGAAGCCTGATTAGTCACCTTTACAACAAGGTACAACTTGTAAGGATCATGCATTTGTGGAATGAGCAACACAGCTATATATGCAATATTCTTCTGTTGGTATTCACTCTCGTTTTCAGCTTCAAGTGCTGGCAGATGTATATGATATCATATGATATTCTGGAACCAGTGGCGATCCCATATCTCCAGAATCTGGGACCTAACTCCATCCTCAAGGATGACAACGCTTGCCCCCACAGAGCCAGGATCATCACAGAGTACCTCCAGAATTTGGGAGTGGAGAGGATGGATTGAACACTTATGGGATCAGCTTGGGTGAGCTGTACATGCCAGAGTGACCAACGCAACCATGTTGGCTGACTTGAGGCAAATCCTGGTTGAGGAATGGGATGCCATCCCACAGCAGTGTGTGACCAGGCTGGTGACCAGCATGAGGAGGAGGTGCCAAGCTCTGCGTATGGATCTTCCACACGCTACTGAGGTCCCTGACAGTGTAAAATGACCAGTATGTGTTGTTTTCTCCTCATTACTGTAGGAGAGTGCAATCATCCAATCCACCAAGCAACTCAAAACAAGAGTTTTTATTGCAGAAGAATATTGCAGGGGATTTTGGCACATTTTGGGCCGCTACCCACACGTTTAGCTGTGTTGCTCATTCCACGAATGCATGATCTTTACAAGTTGTAAAGGTGACTAATCAGGCTTTCCAACAATATAAAATACAATACCAATTGCTATTATTAAAGGGGAGGAATAATCAACCGAAATAACGTTTCCGAACTGTTTTTGAGTTTGAGTTTATATATTGATATTTAATCAGAGCACAGCAATTCCTTTAAAATGCACCTGTGTTGTAGGCAAGGTTGCAGGCCTCTATGTGAATTGAGAAATACAGAGAATGCACAATAGAATACATTATTACAGAATATAGAAATAAATAAAAAAAGACAACATATTCAGGTGAGAATACTTGAGTCTCACACCAATTTCAACTTTCATTTCAGCTTCTTCTACAGTTTTCTTTTTTTGCTGTCCATCATCCTCCTTCCTCTCTCACTTTCTACACAGGGATTTCAACATTATTGAATTATCAACTGTTTGACACTGTTTGGCGGGCACCGGACATCTTTCAAAGGTTGAACAGGTGTTATTGTAGTCAGCTTATTATTATTACAGAGGTTCTGTAAAAATAGGTTTAAGACTGTTTTAAAGTCTGGGTAATCCCCCCCAAAACTGTAAATGTTTAAAATGTTTTTGAAGATGTCTCCTTTGAACAGCCTCTCTTCTTCATTTGAAATGTTCTTTCCCTCTTGGAGTCCAGGTGGGTGTTGTACTGCAGCATAGGAAGCAAAGAAAAAGAGGAGAAAAGATAAAGCCTTAAGGCCAATGCACACGGCGTGCGATTTCGTCGCACCGCCGAATTCGATTCCATTGTTGTGAATGGTTTTGAATGAGACAATGCACACGGCGTGCGATGCGATTTTGTCGCACGACAACATTCGATTCTCAATTCACATTCATTCATTCATTGGTGTGAATTGAGAATCGAATGTTGTCGTGCGACAAAATCGCACGTCGTGTGCATTGGGCTTTACATACAAAATTGGGTAAGAAAAAGTGACGGATGGAAAGCAAATATGAAGTTAGGCAACTTAATACATATACAGTAATATAATGTGTCTGTTTAAATGTTATGGAACCATTTGCAACCAAGACATTAATCAACTAATTTTGACAACTGATTTAATGTTAAGAGTGTATGGTAGCATTAGGAAAGTTCTGCAACTTGATTGTTACTATTCAACTATAAGACAAAATGTACTTTAGGTCATACATACTGTAACAAATCATCAAAACCATTAGATTCAGACCAGCTAATTGATCCCATCAATGACATACATTGAAATCTAGTATTGGTTGGGCAACACCCAAGGCGTCTGCTAAATGCCAAAAATGTAAATGTAAATGTAACACAATGCTATCAGGGCCTGTTCTCCTGCGTGCTCCTACAAACCTACAAATGTCATGGAGGAGGGGGGGGGAATAAGCCTCCTTCTATGATAGCTCCGTCTCAGAGACATTTTGAATCTATCAAGGTGTCAAGGCGTACAACGCTGCTGTCATAATTGACTAGAAAGATTTAATTTTCACTGTAACATGCTGTAGACATGGCAGCTGGAACATCTTGTGAAGTCTAACGTGTCTTGGACAACTTCATTTCACATTATATTACAGAGCCTCAACACACAGACACACACACAACACTACAGTAAACATCCTGGTGAGGGGTCTCCATTGATTTCTGAAGCTCTATTATCTGCATGGCTACTGGCAGGATTCTACCCAATCCAACAAATCCCACAGATTTGTCAATTTAGTGCCATAAGTGGTTCCTTTGTGCAGGGTACATGTACTGAGCAGGAGGTATGGGTCCTAGAGAAAGGTTGGTGAGCTGGAATATGAATGTCACATACAGTACTATATAGAAACAAAGCGATGGCAGCGGACATATGTTATCAGAACCCCCCCCCCCCCCCCGGGGGTGAATCCATTGAGAAAAATAATCCCTTACATCCACTGTCACAGTTCCAACATTGGTGATTGTGAAATCATATGGACAGGCAAAGAATGCTGGAACAATTATCGGGTGAATACAGTTTCTGTCTCTCCCTCTCCCTCCCTCTCTCTTTCTTCCTCTCTTTCTTTCTGTCTGTACTTTTCAGTGGAAAATGTTCTAGAATCTATATGTCTATCCAGCAATCAATTTTAGTGGGGCTTCACCACAACAACCACTGTAGTATGTGTGCGTTTTAAAACACAAACTAGTATGTGTTTAATTCCTTGTGATCTTTAATGGTGTGTTTCTGAACAGGAGCCCTTGCCTTTGCACCGGGCTTGTCTGGGGAGCCTGGACCCCCTGGCCGCTTCTCACATGAGCAGTCGTGCAAAATTACTTGATGATTGATCCCACTCTAGCGGGAGTGTATTTCCTTTTTTTTTCTAAATGGATATTGTATTTAAATAGAATAGAAACAGCCATTGGCTTTGTAATCCCTGTGCAACACTTGCAGACAAGAAAGAAAAGTCAAGTGCTGTATTGGTCTGGATGCCACGCTTATCTGCCACAGTCCCTACAGGTCGCCTTGTCAACGTCTGTTGCCTCAACCTACAGTAGCTGCCTCTCTGATATTAAAATGTACTATCTCTGTGGTGAGCATGTGGGGAGACTTTTGTTGTTGTTGTTGTTCGAACAAAGGTACACATTTTCCACTGTATTTCTGAGGCAAAGTGCTCCAATGTGGTGTAGACTAAGCATGTGGTGTATGATCACAGCACGGGCCTGCCTCGGAAGTGTACGACAGCACTATATGCATTATTGTTATTGTTTAATCAAAACTATCACTACTCTGGAAATGGTCTGACATTTCCCTTTTCTCATCCCTTGTGTTGTGAAAATGTCAACATATCAATTGTCTAGCACCTCTTTTGTATGTGGGAAATGTGTTCCTGAAATTCAAAAGAGATGCATTCTATTTGTAGAAGACAAATGAGAGAGCCATGCTCTTTGAAATTTCCACATGTGGGCATTAGATGTGTCCCTGATAGCTGTCAAGAACTACAATTTATGAGATGCTGTTGGAATACCAAAGGGTAGTCAATATAAAAAACACTTTAATTTGCAAACCTTCATGAATGTTTATAGAACATAATAGTTTATAGCTGAATAAATGAAATTCACGTACAGTCATGTGAAAAAATTAGGACACCCCATGACATATTTAGTTCTTTTTTAAGAAACATGGACATATCAATATTTGGTCTTCTTTCAAACAATATCTATATATAACAACGTTAACAACGGTAACAACCCTCTGGGCTCGTTGGCACATGTCAATTAAACATTATTATGGAAACAGATGGACAAAGTCTTGTTTGAATTGTTTGAAATAAAAACATTTTAATAATTACCACTCTCACTGGTGAGGACCAACAACAGATTAAACATAACTACACAAACAAACACAAAAGAACATCACCCTTCAATAATATAATAATATATTATATTATTATATTATAATAATACAATAATAATAATAATAATAATGAAAAAGAACTAAAAGAGAAACAAATAACAAAACTGTGCAGACAGGTAAGAAGCCCAGAGTGGTGTGGTCTCTGGTCTTTTATACGTGTAGCACCAGGTGCAATCAGCACCTGAGGAACAAGACACAGCTGTTTACAATTAGACACTCAGACCAACACCACACAGGACAGACATGGAGACAGACAGAGTGAGGCTGTGTTCGGAATAGCGTACTAGCATACTACTCATACTAGATATGACGTAGATTTTGAGTATGTAGTACGTTCACACTGTACAGTATGCGAGATTTGAGTATGCGAGAAATTTAGTATGTGAGCAATTACTTCCGGAAAAATGTAAGTCAGTTACGATGGACACTAGCTCGGGTCCTATTTCCTAAAATGCATTTCGCGTCCAGGGTTGAAGGGTTGCGTCCAGGGTTGCCAGATGGGGCGGGATACCGCCGAATGGGCTACTTGATTTTGAGGTTATAGAAAGTTTAGGCTGTAAATTGTCAATCCCATCTGGCAACCCTGTGCGAAAGCTTGCAATAAACATCGTTTTTTGCACAGATTTGAGTGTGCAGATGCTGCTTTCTTGCACTCTATTTGATCCTCTTCAGCTGCAGCACCCCAGCTAAGTCTGATCACGGATGAGCGGTGGTATTTTCACTATACTGGGAATTAACATGTATTAACAATAATTAACATTAACATGGTGAAATGCATTCTTTAGACATGACTACATCGTCATGATTACAAATATCCCACTTGAAATGCATGAAATCCAAGTTTATTTGTGTCATAAGGGCTCTGCACACAGCGTGCGATTCTGTTGCGCATCAACATTCCATTTTGAAGTTTGAATGGAAGTCTATGAGAACATCGCATCTCAACACACAAGGCCCCGATTTTAATCGCACGGCGAAAATTCGATTCCATTCGTTTTGAATGGGACAAAGCACACGGCGTGCGAGTTTTGTCGCACTGTCAAATTTAGCAAAACGAATGGAATCGAATTTTCGCCGTGCGATTAAAATCGGGGCTGTGTGTGTTGAGATGCGATGTTCTCATAGACTTCCATTCAAACTTCAAAATGGAATGTTGTCGTGCAACAGAAATCGCACGCTGTGTGCATTGGCCTTTACACACATGTTCACCTAGTATTTGACTGAATGTAACCCAATCACGAAAGATCCCAGTATTGTAGCTTCAGATGGACAAGTTGGTTGTAGTGCTTGCCCATGATATGTTATTGCTCATATATATTTATTTTAATCATGTTATTTTACCAACTGTTAAGACAACAATATAGTAAGCTTGAGCTAGCTAAAGATATTGGCCCCCCAAATCATTTTACAACGTGTTGTAATTATGTTACGATGTTTCTGTCGAGTGAGTGAAGGTAAGCAATGTAGGGTGCGTTCGTAAAATCGCTCTGAGAGAGCCGGAGCGCACACTGGGTGCAACGTCATAAAGGGACCAGGTAATTTGATTGGACAAGAGGCATTCCATGAGTGCTGATCATATTTCCAGGGCGATTTTACGAACGCAGCTAGCGAACAGAAGACGCAAAAAATCGTCAGATCAGATATATAAACGGGTTATTTTGGTAAACTGGACACATTTTGGGAATACATGTGGTTACTTTCTCGCCTGAAAACATATTAAAACTTCATAAAATGACATGTTAACACTTGTAAAGCCAAAATTACATATTTTAGCTAATGGAGGTTTAAAATGGAGGTTTAAATTCGCCGCTCCCGGCGAAATGCATTCTGGGAGGCAGTATGCATATTGTGTTAATGGTCGGCTGGTTTTCACATACTTTTTATGAATTTAGTAGGCAGTATGCAGTATATACTCCTTGAGTATGCTAGTATGCAGTATGCTAGTATACCATTCCGAACACAGCCTCTGTCACACATCACATTAATCACAACATGTGTCACACATCACACAGTAAAAGTGATGTAATTGATTTAAAAAACAATGCAAATGTAACATTGTTATAATTGATTTAACAAAAAATGAACAAAGAATCAAGTGCACCAGATCATCACTAAGTGATGGTCCCATCGCGTTCTATCATCTATCAATACTTTTTAAACTTCTGGTGCAGCAGAGAAGGAAACACAAGGAAATAGTCGAAACTACTATCTTGATTTAGCCTCCTCCCTGTATATCTCACCACTCACCAAGACAGGGTTTTTAAATCTCCATATATACAGTAGTTCTAATGCATCCTGAAATACTGTGATAAGTTTATGTTTATGAGTTATTTCCATATTTACATTTTAATAAATTACATTTCAAATGAAATAATATAATGAATAATTTAATGAAATAAATGTCAAAAAACGTGTTTTCATGTTATCATTCTAGGGTATTGTGTATGGATTTTTTTTTACTTACTCCATTTTAAATTGAGTCTATAACAAAATGTGGAAAAAGTGAAGGGGTCTGAATACTTTCCGAAGGCACTGTATGTCTATACTGTGTGTCCCTGAGATGTATTAAGTACCTAACTGTCCTCTGTTGTCTCTCTACAAAACCTTTCTCTTTCCCTGAAAAATGCATTCAACCCGGATTGCCCCTCTTGTGTCATCATCACTTTCCAACCACTAATTGTGTAATACTCCAACTGTACCTTACAGTATATAACCATGTTTGCACCTTCTATATGGTCACTAGCCTAAAAGTCTAAAGCCATTAAGCCATGTTATGAGATGATTTCAAAACAAGAATAGCCAACAATGAGATATATATATATATATATATATATTTTTTTTTAAATTTATTTTATTTTATTAAAATAAAGGAAAGCAAAGAGGGAAACAATATCAACTAGGCAATTTTTTTTTTTTAACCCTAACCAACATACTGGATTGGGGAGGCTGTGTCTCCAGAGGTAGAGCTGGCGTCTAATGATCGCAAGGTCAGCGGTTTGATCCCTGGCTGTCCACGTGTCGAGGTCTCCTTGGGCAAGACACTGAACTCCAAATTGCTCCCAATGAGAGGGCTGGCGCCTTGCATGGTAGCTTGCCACCATTGGTGTGTGAATGTGTCATGGATGCTGGTTGTTTTGGTGTGCGGCCTCTGTTTGCTGCCCTCTACAGGTTGTAAAACGATCACCTGGTCTCATTAGTCTTGACCAGCCACACCTGTTGATGAGCTGTCTGACTCAGTGCCATGGACTGTATAGGTATATTTACTTTCAGGACAGAGATTGACACGTTTTGACATTGCGACGCTTAAATATACTATAATTAGTTAGTTATAGGGGTCAGATTCAGTATAATTAGATGTTTCACTGGTTGGGTTGCTTACACCGGTCAGCTCGGCAGCCTATGTGCCTTTCCTCTTAAGTGCCTGGGTTTGGGTGCATATAAGAAGACATGTAAAATAACAGAATAGAATTGAATATCAAAATATATGGAGCGAAATATACATTCAGCAGAATATTGCACAGGAGTTGAATTGCGTGTGTCTGTGTGTGGGTGGGAGTGGTGAGCTTGTGTGTGTGTGTGGGGGGTGGTCATGTCAATGTGTGTGTCTAGGGCTTTCACACCGGCAAAGAACCGTGCCGGTTCGCGTTCGCAAACCAAGTCTGGAACCGGCCGGCGCGTTCAGACCGAAACTCAATTGGTTCGGAACCTGAAAAGTTGGTTCGCAGCGGGCACCAAAAAATAGTGGTTCTCAAGCGAACCAAAAACGCGAACCGTGACGTCGTCAGTGGGTGTGTCATTATTCTAGGCTGCAGAGACCAGCAAGGAGGAAGTAGACAAAATGTAATCTAATCTAAATCTAATCATTAGTGAACAAAAACAATATCAAAAGTGTCATTATTCTCTCTATCTTCCTCACATGCTCAGCAAACACACACACGCGCGCGGACATGCGCGAATGCGAATTTCGTAAGCCATTTCTATTCCAGTAAAGGAGCAGCTGATTAGTAAAAGAACGCGTGTAGCAAGTGTCTTTTGTTTTGTTTCATAGAAAATTGTGTTTATTTCAGATACTGTAGTGGAAGATATTATCCTCTTTTCCAGTGAAGTAGCTGCCATCTAGTTGTGAAATGTTTGTTTATCCCGCCCCTTCATCACCCAGCGTTGACGACGCGGATGGTTCAGGTTACACTGGTATGAACGCGGGCTCGTTCGCCAGACAGCACCAACGTTCCGAGGTTTCCGAACGCGAACGCGAACCGGCACGGTTCTTTGCCGGTGTGAAAGCCCTGTGTGTTATTTATTTAGCAGAACTAAATAAATCTAGCTTAAACTCTGTGTGCGGCTTATAACCCTTTGTGTAGTGCCTAACCCAGCCTACTGGCCCGTTTACATACTTTCATTGTCATTATTACCTTTTCATTGTTTTGTCAACTGATACAAACACTTCCATGTTGCCTCGATTGTGGTGTTTTAAAGTGTTATCAATTAATTTGTTATATTTTGTTATACAAAAGCCTCTGTTTCTCTCCTTCCTTCAATGGAAATCCTGCGGGGAATTTAAGATAGAATGGTTAAACACTGTAAGGAGACTGGTGTCATTTTGTACACTTTAACTAGGCTATTGCTAATAAAGACCACACAGAGTTAGTACGTTAGTAGCTATTGGCGTCCATATTATCTGATCACAGAGGTGATAACATAAAGATAGAAGCCTCCCTGTGCTCAATGAGGACACAAGGCTCAGTTGCAGGCATGATCCTGCAGTATAGATTGTTTGGGAGTCCTCTGTTAGTCTCTCAAGGGATTAAGGAAACACAATTTAACAATGATAAATTGCAAGTGATTTTAATTTTTTTACTTTTCATTTAACTTATTAAAACGACTAGTTTTAACTACTTAGAAACATATAAATTGTCAGCTAAAGTGCTACCAAAATGTAAGAAGTATCAAATGATACCTTTGATTGTGTGAAATTCTGTGGTCTGTTCTGTCCTTATTAGAGTTAATTCTCTGCTAATCATTTGAAACGGGGTTCAGCTCATGTTACCAGGCCCCCTGCTAGGCCCTAATGCTTAATTACACTGTAGCCTGTCTTCTCGGGATGGGTGCCCCCCAGCCTTGCTCAACCAAGCCTTTCTCTTAGTCTAAACGCACACTAGCCGCCATGTACTGTACACATCGTGTTCAATCACTAATGACGAGCTCTGTCAAAGAGATTGTAAAGATCTAGATTAAAAAGATTGTTAGCTCCTCACATACCACAGTGTCAGTAAGATGAGATAAAATGTTCACCTTGATCATGACCTAGATGGCTGACCTTTCACCCCTTTACAAGAACTAAAGGCTTTATATTTCAGTGTTGATAAAGTGCATGATGTACAGTATAGTAGTGATGATGTACCTTAATAGATTGTCTTAATAGGTTGTCATTTGTCTAATACCAATTATTTGTGCACTTTTGCTTTGCTTTAACTATTTTGGACTCCTCAACACACATATAGCAGCCATCAATTATAATTAAGTCATTAAAATGTATTGCTGTTATATGTGTGTTGAGGAGTCCAAAATAGTTATAACTAGCACTAAAACACAATGATTAAAATTATGCAAATAATAATGTGTGAGCAAGAATATATTTACTACACAGTAACTGTCTATAAGCTAATAATACATGTTTTAGAAACCCCTTACATAACATATACAGTATCTTAATGTAAAGTGTTTTAACAATATTTTTCAAAGCTTGATCATTACTGAAAAATATATATCTGCAAGGATTTCACAGAGTGCAAATCAAATTTCTAAATTATTAGAAATGGAAACTTTTTGTTCCGGACACAGATATATATTTTATCTAACATTCATTTCAAAGAGAATAAATTGACAGTAAATCCTTCTCCCAGGTTGGTCATTACTGAGGTAGGTAGAGTGATTTCACGGCAGAAGATTGGAAAATGGCCCTTTGTAGCAACTTAATTTACATAGAGAACTGCTGATGGTTCACAATAACAAATGTGCCATAGTCGTCAGAGCAATGCTGCCGGTTGTCTTCCTCTGACACTTGATAGTAGTGCATGTACAATTATGCATAATGCACTAATGGCAGTTTCTCATAACTGTCAGGGAGCTGTAGGTAAAGTGTTTCCTTTGCAGACAACTTGATGCGAGGTCTACCGGCAGCATGTTTGATTCTGCTGACGTTGTACCCTTGACAACAAAATAGCATTGTATCAGCTGAATGTCTGTATGGCCATCCTCGCAGAGTTATTGTAAAAAGTTTTAAATTGCCTATTATTAGTGGATTTCAAAGTTCTCTCTGTTTGAAAACATATACTGTAGGAAGCATAAATATTAAGTATGATCTCCTGTAAGAATGTACTTCTAGTCATTATCCATAAAATAATGTTGATTTTTTAAAATCATCTTATTATCAATGTACATTGTGAGAAACATTTGCTTAAATGGAATACACGATTATTTAGAAGCAAGGTGAGGTACAGGGCATACAGTAAGTATCAGAGATTCCAATTTTCACTCACAGAGTGCAACAGACTTCTTGAAGAGACAGTCAGATGTTGCTGTTTCCATGAGCTGCAGGTAGGAGGGCAGACATCAGCACAACATTAAAGTATTTATGGAGATATACATTTAATGCTGGTTATTCTGTAAGGAGTAGAGCGGGACACATTTATTGGGGAGATGCAACCATTTTTTAGCTTAATTCTGTTAACTCTGTCAGAAGGTAATTTGTGACATCAACAGCCCCGGTTTGAATTACCCCAAACAGTTTTGGAATATCATCTTCTTTAAATGTTTTATGGCATTTCTGCTTTATTGGGATAGAGACAGTAGAATCTGACAGGAAGGATGGGTGAGAGAGAGGAGGGATGACATGCAGGATAGGTCGATGGCCCAAATCAAAACAGGGACCCTATAATTACGTGGCATGTGAGCTACGCCACCCAGACGCCCATGGAACCTCATATTAACCACAGACCCAATACTGTGTCACAACCTGACATTGAACTTGATGGTTGAAATGCAATCTTTTTCTTTCAACTGTTATATCTAATAAATATAGTCATGTGTCCACATACTGTACCACATACGTTTGTTGTATTTGTGGTATTCACAGAGCATTACCTATGTACTGTAATTCTAAAACTTTTCTTAGTTATTCATTGGCTGATTCATTTTGGTTTGTTGGGTCACTTTCACCCAGTCTTGCCTTTCATAAATTGTGTGACTTCAGTAATAGATGCGTCAAAATTCAAGCATAGCTTTGGCGACACAATATTGATATTCACCAAACCGACATGGCACTTAAATCCTGGATCCAATCCTTGCTCACTAGTTCTGGTTCGCTGGACTCATCTGTAACCATGGGTAAGATATAGATCGAATACATGTAGAGAGTGAGACCCAACTTCAGAAATGCATTCAAAAGCTGCCATTAGTCAAAGACATGTCACAAATCCAAATTCTCTGTCCCACCACCATCACCTCTCATCCCAATAATAAAAACATACTTTTGGTGGACTGTGAAGGGAGGCAAGACTACAAGAGCATGGCTGAGGTTGTGTTCTCTTTGTTTTAATAATCATAACAAGAATAGTTTTGTCAGCTTCTCCTGTATTCCGGAGTACAGCCATCCATACAGTATTGGGAGTGGGCTTAGCATTAAACGACTGCATTAAATACTACACTCTACTACACAAGTCTACACTCTAGATCTTAAAGAAAATATATTTATTTATTTATTCTGTCTCTCCCTCCCTCTCTGAGTCAGTCCTTGAAATTGAAGAGTGAAACTCAATGGGGTAATGTTTCTCAATAGTTTTCCACTCCACTGTCCACAGTGCAGATTATTTTTTTTAAAGATTATTCTTTGCAACTAATCACTGGATACTTGGATGGAATGAGTACAGTAAGTCACGCTGTTTGAATTTTACACAGAAACTAAACAACCAAGACCATGTCATTGCCTGACAGACGCCAGACAGTTTTCTACAAACTGATTGGATTTCACTCAATCTTCAAGAATGTGTAAGCACCTCAATACTTTTTAATTTAAGATTAACTTTACTTTCTCGAACAGTAACTCAAAAAAGCTTTCAGTGTCTGGGTATGGTTTTTCTCTCTCTTTGTCCTCTCGCCATATATCTCTCTAATATGTTTTGCTCGTTCAGTACCATCAGTTACATGTCTGCCAGGCATCACACGTCGTCAGCTCACTCCCAATGACATCCCACTGTTCTGACCATTGATTGGCAGGTCAAGCAGTGAGCATGAACAGGAAATCAATAGCGGGTGGACCTCCAGACGGTACTGGGGGAGTCTTCAAGGAACTGGCCTGCTGGACACTCTGCCAATCACCAACCAGAAAATGTAAGGCCAGCCAGCCATGAACAAAAGCTATCTAAAGGCAGAGACACCAGCTTGGATATTAGATGGATTTATGTTTGGAGAAGTTTCTGTGGCAGTAGGGAGGAGAAAGAAAAGGGACAAACGAAGTTTGGAAAAATGTATTTGCCTTACACTCATTCATATGCTAACACTCAAGTGTATCCAGGGATCTCTGAGATTTCTCTTTAAAGAATCCCTTTATTGTTGCATGCAGTGGCTCCTGGTATGCAAGCACAGTATAAGTATGACAGAGCCAGCTTATTAGCATTGAGCCTGCCATTTCCAGGCAGAGAAATGCATAGAAGCACAGTATACACCCCTATATTCACCCTCTAACCTCTTTAAAATATGGCCTGAGGGGCCTCTGAGGTATTGTGGAGTTTTTACTTTGTGGCAAATGGTGAATGCTTTTCCTGTGTTTCTCGTACATTCTTTAGAATATGCTTTGGAAAGAGTTGGCACATCTCCAAAACAAACAAACCGGTAGCAACATTCTACTACAGATTGGAAATAAAACTGAAAAAGACATGGGAAAATGAACATTTACCACTGACACCTGCGTCTACCTCCATGTCAAAAATAGTGTTGTAACTTGTGGCTCTTGGGTGAAGTGAAGTGATGTTTCTTCCAGACAGCATCCACTTCTAAAGAGACATCTTCACCCTAACTACCCATAAGATAGATGCCAAATGTGTTTCATTGTCTCTGTACTTGTACTCTGCCAATGACAATTACATTGAATCTGAATCTGAACTGCCCAAGATCATGCTGTCCTTCTCTGGGCTATGGACTCAGCTCAGCTCTTCCTGATTTTACTGTCCTTGCAGTTTCTACTCACATCCCTGACTTCGAGAGCGTCACTGTATGACCTTTGACCCTATACATTTATCTCACAGGTCGTCTATTGGGCTGATTCAGTGTGTAGTGCTCAAGGGTGTGAACTTCAAGAATCAATGGAATAAAAAGTGGTCTAAAAGATGTCTCTTTCCCTAGCATAGTTGCGTACAGTATACTGTAGAACCATTGGGCAGGATTATGTATTTTTCTTTTCCAACTGGGATATTATTGTGGATTTTAACATAAGAACAACACAAAACACCCACAAAATATGACTGCTGGACTGGTCAGTGGATGCCATCTAGCCCTCTTAGAGATGTCAGAGTGCTGTCATATAATGTACATTTAAAACATTGTATTCTAACAGTAAGACTAGGATGTAATACACTTTTGGCACACATGGCAATAATCATGAAATCTTGAATTATTATTATTATTATTGTTATTATTATTTAGCTATTTAAACATGTCAGCCCTGCAAGTTTGTTTCCTGAGGGTTATCTGACAACCCCACTGACAGATGGCAGGTAGATAATGACAGGTAGTGTAATGGCAGAGTGGTTGTCTTGAGGGAGTGGTTGGGGTGGAGTTAACCAGCTATTGTTCCATTACCTACCTGGGAAATGTGGCTGTGTATACTTTGAGGGTGAATTTCTCTGCTCATTGATTTGGGGGGTATCAACATTCAAATATGCATAACCTCTTCAACTTGTTTCCGATTTCAATGTATGACACATCATTTGAAAGCTTACAATCTACCCTTGTATACCTTTTTTATCAGACCCCGTCACATAATTGAGTATGTGTTCATCTGACACAAACATACTGCATAACGCCAATAAAGGAACCACCCCACCCTTCCCTATCCTCCATCTCTCTCCAGACAAAACAATGGGAGTGCACTCAGGTAAAACTGCCCTGTTACAGGCAATGGCTTCTCCCCCTGCACATCTCTTTACGATCTTCCGCCACCCAACCCCTCCTCGCATATTCCATGGATGCCTCCTGGATGACTCCTTCATTCATATCAGATGGTATGTTTGTGAAATGGAATTAAATGAAATGGGAGAAAAAAAACTCTCTGTCTTATGTCTCAGGGGAGGCTGGTGGAGGCAGACATTGAAGGACGGGCTCATTGTAATGCATGGAGTGGAATGAGGAATGGTATCATGTTTGGCACCATTCCTCCCCCCATTCCATGCATTAAAACCTCCACTAGCCCATCACTCTCCCTCATACTCACACTGTCCCAGCAGATTATTGATAAACCATCCAGGATATGAATTGGCTCTTTCTCTCTCTCTCTCTCTCTCTCTCTCTCTCTCTCTCTCTCTCTCTCTCTCTCTCTCTCTCTCTCTCTCTCTCTCTCTCTCTCTCTCTCTCTCTCTCTCTCTCTCTCTCTCTCTCTCTCTCTCTCTCTCTCTCTCTCTCTCTCTCTCTCTACCCAGAGTGTCCATGACAGAGTGTTGATAACACCTGCTCCATGGGTAAATTACCCCTTTCCCCAGACAAGTGGCACGAAGTGGGTGAAAGCAGCACAAGACAGGGGCAAAAAGCTTGAGGTCAGAAAGGTCACTATCCTCAATTTCCCCTTACACCGCCCACAGGCTCAGCGTTATTGTGTTTCAATCAAACCTGATCCTGGGCCGAATTTCTCCTAGTTTTATCATCTAGAAGAATTGTACTCTTGTATTACCAGCCGCCCAGGTGCTGCCAATGCCCATAAGTCCCCGCTATTAGCCATGATGGCGGCTGCGCCTCTGCACCACTCGTCGTGGAAGCGTGTCCGTTAGGATTAAGCACACTGCCTTGTTGAACTTCCATTTACAACTGTCCACTTCAGTTGCACGCCACCGGAAGCCTATCATGTCTCTTTGTAGAATACATGACTCAGTGAGCAGGATAGAGCTGCTTCCATTACCATATTATTCAAAGCAACTGGGATGCAACATTGTCACGTCACACAAGGACCAACTGGATTACCATGTGTACATACAATAGATACAGTATCAGTGATTCTAATAAACATGTACTGTAAACGTTGTCATTTAATGTATATACTGTAGAATAATTTGCTGAATGATTATGATGGTTTTTATAAGATCAAGATTTAAAAGATAAAGAAGTAAAATTGTTTGTAGTAAACCACAATTTACTACAAACAATTATAAAAGATTCACACAAAATGACCAGTATATTGTAGCAGCTAATTTCTGATTTCATTACAACAATTACTGTAAGAGGGTCACAACATTTGCCTTGATGTTGCTTAGGTTTAACATTTCTTAAAACATGTCACATCAATGACCTGATTCGTTTACCTTTAATTGACGCAGCTTTTTAATTCTAAGTGGGAATGGCAGCTGTGTAATTGAAAACGTCGCAACTAGGGAAATGTGGTCCAGCGCTGTACAGACACTTCCTCTCCTCTTACAGCTACTACAAAGACTCAAGTGACATGAAGTAACGAAAAGCATGTGTGAGAAAGGAAATAAAAAGCTTTCAAAATGTCTCACAAACAATTCAGGGTCAGCTTACTGCCTCCATTGGGGTTTGTAAAGGAAATGTGTTTCGGGGGTTTCTTTTCACGCTTTTATGCCAAGTATTATTTAAATGACACATACTGTAAGCATCTGCCATGACCACAGCAATAACAGTAGGTGACAGGTGTGTGACGCAAACCACAGAATTCCAATCTCTGGGCTGGGAGGTTGTGTCTATGGCCTGTTTGCCCTTGGTCAAGAAGTCACCAGGCAAAGAAAGACCTTGCAAAGACCATTTCCACACCCCCCCCCCAGCTCTAAAAGTAGAAGGACATCATCAGCTCACTGCCGCTATGTTGACAAGCTGGGGACCCCTCAGACGACCACTGTGCTGACAGGACACAACAACGTTTTGGGTCTGGGTAAGACATTTTTCTCTCTCTGCCTTCAACCCTGCTGCCTGAGAGCCCAGGAGCCACATGTCATGGGTCAGAGAAAAGAAAATACTTAACTGCTTGTTGTTCCTCCCGCTGGCACTCAGAAAGGATCTGGTGAGAGACAAATGAACCTGTCTCTCTGAATCGAAAGACAGACAGTTTACAATGTACGGCTGCCTCTCCCTGTTTCCACTCTGTTTATTGCCATGCTACCTCCGGGGTCATCCCTATGTTCCCCGGGTCCTATGTTCCCCGGGTCCTATGTTCCCCTGTTTCTTAGCAAAAAAAAAAAAAAGGGTTCTATGTTCCCCTCTTCCGAAAACTTCCGAAAAAGGGTTCTATGTTCCCCGCTTCCGAAAAAGGGTTCTATGTTCCCCGCTTCCGTATATTCCCCGCCAGCCGTTGTGTCAAGCGACCCCAGGTGTCGTTATGTAGTACTGCATGAGTTTTTTTTTTTTTTTTTTTTTTTTTTTTTTTAAACAACATACACAAATACATAATTATACTGTTAGTTTTTTTTTTATTGTTTTTTTTTTAAACAACATACACAAATACATAATCATACTGTGGATTACTATGTGTACAACATTATTATATGAACAAAATGATTATATGTACAAAACCTTTTGTAGGTAGGACACTATTGGACCTCGGCCCAAATCTAGTACTGAACCTGACCCCCCATGCTAAACCATTTGGAAGTACAGTATACTAGGACTCCAATTCAGACACACTGGGGGGCTGTCACAAATCTACTAACTCTAATCAGCCTGGGGCCTCATTCATAACGGGTGCTTAGATCAAATGTTGATCTTACCCGTGTCGTACGTAGAAAACCACGTCAACGTAGTGATTTATAAAATGTCAACGTGAGTCAATTTGATCGTGGAAACGATCGTAGCTCGACGTCGAGTATTCAACTTGCTTACGTACATTACCTACTGGTTATGCGGAGTTATTACAGGCATGTGAGCTGCACTGGAAAAACGTTGCCTATTGTAATTCATGCAAGTGGCTCGTAATAAAATTAACGATGTTGTTATCAGCCGAGAAAATGAGTTTAATTCAAGATTGAAAGGGAACTAATGTTTATGATTGTATTTCAGTCTTTCTTTATATCCCTACGGAGCTGTCTATCTCTCTTCAACATGCCTATGCCTTGCCCGGCCACGCGCTAAATGATACTGGATTTCGAGTTGAGTCGGGATGAGGGGGAATGGCATCCCCCCTGAAATAAAAACAGTCCAAATCATCCCCCTTCTAAAACTGCCATCCCCCTTTTCCATCCCTTATGTCATTTTTATCAATGAACGTGGTATTACTGCCCTCTCCCCTTCCAGACGCACGCCTATATAATATAGTATTAACGCCCTGTGATAGCGGCTCAAATAGCGGCTGAATGAAGCTATAATATAATATAATACAGACAGTATATAATATTGTCAGTATTGTCTGTCTGTATTATATTATATTATAGCACTTGGCTTCATTCAGCCGCTATAATTGAGCCTCTATCACAGGGCGTTAATACAAACCTCATTCACCTGCGTTCAATTCCAAGTATGTTTGGTATTTATAGAAGGAAGCACGTACGCAACTTTAAACCATCTCAGCCCGTTTTATAAATAATGCTCACGTCCGTTTAGAAAAATGTGCTTACGTGAAAGTCAAAGATGACGTTCAAGTATTTCTTTATGAATGAGGCCCCTGGTCTCACACGGCAGACGTCAGAATTCGACGTTGATGGACAAACAATAATCTGCTCTATTCATACATTAATCTGCTCTATTCAGACATTAATCTGCTCTATTCAGACATTAATCTGCTCTATTTGTGGTGTTATGTTAGTTAGAACATAAGGATAATAAATATATGGTGTGACGCTTATGCTGTAGACCAATGGGAATGAGTTGGGGATAGAGGGGAGAGCATGCACAGTGGGAAAGCGGGCAGAGTGGAATGAATGGTGGAACTGGATGGTTAATAAAGTACGTGATATATAGTTAACAGTTGTCTCACGCGTTTACATTACGAAACACGACACTATTCAGACATTAATCTGCTCTATTCAGACATTAATCTGCTCTATTCAGACATTAATCTGCTCTATTCATACATTAATCTGCTCTATTCAGACATTAATCTGCTCTATTCACACATTAATCTGCTCTATTCACACATTAATCTGCTCTATATATTCATACATTAATCTGCTCTATTCAGACATTAATCTGCTCTATTCAGACATTAATCTGCTCTATTCATACATTAATCTGCTCTATTCAGACATTAATCTGCTCTATTCACACATTAATGTCTTCACAAATGACCCAACTCTGATAGTCTTTATATCAAATCTGAGAATGAAATTCAGTATGCTAATTATAAAAGGGGTATGCTATTGATAATATGAATGAATGAATCAATGAATGGTCTTTATTGTCATTGATATAGTACTGGTTTACATAAATAAAGGCTATGTACACTATCCACTATACTATACTGTACAAATAAAACACTGTGCTGTACTCTATGCTATGCTATACCTATTCTAACATTTCCTATTCTCGGCAACCTTATGTACCCTAGGGTTGTCATATTGCACATAGTGTTATTGCACATTCATTTAAAGTGTCGCAGTTTGCAGGCTTGAAATGTACATATCATTGTAGCATGATATGCTAAATGTAGCATATCATTTAGATTGTTTTTAATGTATTGTTTTAGATAATTCATTATTTTAAAATATTATTTTCTTTAGATAAACAACTAAAATAAAAAATCTAAATTAGATGCTATTGATACTGCATAGACACACATTGATATAATATACTTGTATGTGTCAGGGGACAATGTTGCACTCTGATATTTAGTGTGTCTCTGTTGCGCCCTTCTTCTCCGAGTCACCAGAGGGCGTAACACCCCCTATCAATTGTTTTAAGGTCAATTGTAATTGAGCTTGAGTTACAAGACTTCCTCAAATACCGGTATGTTCGGAACACATGCGTAGTGACAATGGCTCAAATAATTACTGGAGACCGAGGGGGGAAAATATTAGTTCTGGATAACTTTAGGTACCAGAAACACCGCACAAATTTACAGAATATTCGGTGGCGGTGTTGGAGAGAAGACTGCCGGACAGTTCTGGTTACAAACATCTTTGATGTAGAGGGGGTCAATCCCAACATAGAAGTTCGCGAGGTCCGCGAACATGTGCATGCCCCCGATACACAAATGGTGAACAATGCGCAATTTCGCCAAGTGATTACTGGAGAGGTGGTGAGAGAACCCACAGTACCAATCAAGCGCATTTACGATGCTGAGTGCGTAGGTCTACAGCGGGGCCGTCCCATCCAGCGTGGAGGTCGAGGGCAACCTCCTCAAAGATTCTCCTCAGTTAGGTCTGTTATGGCCAGAGCCAGAGCTGCAGTAATCCCTCCCGTCCCAGCTACCGTTGATGATGTAAGGATCGACGGTCAATGGGCTGAGACATGGAGCAGAGACCATTTCCTCCTGCACCAAGACAGTGAGTGGGGCATAGCAGTGTTTTCCACAGAGGACAACCTGAGACAGCTGCGACACTGCAGGACATTATACATGGATGCTACATTCAAGTCGTGCCCACGCCCATACAACCAAGTATTCACTATACTCGGGGACATTCATGGCTTCGTTGTCCCCCTTGTACATGTCCTCATGGAGCAACGTACAATTGGACACTACCGACAAGTGTTCCAGTGTGTCAAAACGTCACTCAGGAGAATCACCCACCACCTTTGGCGTCCGCGTAAAGTCATCTGTGACTTTGAGCAAGCGCTGAAAACTGCTCTTGAAACGGAGTTGCCACAAGCCAGAATCGGAGGATGCTACTTCCATTTCAACCAAGCCTTGTGGAAGAGGGTACAGGCACTTGGATTGGCTGGTCCATTCCGTCATGACCATCCACTGGCAGCAGTCATCCGCAAGGTTTGTTGTGTTCTGTCATTGCATTTAGAAATGCTCTTACTGTAACGCCAAATCAAATTCCTATATGTGTATGCTTAATGTGTATGCATAAATGGCAATAAACGTTATCTCATCTCTCATCTCATCTCATCTCATCTCATCTCAAGGTGATGGCCTTAGGACACCTGCCTCTGCCTCTGGTCCAGATCAATTTTGATCTTCTCCTCCACCACAGAAACACCAGGCGTGCCCTGATGAACCACCCTGAGTTACAAGACTTCCTTGCGTATGTTCGTAACACATATGTCCATCCTGGAGCGGCCTTCCCACCAGCGATGTGGAA
This sequence comes from Nansenia antarctica, assembly GCF_963989245.1. Taxonomy (NCBI): domain Eukaryota; kingdom Metazoa; phylum Chordata; class Actinopteri; order Argentiniformes; family Microstomatidae; genus Nansenia; species Nansenia antarctica. The sequence goes on along the minus strand of NC_137674.1, from coordinate 93,631,979 downwards.
TGTGTTCGAGAGAAACATGGAGCAAAGGACCAATAATCATGTTGAATGTAAGTGTAACAATGACAGATCTGAACAAAAAAAATATAATTTCATCTAATAACTAAATCTGAAGTATTAAGTTAATTATTTTATATTGTTAATATAATATTGTCTGCTAATTATGGGTTAATTCATTCTTATCCTATCACCTCTGGGCCTGTGCGTATATCGAGGTTTAACTATGAGCCGAAACAAAAATTAACGAAACATCAAACACAGCAGAGGACAGGAGGGCTCTTTAAACAGGTGGACGAGTTGCCACGTACAGGCGCGCTAATGATGATGGACATAACATCAGTCCAATCATGGGCGGGCACCGTGATTGAGAAAGGATTAAGAAAGGATTTAAAATTGTGAAAGGAGGAGACACAGAGGGGAAAATGTTCAATGTCAAAATGTTCATGCCAAACTAATAACATTTAGGGCCTGATTTACTAAGATCCCAAATAACGAATACTAATTGAAGTTCACACACAGGGGAAGTTGAGATATACTTCAAATAAGGCCCGCTATCTTCTACATTGGAAAGATCAACAATCCTCACTGCACACCGTTAGTAGATCAGCCTGCAGATGTAGAACCAGTTTGCACATTAATAGGCCATTAATAGGCTAATAAGTTATAATTCTGTATTTTTGTTCTAGCTTATCATCGTACTCTGAACGATGCTGTCCAAGTGCGCCATCCTTCACTTTGGAAATTCCTTCGGCACCTGAAGGATCAGCAAACGCTTGCAGAGGGTAAACTGGGGATGGCAGACAGAGGCCACGCTCCCCCAACAAGGAGACGGAAGTGGAGGGAGTTGGAGGCCCGTCTACTGAGGCTGAAAGGACAGTACATGCAGGGCCACAGAGATCTGGCTTCGTACTGGAGGGCTGTCAGCCGTAGCGTCCGTATGGGCTAGATTTCCACATTTATTTTGATAGCACTTTGGCCTATGTTGTTGTTATTATTATTGTTATTGGCCTAATTGTGTTATTGTTATTATTATTATTATTGTTATTATTAGTTAGAATAAGCTGTACGCCATTGTTTACGCCATCATGTATGCCATTGTTTACATGTTATTTAGCTCTTTCATTTGTTTTTGCCAAGTTATTGCTGTACCATAGTTTTGTTATTGAAAGATGTCTGTACCTTTCCAGTTTATATGGACCTGTTTACTTAGTAAGCCATATAGTTATTATTACAATATATGTGATGCCAGAGTTAGGACTGATAATTGCACTAGAGCTCATGTGTCAGGATTACCAGGTTTCAGCAGTGAAACAGTAGGCCTCTCCTTATTAGTGCCTGACTACTAAAACACTAGAGTGAAAGAATGTCTTCATGTTTGATGATGTTTCAAACATGTTGCATCATGTTTGTGCAAACAATGTTTGCACAAACATTGTTTTTTTTTTGTTGTTGTTGGTTGCAATAAAAGCCTATATTTTGGATTGATATCTCTACTGTATTTATTTGATTCCGTTTGACCAAAATATAGAAAAAATATTTCTTTAATCCATGCATACAATTGCAAATGTTGGGCCGCTACCCGCACGTTTAGCTGTGTTGCTCATTCCACAAATGCATGATCCTTACAAGTCATACCTCGTTGTAAAAGTGACTAATCAGCGGGTCATTCCACTAAAGGTGGATCAGTATAGCGGCGCTCAGGGAACTCGAGATTGGAAATCAAGCCTTGAAGATGGCTTACAAATCTTCGATATGGGCGCGTGCACGCAGACATAAAAAGCCCTGAAGTGTCGATCTGTCGAAATGAAGATACTCCACTCTGCAGGGGTACTACATTTGCGCAGCATTCCGAATTATTGATTTTTATGAAGACGGAAAAATAAGATGTAAAATAGTGCAATACTGCCGCAATTAACAAGGCGAGGGAAATTGTTTGGCAAGAAATTGCTGACCGATTAAATGCGTAGGTCATACTAGCCCCAGTTATTGTTATATGTTCATATTTTAATAAATGAATATTACTACTGTGGTGATATCCGCAGCAGGCTACAAATCGTCATATCGCCACAATGGCCTAGTGGTATTGACTGCTGCCATAGGATTTAATCGTCATTTTATATCAGTGGTTCGAATCCCTCTTCAGGCGCACTTTTTACTGCATTTCGTTGTCTGAATCTAATCTAAAATCTCATCTAAAAAAGTATTGTAGGCTATAAAATTATGGTGCAGGCTAATTTACAAGAACTGACACGATTACAATGGTGTTTGAAACCTTTGCATGAAATCTTCGGTTAAATGTAAAAAAAAAAAAAAATGAATGACTTAGTCAAGTCTCGAACTCGCAACCTTTGGAACTCCAGTCCGCAGCTTTAACCACTACGCTAGCATGACAGCAATGCAAGTTGTTTCTTTTTACACTCTTTTCTTTATTGATATATCGATTTATCTATCACACTTTCAAAATATCAAGTTATCTATCACACAATCAAACTATCTATCGATCGATCACACTTTCAAAATATCAAATTATCTATCTATCACACAGTCAAACTATCTAATCTATCTATCTCGTGTGAAGTGGGAACTAATATTTCCTAGGGAGGAACTATCGTTCGGGATGTAGTTTCCGCCTGTGAGCCTTTTTTGACGCGCGTCTCACTATAGCCTGTGTTTTCGATTTCGAAGACGTCACTCACTGTGCTACGAAAACTGGCTAGTTACTTAGGGATTATATTATGGGATATGTGACACTGTAACCTAGAGACACACTGCGCTGTTACGTGACGTCCTGCCAATGGGATGTACAGTATTGTCCCATAGGTTGGCATTTTGATGCTTGGTCTTGGAAACAAACACCATGTTTGCACAAACATAGTTTTTTTGTTGTTGTTGTTGGTTGCAATAAAAGCCTATATTTTGGATTGATATCTCTACTGTATTTATTTGATTTCGTTTGACAAAAATATAGAAAAAATATTTAATAATGTGTATATATATATATATCACTGGTGTTCTTTTAGGAATATAAGATTTTCAATTCCATCTCGAAAATGATCTATCTAGGGAGTTATATAAAATGCTGAGACAATACTATGACATTCATTGTGTTCTTCATTATTTCCAAGTCATCTTAAGACCCCCCCCCAAAAAAAAAAAAAAAAAAAAAAAAAAAAAAAACTCTCATGCAGTACCACATAACGACACATGAGGTCGCTTGACACAACGGCGGGCGGGGAACATAGGACCCTTTTTCGGAAGCGGGGAACATAGAACCCTTTTTCGGAAGCGGGGAACATAGAACCCTTTTTCGGAAGTGCGGAACAGGGGAACATAGGACCCGGGGAACATAGGACCCGGGGAACATAGGCATGCTCCCCTACCTCCTCAGGACACTTGTTGAAAAGGAAAAGTGACGATTTAGAGTTACCTCCGAGGGACGCAAACATGTTCAGAAACCTCCGCAAGTCTCGGAAAGAAACAATATTTGTCTTGAATTCCCCCTTTTCACCAATTCAGTTTGATTCTTCTGTAAACAAAGTTAGGCGTTTGGCAGTTACCGTAGTTTCCGCCATTTTATCTGTTTTATACACAGATTGCTCTGTGTATCAACACTGTGTCATGGAAAAAAATAATTAGACTGAAACCATGTGCTATTGAACACCTGGTTTTAGAGAATCCTATATCTATCTATCTATCTATCTATCTATCTATCTATATTCGTATATATCCTATATATTTGTTCTTGAGTACAACGCTTTGGTGTTAATTATCTTGTGAAGCTCAGATGCTACAGTACATTTCCGGCTTGCTTCTAACGAAATCTTTAGCAATAAGACAAGTAAACAAGTGGATATATCATGATTGTCTGCCGGTGTCGTTCAGTATACAGTAACAGTATACAGTATCAGTCATATGCATGAGGGCAATATTCCGTGTTCATCTCTCACTGTGTAATGTTGGGAGGTTGGATTATTTCCCTAGGCATTCAATCTGGCCATCAGATACAACAGTATGGATGTCTTCTACTGTGGTCTATGGTGATCGAGGGAGTGGTAAGATGGTATCTGACACTCATCCTGAAAGAGCAATGTTTATAAGTTTATGGTATGGGAAAAGCACCTGTGGTAGACACAGTGGTGGATATTGTAGAAGAGTTTCACTGTTGCTATATGCACAGTCCTTTGTTACAGTAATGATCTGTTTAAGTATACAGTACATTATTGCCATAGTACTGTATATCCAGTTGCCTTTTGCATCCCAGACCATGTGAAAGAATGCTCTATTGTTTCCTTCCAATCTGAAAGCAATTTGCCCCATTAGCCTGATGTTGGAGAGACTGAGCCATATGCATTCACTCTCAAGCCCTGTATTCACTCTCAAACTGTAGCAATTTGTTTGTTGTTAATGGGGGAGTGCTTTTCAGTGTTGGAAATGGAGCATTTATGACAATAAAGCAAACAACAACGGGAAGTGCGGGGAGATTGTGCAAATGAGCTCATAATTGAGCAGGAGGAAACATTTACGGACGACTCCTAAGGTTAATTGCCCCTGTTATATGCAGCATTGTTATTCATGTAGTAAAATATTTATTCTTGTCTTACTCTGTTGATCTATTGTTCTAGCACCTTTAGTTCATATACTGACTAAATGATTACAGTACAAGCTTTTTTTCCGTTCTCTCTCTCTTTCTTTCTCATATGGTTTCTTTCCACATGTCTTGTGTGAATTTAAACCATGCCATTTATGATAATAACACATATATTCATAGGAGGATATTTTTCTATTATACTCATACTCCCATTATAGATTTTTATCACCCTGACTTGTGAAACTGTACACTTGGTTTGTTATTTTTTTTGGTCTCTTTCACTTGTTCACTCTTCTTGTTTTAGAGTTATCCCTTCAGACATTGAGTGACATGCCGTTATTAATTGTGACAATCGGTCATAGTCACTTGAGACTTACTTCATACCGCTTGTGTCTGTCTCCAATAGCTATTAGCCAATAATAGCACTTAATACACTTGAGATGTTATAAGAACACATACTCTGCAGCCAGAAAGCACATTGGACCACTGATTCTGGTAAAGTGTAATGACTTGTTAGCGCTATTGTTGAATTAGCTTCTAGTCATTGGCATACCATCAGGGATAATGGCCTGTCGCTAGTCATTACTCCAGGTTGTTAAAACGTGGCCAATGATTACACATCTTTCAAATTTCCCATGACACTGACCACCTTTACTCAGCAGGGTATTCAACTCTATTTGACTAGATAACCCATAATGTTTGATCAATTCTCATAAGTAAGACACAATCACATTCAAATGTATTTGAATTGATCTCTTAAGGGAATAAAGGCAATAAAGAGACAAAGAAAATAATGTATTCTGTAAAAAGAAGTCTTGTGTAGTCCCCAATAGAATGATGAGTACTACAATTGACCCAGCATTAACATTGACATTCATACATTTCAAATGTAAGCTCTGATTTTGATGCAATTCTCTTTCTTCATACAGGTATTCAAAGCTTCACAGTTTACCTATGTGATGAGGTAATGTGGTCATACAGTATATACAGCCCAGCTGCTATGTATCTGATACACTAAAACAGATTTTTAAAAAGGGCACTTTTGGCGCTTCTCCATTATACACAACAGACCTGGAGCGAATCAGGAAAGTAGTCATGTTAATATGTTTTCAGGCGAGAAAATAACCATTTATATTCCCAAAATGTGTCCAGTTTATATGATCTGATGTTTATTTTCCACTTCTGTAGGCTAACGTTAGCTAGCTATGTTACGTAGTTAGATGACTTTACTGCTGGGTTCGACATAAACATTGGAACATAATAGCTAAACAAGTTGTACAATTATTTGGGGACCAATATCTTTAGCTAGCTAAAGTAACTAGCTTACTATATTGTTGTCTTAGCAGTTATGATATATATAAGATATATAAGATATATATGAGCAATAACATAGTGCTGCTTGCTACAGCAAGCACAATGAAAAACAACTTGTTCCTTCTGAGGCTACTGGGACCATTCGTGACTGGGCTACAGGCAGTCAAATACTAGGTGAACGTGTGTCTGTGTGTGTGTGTGTGTGTGTGTGTGTGTGTGTGTGTGTGTGTGTGTGTGTGTGTGTGTGTGTGTGTGTGTGTGTGTGTGTGTAAGAGTAAGACACGAATAAACGTGGATTTTATGCATTTCAAGTGGCATCTTTGTAATCATGACGACGTATTGATTGATTGAAAACTTTATTAGAAGATTTGCAGAAGTAGGTACATGAAAGTACATATTACATACAAGGTCAACTAAAAGGATAAAAACCCAAGAAAGCCACTGGCTTATTTCAATTGGGGTCCTTGATTCTCAATTCATCGTTACATGTAAGACAGACAAAAAAAACTAGTACTATCTACAAGATAATACAGACAAATAACTATTACTATCTACAAGATAAACATACATCCATCATGGGAAGAACAATACAACAAAACATAAGGTATGTACAGCGGGTAGGACAGGTGGGGACATACACCACAGGTGGGGGCGGGGGACAAAACACAAAGTATGTACAGTGGGTAGTTCGGGTCTTTTAATCTGATTTTTGATTTAGAGGGTCCAGTTACGGATTGCAGCCTCCTGTAAATGTTTTTTGAGAGTGGTTTTGAAGGTGGGCAGTGTTTTGCACTCCTTTAAGATTATAGGAAGGGCGTTCCACATTTTTACTGCATAGTTTGCAAACGAGTTTAACCCCTTGTTTGTGGTGCAACGCGGTTGAACGTGGTTCGTGGAGCTTCCTCTGGTGTTGTATGTGTGGACGTTGTTCACTTTTTGGAAGTATGTTGACAGGTACTTGGGTGTCTTTGTGGTGTAGCGTATCTTGAAGACCAGGCCCAGTGCAAGCTGCTGCACTCTGTCAACTACTCGTAGCCAATCAAGGCTCAAAAAATGAGCAGCGGTTAGATGTGTCCTAGGGTTGAGGCCTAGCAGAAGCCTAACCAGTTTATTTTGGGCTGTCTGGAGTCTTGTTTTATGGGCCTTTGTGGTTCTATAGTACCATGATGTTACGGCATAGTCGAAGTGACATTGAATGAGAGCTCCTGATAGGGTCCTCAGTGTGTTTTTACTGACAAGTGAGGATATCCTGTACAAGAATCTAGTTCTATGGTTCACTTTTTTGATTACTTTTGCTGCCATTTTACACATGTACACATGTCTAAGGATGCATTTCACCATGTAAATTCCCCAAATAGTGAAAATACCACCACTCATCCGTGATCAGACTTAGCTGAGGTGCTGCAGCTGAAGAGTATCAAATAGGGTGCAAAAAACGTTGTTTATTGCCAGCTTTCTGTCTCTTCAGGCAGTCGGAACATGTAGACAACAGATCCTCACGCCGCATACTCAGACATGTTGGGGAATCTAGTATACATCCGGGCATTTCTCGTGTACACAACTTTCACATACTATGCAGCGTCACAGAGTAGCATGGATAGTACCTTTCGCTCCGACTCAGGAGTGGTAGATAAAATCAGTACGGGTACTACGGCCCGGTACAGGCCGGTTGGCAGTGGAGAAAGCAAAACAAAGCGGGAGCACGGGTTCCGGTACGGTACGGGACAGTAGTGGAGAAGCGCCATTTTAGACCTCCAACATAGAGAGGATGTAGAAGTATGCCTACCTGTTGAATCAGTTGAATCTCTATGTCTTGAATAGTCAATAGTAGTCATTAAAGTCTGGCTGTCTACATGGTGTGATGCTATTTGGAAACACAGTTTTTCATTTGTAGCTTAGTGCCTCTCAGATCTGTTATGCATTGGGAAAAGTGTCTGTGCCACCATAGAAGAAGCATCTTCCAGCTTCCAGCCATCCATCATTAGCGTACTTTTGACATTAACTTTTTTTTATCAATCGCACTGTCTCCAGCCAGTCTGCAGTCTGTAGTATTTGAGATGCACTCTTTATTTGCACGCTTTCAGCTCAGCCTTGCTGGGGTAATGGAGCTGGTTGTGTGCAAGCAATTAATGCAACCACAATGCTAAAAGTGGTGATTCGTCATACACCAGTGATATATAATCATTATATATAGAAAAAAATGCTTCCAAACTTTGGTCTGCCTTGCTTGAGTTCACATGGTGAATGTGTATCGAATGCCTGTCTCTCTATCTATTAAAGCCATTAGAACCATTCCTCTATCACATTCTGAATTGGATTGGCACAGCCAGCCGAAATGCAGAAGTTGAATAGTAAACTTTGTATTGTTGTCATCTGTGTGTTTGTTTTGAGATTATTTGCAATGGCACTGCTAATTAAATGTACCACTAATTCAACCCTCAAGAGGCTTTCTACCACCTGTCTTCTTTGCCCTTAAAATTAAGGCATTTGAGAAGTGCTCAGGCCCCAGGGCTGACAGCCGTAGGATTAGTTATATATATTACCCCCTTGGGTGTCATTTCCTATGATAAGTTTGCCATTAATCGCATCCTTTGGGGGGAAATTTGTTTGGGCCTTAATTACATATCATTAAAATTAGTCCTTATTCTAGAAATTGAGGCATTGAATGAGACTGCACATTTTGTGACTTTCTTTTCCTCCCACCACAGCCATTTTGTAAATTTATGTTCAATTGGCCTACTCTCACCTACTCTCACAGTGGCCTACTCTCACAGTGTGATTTTTCGAAGTCCGGCGATTGATTGTTCTTATGGAAAAAGGCAAGAGTACTGCAGTCTGTCAGAAAGTGAAATTGTCGACTATCTAATGCGAGCTACTGTTGATTTTTTACTACAAAAGAAAGAAAGACTTTCCAAGCTATACTGGAATACATTGCAACAGAAATGTCTTCAGCAGTGTATTCAGTTTCATACCACCTTACCCTGAAAGACATATTCTATTTGCACGATTGTAATTCAAAGCAGTATCATGTAAGTCTGGGTTTAGGCCCTCCCTCACTATACTGCCAAACAGACTTCTGAATGAGTAGCCGGTGGGCAGGATTCACTTCTGACCTTGGTTGAAAGGTAGAGGTGTTAGTGATCTCAGCTGCCTCCTCATGGACTTTAATCCATGTCAAATGTTAGACGGAATACTCTCTCTGGAACTACTCCCATGTTTCAAGGCCAGTAGTATAGCACTGCACAAGGCCAATTCCACTGAGTTCACAGCCAGAAATGTACTGTAGCTGGGTTGAGGTATTCATCCTTGTTCCACATTGTTGGTTTTGCCATGCTTGTGTATGTTAAACTTGTCCCTGACAATGAATGTGTTCAAATTCAATGGTCTTCCAGATCACCAAAACATTGACATCTCCCCAACCGAATTCTTACAACTGTTGTAATAGAGAGAAAAGAATATCCAATATCCATCCACATTTTTGATTGACATAATTGTATTTTTGTCAGTTTGGCATGTTTGGCATGTCAACGTTGTTGACTTAATCCACCGTCACATTGATGCCATATACCTACAAAGCATTTATATTTGCAATCTCTACTGATAGCATCAGCTCTATATTTGACCATATCTACATGAGCATGAGCAAAATAAAATAAAAATACCCCAAAAAATAAGCTTTCTATTAAGATGTCACAAGTGCTGTTTTCACAGCCACTTTTGTTCTCATGGACCACCTGTGACTGGGATATTTTGGGGTATGTTTTTCTTTAGTAAAGATGAAGTGCCTCCCCATCATTGCTTTATTCAGTTGTTTTGACACTTTGTCTCCAACAACGAGACACAATATTTTCAAAGAATTCACCAAAAATCATCCTTTTTTAAAATCTGACCTGCTGCTGAATAGAAAGCTATTTTTATTGGCCTGGTCCTTGGTCTAACTCCCATAGTTAGCAACCTGGGAATGGTAAGAGTTCATTGGAGCAATCTGACTCGATATGCAGTTGATTTGTCAGTCTGCGGGGACCATTTGGGGTTGTAAAACATGAGGTGAAGCCAAGACCATTACGCTATGTAATCAGCCATGGTGAGTCTGATACACAGTCCTCCTGCAATGCATCTCTTCTTCAAGGAGTAAAACACACATTTGTAGATTGTTGCCTTTGCAATTATTTCTTTATTTTTATTATTTGTCTGAACAGTTATTTCCATGTTCGAAATGTACCATACTGTAAGTGTCATGGCTGATTTATATAAATTGTGTCATGTCTGGGAAGCCAACAAGTTCGTAATAAAGCCCTCTTATACTGTACATTTCCTTTTTGTGAGTTAATGATGTTGTTTCAGTGTAATAACATGGCACAAGAGACATGTGTTTCCCCACAGCATTTATGTTCACTGCCCCCCAACACATGTGATCTTTCCACTTTCACCGACCTCTTAAACGTTATCTTCTCTGATTACGCCCTTTACAACACCGCAGAATTTCTCACACAAGCTGCCATCAAAGTAAAACATAAGGAAAGCCACAAAGACAATTTCAATTGTACGGTCCATTGGTTAAATCTACCTAGGATTTAAAAAGGCTGTTGTACCGTGTGTACGGGATTCAGCAAAATACTTTCCAAATGGGTTGTATTGACTGATTTTTGTAATGACCCTCCTTTGGGAGACAGTCAGCCTGTGAGCTGCTAAAGGGTGGACATTTTACTGTTCTGAAGGCTTTGTAAAAAAAATAAATCAGGTTCATTAAAATAACATAAGGGCCTTAACTTTTCTTGAAAAACATGCGGGAAATGGTAATTTGTCAAAGTTTTCGTTTCCTCTTCCCACATTAATTTCCATATAGCATAGCTATATTCCCTAATGATTTATGTTCCGCTCAAAAAAGCAAAGTAGAGGTCGCAAATGCATTCATCCAAATAGTGATGTGTGAGAGCTTTGCAAAACAAAATACAACTTTATTGTCATATGAAAAGAGGCCTCATCTAAACACTGTAATACAGCCTATAATGGCCTATGAGATGTTGGCTATAGTATATAGCCCTGTCATTGTGCCATCTAATGTATTTGCTAGTGTATACTGTATTACTGTAGTACTGTTAATTCAACTCCTTTGTAGCTAACATAAAGCTACAGTACTTTAACTTATTGATAAATATGATCTCTTGGAGATATTTTTGTGGGCAGGTAACAATACAGTCTCATTGGGAAAGTTTACTTAAAAAGGGTATAATATTTCTTCTCCCTAGTTTTTAAATGATAGAAGATAGGCTACAGCTCTAACCCTCTGCTCAGCATCTGTGAGAAGCAGGTTTGAAACACTACCCTGTGGACGAGTGATCTCCCCAGACCAGTATGTGTCTGGACTGTAAGTGCCTCTCTCGCTGGCCTGTGGCCATGCTCAGAACAAAACCCTTTAAAACAATATTGCGTTAAGTCGTAGTGAAGTCACAGATTCCATGCCTCTTTTATAGCTGAATGATAAATGGCTTTGTAAAACAGACAGTACAATCACACCTCAGATTAAAACATATTTAGAGTTCAACACACCTCTTCACAGGTTTCCTGTCCTAGCATATAGAACTGATATTTGTTCAGGTAGCCTTGGACATGCGACCAACTCCCATGTTATAAATTGTCTGGAGCACTCAACCAGTTACACAGCCTGATCACTTTAGTAGCACTGTTAAAATAATTTAAATAAAAAAATTCATTTTTTTGTGGAGAACCATTCCAAAACAATCCACCTTTTACAGTAGATTCAGTTTGAAGAAGACATTTGCATTCAATTGATGGTGACTGTGATGATGATGATGGTGATGTTGATGGTGATGGTGCTTGAAAGAAAAATAATACCCTTCCAGTTAATCAATCAATTCCAGGTTTATAACTCTAGCATTGTGATTTAAGTATGTTTTTACGTTATTATGGCCAAATGCGTCGTGCGAGTGTGGCGCAGAGGACCAAACCACAGACCATGTTATCCTGGATTGCCCGGTGTACCACCCACCCAACGGGATGCATGGTCTGTCGGTATTAGATGACGAGACGACGACGTGGCTTCTGGAGGGGTGTCCAGAAATATAGCCCGGGTGAGCCCCTCAACCCGGTCTCGGGGTGGTAAAAGGGTAGCCCCTCGGCCCCGAGCCTGGTGGAGTGGAGTAAACAACAACCCATACGCCGAAGAAGAAGATGGCCAAGTCAAATTAATAAATAAACGGAGCATTCCTCCCTGTACCTAAACACTCCACTGGGCTTCACAGTTCACCATGGGGGGTTGGAGAGGAGGGGAAGGAAGCCTTTCGTGGTTCACTTGAAGCTGAGTGCAGTCCAAGACCTTAACTGCGTGGGGTGGCCTGAAACAATGGGAAGTACATGTGTTGGAGAGTGAACTGCAAGCCAACTCATGTCAGAGGCTTATCCTTCACACTCCCTGCACTGCAGATACAGTACAGTACACAAGATGACAAAAGTGCAATTGTGTGTGTGTGTGTGTGTGTGTGTGTGTGTGTGTGTGTGTGTGTGTGTGTGTGAGTGAGTGAGACTGTGTGTGTTTGTGTGTTATGTATCATATCTGAAAAGTGCGTCATAAGGGTAAGGAGTGGGCAGTTGGGGTTTATATTGAGCCTACTTTAGAAAGTACGGTAAAGACAAAACATTTCCGTAACAAATATATTGAACCTAAACTGACTCAATGTGAAATTGTAATGGCTATTCCCCACAGTCTCCTTCTCTCTCACAAGATGCTTTTATTAAATCACGGCCAATACTTTTAGAAGATCATTTTTATAAGACCAGACGTATAGCTATATCATGGTTATCCTGCAGGGAGTTTCTCTGTGCCTGTCGTGAGTGCAACAGCCTTTGGAAGAGACTCCATCTACCGTTATGAGACTTTGAACCGGGGCCAGATCGCCTGCAGACACAGAGTGTGGAAGGAAGCAACGCTGCCGCGGAAGTCAATGGTTTTCACTGGGAAGAGAATGAAGGAGCTACTGAGTGGGGATCATGATCCGCTCCTCTGCTCTGAGACGTGTAAGTAAATGTAATGCAACAAGCAACACCGAAGGCAGTCTGATTTTGGCTGGAGATAAGACTGGTGATTATGGTGAAACAGAGTATTTAGTATCTAATGGTGCTGGTGGCCAATTGGTTCTGTATGTTTAGTTAGCATAGGAGCTGGACAATACCCTGCTCTTGGGTTAGATTTGCATATTCTTCATGGATGTTTTTCTTTGCCATCCTCTTGGTTATATACATCCTCATGGGAATATTAAGCTTTTCAGGGCACATTTATAACTTCCCCTCAACATTTACAACTTCCTGTTTTATAAATGGTTGTTGTTGTTGTTGTTGTTGTTGTTGTTGTTGTTGTAGAGGAGTAGAGCTCACCCCGAGAGCTGCTCCATCTCGGGCAACTCTCCATTCTACAACACCTGGCCCCACACTCCCTGTGACGTAGACCTCCATCAGATTAAAAGTCAGTGCAAAACTTGATTCTCTCTCTCTTCAAACTAAAAAACAGGTCAGAAATCTTGGTGTAATTCTAGACTCCGATCTAAACTTCCACAGCCACTCGGTAACTAAATAAGCCTACTATCACCTGAAAAACATAACAAGAATGAGAGGTTTCATGTCCAAGCAAGACCTTGAAAAACTCATCCATGCATTTGTTTTGAGTAGACTCGATTATTGTAATGATCTACTAACAGGCCTATCTAAAGGAACTGTTCGTAAATTGCAGCTCATCCAAAACGCCGCTGCTAGGGTCCTAACAAAAACAAAGAAATCTGAACACATTACACCAATCCTGAGATCCCTGCACTGGCTACCAGTCTCTCAGAGAATAATTGAATTCAAAATCCTCCTAATTACATACAAATCACAAAATGGTCTTGGACCAAAATACATATCAGATCTCCTCCCACCCTATATTCCCACATGGTCCCTAAGGTCAGCTGAGACTAATCAGCTAATAATTCCAAGAGTAAAAACAAAACACGGTGAAGCAGGTTTCAGTCACGCTGCTGCATGCTCCTGGAACAAACTCCCTGAAGAAATCAAACAGGCCCAAACCCTTAAAATATTTAAATCTAAGCTAAAAACCTTCATGTTTTGCAGCAGTTATGATTAAACACAAACACTTCTAACTATTGTCTTATTAAATGTTTTATCTATTTACTTCATATTTGCTTTTATTCATTGTAAAAAAGAAAAAAATCTTACTATGCTCTTCTTGCTGTATTTTTAAATAATGTATGTAAAGCACTTTGAATTGCCCCTGTTGTATGAAATGTGCTATACAAATAAACTTGCGTTGTTGTTGGGTTCTCCATATTACATTTTAACCATTTAGCAGACACTTTTATCCAAAGCGACTTACAATTAGGGATTACCGGAACTGTCTCCCTGGAGTAACTTAGGGACTTACTCTAGGGCACACTAGTGGTGGTGTTCCCAGGTGGGGTTTGAACTCATGACCTTCTGATTACCAGTCCAACTCACTATCCACTAAACCAGACCACCACTACCCCCTGTGTCACTTGCAAAACCAACCTCCTTTGAAGCGATATCCTCAATCTTCCTACTGCATGAGGTAATGATAAATGCCTTCATAAAACACTTCCCCTTCATATGTGATGATGCATTAATGTTTTCAAAGTTAATATTGCATAAAGTAACTTGCTTAGGATGGGGGCTAGTTATATCTGATGTCCTAATTCCCCATTGTCTGCTTCCCTCCAAAACCTCCATCAGACTAGCGTTTCCATCTCTTGTGTAGGATAATATTTCATCCTTCTTGACAAGCCGTAAAGTCTCACATTCTCCATTGTAGTCTTCAGGGACCCTCGCCACATTCCTTCTGTCTGTGAGCTAACAAATGCTCTAACGAGTGAGAATCTACAGATGGGCCCGCTCGTTAAAATGCTTATGCAGGCAAATGAAGACTTCATCCCTGACCAAACACTTGACAAGAGAGGGTTGGCTATTTTGCCATCATCCATGGAGGGTGGAATATGGAACTCTGGGGAATCTGTCAATATGATTGTGATTATTATTATGTGTTATATGTTAATTGGCTTGTAAATAGACTGATGTTGTTGTTTATGTCAGCTGTTATTCACCTTGGTCAATAACTATATGTTTTTCTTAACCCCCATAGAATGCGACATTAGCTTTTGTTTCTATACATTGGATGAAAGTTAAACATATGGAAACGTGGGTCGTGTGTCAACCTTTTGATTCTGTGCCTTTTTACATTGGAAATGTAAAGAAAGACCACCTCTAAACCACCTCCCTGTCTTTTGTTCTACCAGCTACAGAGTTATGGAATAACACACATCCATATTTTCTCTTATTTCTTGGTTACATTTTTCATTTTCAAAGGAACAATGTGCAGAAGTTGATGAAAGAAAAAGACAAACCAGCAGATTTATTTATGGATTCTGGAGGCTCATCTTTCTCTGACCAGGAATCGCTCTGGGCAGAGGCCACCAGTGGAATTATTCCACATACTCTAAAGTGATGATATACACCCCCATTATAGGCTTTGTTGTTGTTGTTGTGTGTGTGTGTGTGTGTGTGTGTGTGTGTGTGTGTGTGTGTGTGTGTGTGTGTGTGTGTGTGTGTGTGTGTTGCTGTGATGCAGTAGACTTCCCTGTGTGCAGTTGTACGGGCTGACCTTTCATCCCTGCTGGTGACATGCCATTAACTACTACACACACTTCTCTACACACCCACGATCCCTAGTCAGCGCAGGCAATACATTTTGTTTGTCTTTTCAAAGGCCCCTACTCAGCTCCCCCCGGCTAGCTACTGTAGGGTCTACTGCTTACAGTACAGTATGTTAATGGATCTTACAGATGTCCTCCCCCCCAAAAAAACATTTCGTAGTCATGTCACATTATGGTTCTTTCAGTTGTGAGGTTACTGTCTGACAGTTGCAATTAAGTGTAAAATAACATGCTGTTCCCCCCATGTCACAGCAAAGGACTTGACAGAATACCTTCAGCCAAGTGTGGCCATCTCTGGTATAACTCCTCTCCACCACGCTGAAGGAACCACAATACCGGAGACCTATTTAATAGAAATTGTGAGTGTCGGCCGTTGGCAAAATGGAGGTACTTACCATTTTCATTTTGTCACCTTTTTTATTCCCTGCAACACTTCTGTGAATGTTGCCAGTCTCTGCCTCTGTTACTCTGTCAGGAGAGTGCTGGAAACTCATCTGACTCCCTGGTTGAGATTTAATGTAAAAGTGTAATAAGGGCTTTGAAGAGAGCCAGTTCTCCTCTAAAACCATGTCCCATCTGAATTCAATGTTTTGGAGGGTATTGTTATGGGACGTCACTCCTCTCCTGTGAGAGCTCGACCTAGCATATTGGCCTGTCCTTCCTGATGGAGCCAATATTTGACTTGAGAATGTTTGTTTTTGCCAAATGAGAGATGAAAAATAGACCCCCCTTGAGTCCAACTGCCAATGGCATCTCTTGATATGAGTGTTTTTGTTCACAATGTTTCAAGGATAGGAAAATCTTCACTATTCTGAGGACATTTCTCTTTTTTCCACTATGTGTCTCTGGGTCACCTTGACCTGGATCACCTTGACACACAGTGTTTTCAGTCAGCATAGGCTACCTGGTTCAACAAAGGATTACAAAAATACAAATAATGAATAGTATTCTAGTTAGGGCCTGAACTGAGTTACCATTGAAAATGCCAAATCGCCGTGGCTAATTTCTCAGCCGTTTTACCATCATGGTTGATGTCATTTGGTATGTCTGCTCACCATGTCAATGTCTACACATGCCCTGAATATAGCAACACTTAGTTCAGCAATTTTCATTTACCAGGACCTTAAATAATTAGCATAAACATTATTACTTATTCAGACCTACAGCGATTTCTACATTTAAGGTAATGTAAGCGTGAAGGTTATATCGTTTTTCTTGTATTTATAAAATATTTCATGAATAAATAAATACAAATAAATAAAATGTTATTGGGATCTTGATTGATTGATTGATTGATTGAGTTTATTCATGGCTCGAGTAAAAACAGTAATCCAAGGGATGACATTTGAAAGGGTGAACACTTATTTCCAACATGGTCCTTTGATATTAACATACAAGACAACAATAACATCAAACTATCTTTAAATAACAACCCCTCCCCCCAAACAAAAGGATTAGGAATTTCTAGGAATAACAAGATAAAATGAATAAAAGTAGGCTGAGAATAAAAAAAAATAAAAGAATAAAAGAATAAGAGAATAAAAGAGTAAAAATAAAAGTAGGCTTTCCTATCTGTTCACCTTACTCCAGAGGTAAGCTCTGCTTGTTTTATATTAAGTGGAAGGCTGTTCCACAGTAATGTTCCAGTATAGAAGAAGGAACTGCGAGCTACACTATTCACTCGTGGAACCTTACAGGAACGCACACTAGCCCTGGTGTTGTGACTGAGTGTGGACCATGACTATCTGTGAGCCTAGGTATCCGGGGGCAGTACAATTAATGATGTTGTACATGTGGTGGAGTTTCAGCTGGTCTACCCTGAGCTGCACTGGCAGCAGACCTACCCTCTTAAATTCGCTACTACCTACGTCAGTTCTTGGGGGAGCATTTAGTAAATAACGAATTATATTGTTTTGAGTAACCTGCAGCTTATTCTTTGATTTCACTGTCAATCCACTGTACCATACAGAACAAGCATAATCAAAATGGCGCTGTATCAGTGCCATTACAAGCAGCTTTTTGGTTAGAAAATCAAACTGCCTTGTTCTGCAGTACAGGAATTTCAGTTTACCGGCAGTTTTACGCAAAACTGTCTCCGCACTATTCTCCCCTGACAGTGACTGGTCAAGTGTGATGCCAAGGGACGTGACATTAGCTCTGGGTACAATTTCATTCCCCCCACACGTTACCTGTATCTTATTAACCTTCTGAAGCCTCCCCTTGGTACCAAACAGAATGGACTCAGTTTTTCCCAGATGCAGTGAGAGTTTGTTGTCTATGAGCCACTCATGTACATTTTCAAGCTCTTTGCTAAGAGTAGCTTCATTTGGAGGACATCCTTCCCAGACACTGTTCATGAAGAATCATCAGCATACAATAGAAGCTTACAATTCACTGCAGCTGGCATGTCATTTACATAAACAAGGAATAAAAGCGGACCCAAAATGGAGCCTTGTGGCACCCCACATGTTATACCCCTGGTTCAGACAGAGTTCCATCAACATCGCAGACCTGGGTTCGCCCAGTGAGATACGAGCTGACCCATGTTAAGGCAGTATGCCCCAAGTCCCATACACTGTAGTTTGGACAAAAGTATGTTATGGTCTACACTCTACAGTGTCAAACAGTGCTTTCTGTAAGTCCAGTAGAATCATGCCATTGTAATTACCCTGTTCACCTTCTTGTTTAATGTAATCACACAGGTGAGTAAGGCAGGTGTCGGTGGAGTAGGCTACTTTTACACCTTCCGATGTAAAAACCCTGGAAATGAATAACCAAAAACTATGTTTTAAGTGAGAAGTTATGGTTTGTCAATAGATAAAAACACAGGAAATTCAAAATTAGCACCACCACCTATAACTTCATCTATGAAAAAACCTTGTTAGTGCATAGGTGAATGGGTGGCGGTAGTCATTTAGGTTTCTTTTGTGACATTTTACAAGCCATAACTTTCACTTAAAACTCAATGGTTTCATGGTCAATCATAAAATCTATTTCACTGTGAATCACTCTGGTGAAGAATGTCTGCTAAATACAATTGTAACATGGAGAACTCTGTGGCAAACGATATGTTATTGTATGTGATTGTGTAGTACATGATACATGCTGTGTTTGGAGAAGATTGATGCAAAGTGCACTCAGCTGTTTTCCCGTAATTTGAAAAAGCTGAGATGGGCTGAAAGCATATCATGACTGTCCTACACTTGAATACAAAGGGCTAATGTCCCCTGCTATTGGATACAATAATATTGTAGGCCCTTGAGTGTTCTCACCTCAACACAGGACATGAGATTGCAGGGTTGTATAGAATACTTTGAACGTGTATTCAGATTAATTCACTGAATTCATAGCTCAGAATTTATTCAGTATTCAGAATACCTTTTAGAATACTGAAAATAATTGTGTCTATTAATGTCTATCTTTATTGATATTGTTTCATTGACATGTTTGATTGAATGCAATAACTCTGTTATTCTTAATCAACTATATTGGTAAATAAAATAGTAATAAGCTCAAGCTCCAAGTGCTATTGTCACTATGTACACCAAAATAATGAAGGTCAGTCATGTTATTGTTATTTTGCCCTATAATTCTGTGTTTTCATATTCCATTCAACATTCTGTCTAACATTTCAAAGTGTGTATAAGAAAATTGGTTAAAGCTATCTTTTAATTACTTTTTGGTAACATTCCACACTTGGCAATAACTGGCAATAGAGAAGGGTCAAGGTCAGAAACAAATTAATTAAATTCTCATATCAAAAGGGATAGAGATGCTTTGTAAAGTATTGATGACATTTAAACATATATATACATTTTTGGAGGGAAGAGAGCCACTGGAAAAACCAAAATATTTCTCTCTGGAAAAAAAAGATAAGCTCATGTATTTAAAATATGTATTTGTGTAGTTTTGCCTGACAGTGCTGCCTGTGGAGAGAACAATCTGGATCATCTCTCTCACAAGGACCACTTCTGTATGTTATTTTTTAGGGTGGGTTACCATCTCTATAAGCATACTCTACGCCAGTGTTTCTCAACCTTTTTTCAGTCATGGCACCCTTTAAAAGTATGCAAAATCTCGAGTCACCCCAGTCTA
Organism: Nansenia antarctica; assembly: GCF_963989245.1. Taxonomy (NCBI): domain Eukaryota; kingdom Metazoa; phylum Chordata; class Actinopteri; order Argentiniformes; family Microstomatidae; genus Nansenia; species Nansenia antarctica. The sequence continues at coordinate 93,612,251 of NC_137674.1, read as the reverse complement.
AAATATATTTTAAAACATACTCTGCATCCCTCTGACAGCCAACGCACGCGCACACACACACACACACACACACACACACACACACACACACACACACACACACACCATTAGTGGTTATTGAGTGAGAGGGTGGGTAAATGTGACTTATATCAATGGGAAACCTGCGCCTGGGACGATGCACACAGCCGTCCTATTCTGGCAGCGTTGGATGAGAGGCAGTCACGGACCTCCTGGTCCACAGCCCTCAGTCGCTCCTTGTATTTGTTCTTGATGTAAGTTAGACTCAGAAAGCTCAGTTCGCACACGTGTCGTAAAGAAGGGTAGCAGAATTGCAATGGCACTACTTCTGCTACTACAAACTATTGGGGACTCATTCTCCAATGATATCCAAAGCCTGTCCAAAACCTGTCCTTTTGTCAATTCTTTTGAGTTTTCCAGTGCACATGAACTCCAAGGGTCACAGACCCAGTCAAACTATGCAAAAGACTCAGATGAAAATCTCTCCTCGAGAACGTTCACATACTGAGAGATAGTATGCTGCTCAGTGGCGGCTGGTGCTAAACATTTTGGGTGGGGCACAGGTTATGGGGGCATGCTCCACGGGGAAGAATATCAACTTTAAAATCTGGATTTACAGTTGATTTTAGCATGAGAATAGCTCTACCCCCCTGTACAGACCTCGCCATCCCCTCTACCCCCCTGTACAGACCTCTTCATCCCCTCTACCCACCTCTACAGACCTCTTCATCCCCTCTACCCCCCTGTACAGACCTCTTCATCCCCTCTACCCACCTCTACAGACCTCTTCATCACCTCTACCCACCTCTACATCCCCTCTACCCCCTGTACAGACCTCTCCATCCCCTCTACCCTCCTCTACAGACCTCTTCATCCCCTCTACCCCCCTGTACATACCTCCTCATCCCCCCTACCCCCCTGTACAGACCTCTTCATCCCCTCTACCCCCCTGTACATACCTCCTCATCCCCCCTACCCCCCTGTACAGACCTCTCCATCCCCTCTACCCCCCTGTACAGACCTCTCCATCCCCTCTACCCCCTTGTACAGACCTCTTCATCCCCTCTACCCCCCTGTACAGACCTCTCCATCCCCTCTACCCCCCTGTACAGACCTCTCCATCCCCTCTACCCCCTTGTACAGACCTCTTCATCCCCTCTACCCCCCTGTACATACCTCCTCATCCCCCCTACCCCCCTGTACAGACCTCTTCATCCCCCCTACCCCCCTGTACAGACCTCTTCATCCCCTCTAGTGAGTGTGTGTGTGTGTGTGTGTGTGTGTGTGTGTGTGTGTGTGTGTGCGTGTGCTGAATACATAAACAAACAAGCTAAAAGACGACAATAGAAAACGTACCATGCTGACGATATTACTAAATGTTTGAAGTAGCTTTTATCTTAGCTGACTCACTTACCTTCAGGTCGAGTTTGTGTATTCTGGCTTCGCAAAACACCAACAGTAGCAGCCTAACAGCCGCGGAGATTGCGACCACAAACGAAGTTTGACTTCGGTAATAGGTCCAGTTGTAATATCCTCAAGTTGGGAACAAAAGATGCCTCCTTCTAATCCATTTGTTCAATTTGTTTACAGAAAGAAATCCTCCTAAATCCTCGGTTATACGATTTTCCCATTTTCCCTGCCTTTGTATAAACTTGCTTTATAATTAAATTTGGTCTGGGTGGTCCTAATTCCTTTACTGTTAATTTCTCCTGGTTGCTACGACGGCTGAACGGTGTTTCTTTTAAAGATTCAACCGAGTTGTTCAGAACATTACTAGCCGCCATAGCGATGGTGAAGCAGGTCTAAAGCTACGCCGGACATGACGTAAGCACGTACGATTCTTTGTGCATGTCCCAAAACCCCATAGACAAATGACCGAATGGCCTGAAGTAACCAAAATAGATTTTACATGCAAGTCTACGAGAACAGCCTAGTGCAATTTCGCGTAGAGTGAAAGTTGCCCCGAAAGGGGCGGGACTTGAAGCTGATTGGAACATACTCCACAGAACACTAGCTGATTGGACTATGATATACTCCACAGAACACTAGCTGATTGGACTATGATATTCAGAAGCAACACTGTCTAGAAGTCATAGAAAAAAAATCTCTCTCTTCTCCCTTTGGTGGGGCATTGTCCAATTGCCCCTAATGAACCAGCCTCCCCTGATGCTGCTGTTTGAATGTTCACTGCAAAAGGGAAAAATCTCAAGCCTGCCCTGTTCCACAAATGGTGCTTCTCCACTACCGTACCAGAACCTGTGCTCCCGCTTTGTTTTGCTTTCTCCACTGCCAACTGGGCCGTACCGGGCCGTAGTACCCGTACTGATTTTAGCTACCACTCCTGAGTTGGAGCGAAAGGTACTATCTGTGCTACTCTGTGACGCTGCAGACCGTTGATTGGTCAATGGAAATCGTCACAATAACGATTAAGACCCCTGGCATATGCCTGTTTGAATCGTAATATACATGTATACACCTTAATCGGAATATGACCCTTCATGTTCAATGAGATGGTGCAAGTTTCACGCATCTGCAATCAACGCATATGCAGAATCCTCTCCTATCAGGAATGTTTCATGTTCTTCTTTTAACTCGTACAGTCAGTCCAAAACCTTCTTTCTTTTCAAAAACCATTCCATGCTAGTTCCATGTGTTTCACGCAACACTCTCGTAAGGCATCACGCAGTTAACAAAAAAAACCAGTACGTTATTTCCGTCATATGCTGACCCCAACATTGATGTTGTTGTGACATGGGGAAAGGGGCATGTGAGACCAATTTTTATGATGTATGAGGCGGCTAATGATCTGAATTTTCATGATAAATTCGGAACTGTCATTTTGGGGAATTTTAATCAATTTTATTATGTCAGCAACGTCAGAATATGTTTTTGGACGGCACCCCTGACGAAGCCAGGTGGCGGTTGAGAAACACTGCTCTACGTGTCTGTGTGGTCACACTGTGTTATCAGTAACAGAGTGCGTGTGCATGTTCATGTCTGTGTGTGTGTGCATGTATGCAGAGGCTTAACTTTTTTATTGCAATCTAGAGCCATATATCTATTCATATTAATTAATCTATGCCTGATTTTAAAATGAATTAATTGTCTGCATAGGTTATCTAAGCATACCTGTTTAGCAGTCCAATGGTTATTCCAATGAATGATACACATTGCAATACAATACAGTAACTTGTATATGCATTTTGTCCCACGTTTATAACTTATAATATCATAACCCAAGAATGAAAGCTATTTGTGATTGGGTGTGGTGAAAAAGTCTCCAAGCAGGGAAAGGTCATTTTTCAGTGTTTACAGATTATTGACAGATTATTAAGATTGCAGATTGTAAGGTTTCAAATGATGTGTCATGCATTGAGATCTGTCATGGGTCTGCCTGCCTGTCTGCCTGTCTGCCTGCCTGCCTCTGAGTACTGCCCAGGTATCTTGAGTGAACGCTTGTCTTGCTTGTTTATTTGATGTTTAACCTATCATTGTGGATTACTTGTTAGCCTGTTTTGGAGACTGGGTTTCTCCCCTTTATTTTCGGGTCTAGTCCACTGTTTGTTTTGTGTCTATCATTAGTTCTCAGAAAAGAGAAAACTTTACCTGCCTCGGTTTCAATCATTCTTTTTTGCACCGCACTTGGGTCCACTACTCCTAAATCTTACAGAAATCTAAAAAGATTTGAAGAAGATATGCTTATTTGAATGTTGGTACACCTCAACCCAAATAGCGGAGAAACTCGCTCTGAATCAAAACAGCCGCAATTGCTACCATCACGTTGGTAGCTAGCTAGCAGCTAAGAAAGAACATCGCTATGAACATCTAACTGCATCTAACTGCATAAATCATCGGGATTTAGTTCAGTGGGTAGGGGGTGCAGGGTCCTCTGGGGTTATCATTGGTTAACGTTTATTATTTCTCATAATTTTTGCACTTTTACCTTCAATGTGGTATACAGCCTATATCCTTCCAAGTCCTGTATACGGTACCAAGTATTCTAAATGGCTAATATACCAAATAGCACAGTGAAGGATATTGGATCACCAGTGAGCTTTACTTCCTGGAACGTAAAAGGCCTTAATGGACCAGTTAAAAGAACTAGAATTTTCAACCATCTTAAGCATTATAAAGTCGATATAGCTTTTTTGCAAGAAACACACCTGGTAGTCAAGGATCACAATAGACTTAGGAAATCTTGGGTGGGGCAAGTATTCCATTCTAATTATAGTGCTAAGGCGAGAGGAGTAGCAATCTTAATTAACAAAAAAATACAATTCACGCCAACAGATATAATTTCTAATCCACAAGGTCGATTTATTATGGTTTCTGGCTCCCTCTTTCACACACGAGTTTTGCTTGCGAATGTATATGCTCCAAATTGGGATGATGAACATTTTATCAAAAGGCTTATTTCGTCCATGCCTAATGTGCAGTCACAATCATTAATCCTGGGAGGTGACTTTAACTGTGCCATCAACCCAAGCTTAGACAGGTCCCACCCTAAATCTAGGTCCCCTTCAAAAATGGCTGCAGCTTTGAACACTTTTATATCCCAGATAGGATGTGTGGACCCCTGGCGATACAGCTTTCCTCAAAGCAAAGAGTTTTCATTTTTCTCACATGTACACCACACATACTCCAGGATCGATATTTTTTTTTATAGACAAATCACTTCTCCCCTCAATAAGGAAAATTAAATATTCAACCATAGTCGAATCCGATCACTCCTGTCTTGATGGATCTCTCCTTCTCTCTTAACCGAAGAGAACGCCCACCATGGAGATTAAACTCGCAGATAAATATTTCTGTTCGACAGTGTCTGTGACAATTGACAATTTCCTTGAAACAAACAAAAATGATTCAACTTCCCCATATTTATTATGGGAAACACTAAAAGCTGTCATTAGAGGTGAGATCATAGCATACTCGGCCCAGATAAAGAAGGCAAAACAAAATGAACAGATTAACCTCCTGAACTCCATATCTGAACTGGACAGACAATATTCTATATCACCTTCACCAGAGATATACAAAGAAAGATTGGGTCTTCAAACACAGTATAATTTGTCTTCTACTGATCAGGCTGAGAGACTATTACTTCGTTCACGAGGTTTAGTATTCGAACATGGAGAAAAGGCTGGACGACTTCTGGCTCATCAACTCAAATGCAGGTCTGCCACTCAATTTATATCAGAGATTATAAATACTTCAAACGAACACATAGTTAATCCAACTGCAATTAATGACACTTTCAAAACTTTTTACTCAAAGTTATATACCTCTGAAACACCTTCTGACAGTTCACCTATGCTAAAGTTTTTTGATAAATTAAATATTCCCCAAATGAATCGCTCTCAAAAAGGAATTGCAGATAGACCCGTGGAAATGCAGGAAATAATTGAATCAATTAGGGGAATGCAGAGTGGGAAAGCTCCAGGCCCGGATGGCTATCCAATCGAATTCTACAAAAAAGTCACCACTAAATTGGCCCCTTTGCTTCTAGACATGTACAAGGACTCCATGGACAGTGGAACCTTACCACAAACACTTACAGAGGCATCTATTACACTTCTGCTTAAACCAGGAAAGGTTGCTTCAAACTGTGGTTCCTACAGGCCTGTCTCACTTTTGAATGTGGATGCCAAGATACTAGCGAAGGCTCTGGCTACCCGCTTAGACCCCATCCTACCTGATATAATATCGACAGACCAATCTGGTTTTATCAAAGGCCGCCACTCCTATTCGAATATTCGTCGTCTCTTAGGCGTGATACACTCCCCTGCGTCTGATACTATACCAGAAGTAGTTTTCTCACTGGATGCTGAGAAGGCATTCGACAGGGTCGAGTGGACATATCTGTTTGAAGTTTTACAAAGATTTGGTTTTGGGCCCAAATATATCTCCTGGATTAAGTTGCTTTACTCCTCTCCTAGGGCATCGGTGGTCACAAATGGGACCCGCTCTCAGTACTTTCCCTTGTCAAGGGGAACACGGCAAGGTTGTCCGTTGAGCCCTGTTTTATTTCACTTGGCACTTGAACCCCTCTCAATAGCACTAAAATCTGCAGCCTTTATGCATGGGATACAGAGATGGGGTTCGGAACACAAGCGGATGACCTGTTATTATATGTGTCCGACCCTGTGTCATGTATGCCTGACATCACGAAGCTACTCTCCAGTTTTGGCCTCTTCTCTGGATATAAGCTGAACTTCTCTAAAAGCGAATGCTTCCTGTTAAACGCCTTGGCGCTTCAGATCCCCCAGAGTAGCTTGCCCTTTCAAACATCCAAAGTTGGTTTTAAATACTTAGGAGTTAATATTACCCGTGACTTCACAGGCCTCTACAAACATAATTTCGAACCTCTCGTAAACAAACTTAAATCTGACCTTCAGAGATGGGATGCTCTCCACTTGTCCTTGGCAGGCAGAGTAAATTCGGTCAAAATGAATGCCCTACCCAGATTCTTATATTTATTCCAATGCCTACCGGTGTTCCTTCCAAAATCCTTCTTTAATTCTATAGACAGGCTTATATCATCTTTTATTTGGGGTGGTAAATCTCCGAGGGTCTGCAAAGAACTACTTCAGAGGCATAGACAGATGGGGGGCCTAGCTCTTCCAAACCTTCTTTTCTATTATTGGGCCGCTAACATACAGAAAGTCGTCCACTGGACTCACTCTTCAGATGCGTGCTGGTGCCTGATGGAGGCAAAGTCTTGTTCCTCGTCCTCTCTTCACGCCCTGGTCAAATCTAAGATGCCATTATCTCCCTCTAAATACACCAACAGTGCAGTCGTTGTCTCTACTCTCCGAATATGGTCCCAGTTTAGAGCACATTTCAAACTTCAAAGCTTTTCAATCCAGAGTCTAATATGTCACAACCACCTCTTTATTCCAGCAAAGCAAGATGTAACTTTTTCTCTTTGGCAACAGGTGGGTCTTGTACAATTTAGAGACCTATACATAGATGGCATATTTGCAAACTTTCGTGACCTCTCAAATAAATTCCATCTACCTAACTCGAACCTCTTTCGCTATTTCCAGATCCGTCATTTCATCCAAAGTCAATGCCCGTCCTTCCCTAACATGCCTCCATTATCTGTACTTGACACAATCCTCGATACTCCCACCAGTCAAAAAGGTAATATATCGAGACTCTATGACATCATAATGTCCCTTAAAGGAGAGTCAATTCATAAGATTAGAACAAGCTGGGAGGAAGAACTTGGTCAACAAATAGCGGATGAAACATGGAACAATGCATTAGACAGAGTGAATAGGAGCACCTCTTGTGCCCGACTTGGACTTATACAATTTAAAGTTCTTCATCGTGTCCATTTCAGTAAACACAGACTATCTAAAATATTCCCTGAGCTTAACGATATTTGTGATCGGTGTCACAATGCCCCAGCAGACCTTACCCATATGTTTTGGACCTGTCCTCAACTGACTGGATATTGGTCAAATTTCTTTAAAATTATGTCCGAGGCACTGGGTATTGATGTACGACCGAATGCCTTGACTGCCATCTTCGGGGTTTCAGAGAGCGATCGACTGACTAACATCCAAAAGAATAGCATGTCTTTTGCTTCCCTATTGGCTCGGAGGAGAATACTGCTTGATTGGAAATCACCGAAACCGCCCACAGTCTCAGCATGGCTGAGAGACCTAATGCTATATCTTAAATTAGAAAAAATTAAATACACAATTAGAGGTTCCACAAGCAAATTTTATTCTACATGGGGCTCTGTGTTGGCATATTTTGATGGTCTTAAGACTCTCCCTGAAGTTCCAACCTGAGGGATGCAGGCTTCTGACATGTCACCTCTCTAGTGTTGGTCCATGTAATGTTGCGACGACCTGTCTCTGTAGATCTACATCCTATATGTACTCTCTTGGTAGTTACCTGGTTGCAGCTGTGATACAACAGCATTATTATTGTCCAGTGTGAAAATGTATTTTAATCTATTTTCTTTTTCTTTTTTTAATGTTATTACTATGCTAATGTAACTTTAGGGCCCTGCAGGAAATGTTTGGGGTTGGGTGGGGGGGTGGGCAGAAATGTGTAAAAAAAAAAATGAAAATCAACATGTTTAATCATATTGTGTAACTTTTGAATAAAAATACTTGAAAAAAAAAAAGAATGATGTAAAACAGCACAAATATGACGGGGCACATGGGCATAACCCAACATGAGCCATGTGAGCCCCACCTCCATAAGTGTCAGCCCAGGCAGTCTCCTGTCAACCCCCCCCCCCCCCCCCTGTTCCACAGCAGAATACTCCTATTGATCCGCACACAGGTTACAAAATAAATAAATAAATCAACTGCCGCCTGAGTTCAAACCCTGCCCTTGACAAATAGGCTGTGTGTGCGTGTGCGTGTGTGTGTGTGTGTGTGTGTGTGGAGTTGTGTTGTGTTGTGGGTTTTGCAGCAGAGCAGCAGGGGAAAAGAGAGTCAGGAAAGGGTTCTGCATTGTTGATCCAGAATGACATTGATAGACAGGGTCTGAAGGAAAGCTGATAGCCATGTTTGGCGTGCTGGTTTAAAGGACGGACGTGACTAAAGTCGGCAGAGCGTGAATTCAGCAGGTTATCGCCCCGAGTGGTCACTCTGTGCAGAAGAGGTGAGGGGGAAACTTTCACATCTGACTTGCTTGACTTTCCAGCTTTTACCGTCATTATTATTCTTTGCTTGTACTTACTTCTGCTGAGGTTATTTTTGGGCAGTTTTTTTCCCCTTCTCAGCACAGTGTTATTTTATTTTGTGCTTGTTTTTGCTCTGCATACCTTCTGTTGGTTTGTCTTCCGCCCCCTCTGGCAGTGGGTAAAATGTTTCTGACCTCGGTCTGAGCGTCAGTGTTGACCAGTAGGGCAGTGTATGCCATCAATAGAAGGGAAAAGCCAGAGAACACAGGTGATCGCTACGTCTGGCCTTGAGTAACAATCTCTGTCTACATCAGACTGAAATTACCATCTTTACCCTAGTATGACTCAGGCCCTCCAAAACACACACTTAGCATTTTTCGTAATGGACTGAACCTGCAATTGGGGCAATTTCCCTCAACTAGTTTCTGCTGGCACTTATTCTGTGGGAACAAAAGAATGACACTGACTGTACCGGTAATGCGGCTTAATGGTAGCTATTATAACCAGCACAGGGCCACTGCTACAGGGGGGCATACTGTATGCTGAATTGAAGTTCAAAAGTTTTCCCAATGCCTGTAACTCTTTGAGTTTCCCCAGCAGTTGTAGCATCGGGCACTTTGCCTGGGGTTCTATGAAGCCAAGTGGATCTGCTCCCATTAGCGTTGTACGTTGTTAGAGAAAGTGGTCCACAGCAGCTGCTGTTATTCTAGGGGGAAAATGGCATGGCCATTGAAATCTGAGCAAAATCCATATACATGAATTATCATGAGACGAGGAGGGGTTTGAGTGCTAACAAGGTTACTGCACTGTATTTACCTCTGTACTGTTTACCAAACTGACCAAACTGCCTCAACTCTTTATAAGAGTTTTATAACTTACCTCATTCTCCCTTCCCCTAATGCATGCCTTTTATACCATTTTGGCTGTTCTTACCTATTATTCTGATGTGCAACAATATGATCTCCACTGCTCAAGAAGATGCTTGGACCTAATCAGCAAAATGGATGAAAATGGCAGGTTGAAATATTGCTGTAATGGGGCCGACATTAAATATTCCCAATTTATGAGTGTAAAAGAAAAACTGCTGAAGTGCGTTTCAGAATGAATGCTGGGTTATTGTGTGTGTGTGTGTGTGTGTGTGTGTGTGTGTGTGTGTGTGTGTGTGTCCATGTGTGGGTGGGATGTATGTGTGGGTGCATATTTTCCATCCAAACTGGTTCTGATCCTGTTCTGTGAGTGCTCAGTCTGCCAGGGTCCATATCTCTCAGTATGGGTTTATCCAGAGGCGGGTTTCATTACAGGGCCAGCCTTGGCATGGGATCTCTTGTTGGGGCTCCTCTCAGCGTTGCTTTTCTGCCCTTTAAATCCCTCTCTCTCACTGAGAGCAAAGAGCAGATTAATCACACTTGGTCCACTCATTTATTTTTAATAATTGAATTATTTAGAGAAAAATGTTGGTACACCGCAGCAAAAGCTAAATAGTTGACATTGTAGACTTAGAGGACTATATAGACTTTTTTTTTCTCCCCATCCTCACATTTCCATAAAGTTGCACTGTGGCTGCTGTACCACAGGTTACAATGGCCTGAAGTGGTACTCCATAAGAATTATGGATCCACGATTATAAGATATGGGGAATATGAAATATTAATATTCCTTCATTGATTTCATTTCAGGTTGTATCATACAATATACTGTCAAACACTGTGACTCTAAAACACTGTGACTATCAATGCAAATCAAATTAATTCATTAATTGATTAATTAATCATTTGAACTATTGTTTCAGTTTGTCAATAAACCAAATATGAAATGGCATGGACATAATACTAACCACGGTAACCTAACTGTTCATCACACAGGAGTGATCCTAACAACCTTAAGAAGAGTGCCACGCGTTCATTAAATGAATTCTCTTTCCTCACTCGTTGCTGCTGGAGAGTTGCTGAGGACTCGTTCATTCAAGAACAGATGTCCCCGGTGGGTGCAATTAATGATAAACTTATTAGACATGATGGTACCCATGAGGTGTGGATCTTATCCTGGTGCCCATGCTCCTGAAGCACCTAAGACCAGACAGTGTGTGAGTGTGTGTGTGCGTGTGTGCGTGTGTCCATGCGTGTATTTATGGAAGGAAGTCCATACTATAAATTGAGGACTGATATTTGACCCTTTAGAAACAAAAGAGTCAGGCTTCATATCAGCAAGAGTATTTTGTTTATGATCGAGAAGACAGCATGTGTTTGAATGTGTCATGTACAATACTTTACAGTATGACATTGAGCAGAAAGAATGGGCATTTTCTATAAACTCAGATGTCACTGCTGAGAAATGAGGGATGATTCTGTGACCTCCTTTCTCCCACACCGCTATAGAACAGCTGCTCACAGGCCATTTACAAGGTAGTTAAAACGTCCCCCTGAGCACATTCACCCAGCGCAGACGTACACCGCAGCACGGTGAGCTGTGGAGAGAGGGCTCCTGAAACTAGTCAGAATGCAGTTGTTGTGGGGTTCAACACATCAGGAAGACCTCACGCTTAACCTTGTCTTGCCGACCTAGTTCCACTTCAGTTGAATGTATCTAGTAGTTAACACCTATTCATCCCACCTTTGTCTATTTTTAAAATCTCCAGTTCTATGGGTTGTAAACAAGGTGAGAGACACAGCATCTATCTATCTAACATCTTATGTAGAGACTAATCCACCGTGGAGGCCTCACAGGACAGGATACACCTAACTTGCCTAACAACAAGGGGAGGGACAGGAATGGACATAGGAGCTACAGTGGCTTTCTGTGTTGACATGGATGCTATTCAATCAAAACAGGCATGTAGAAGTGTAAGACAAAAACAGAATGAACGCATCATTTCCTTTGAATGTATGGCTTTAATTTGAATAAGAATTGCCATACAAAATACTCGTTTACTTTACAACCTAGACATTTATGGAGGCAGGTTTTGATTGAGATTTCGATTGGGAGTTGCAATCTCTGTCACCCTGGGGTTTTGGGGTTATAGGAGGCAGGATAATCAGGCAGTGGTGACGTTACACTACTGGACCTGCTTGGGTAGCGTGGGAGTGACGGGCCAGCTTCAGCCTGAGCCCTGGGAACACGGCCATGAAGAGAGTCATGCCTTTGTAGCAGAGGTGATTTTTAGAATCATGCACTCATGATGAGGTAGCCCTGTCTGCAACTTCTAAGCCCAGATGTAGCCCTCGTACCAATGTCCTTTTGTTATACTGCTTTATGTTTGCAGCATCCATGTGAGAGGGTCCCTGGTTCAAATCCTGCCAGTGACACCTTCATCAATGGCAGTCACAGCCCCCTCCGCCCACTCACCCACCTTTCACAGCACTGTGATCCCTTCAAACTGCCCCGGCACACAATGCGAAGGGTTGAATCATTCTTTTAGACCTATGCCCCCCCCCACTCACGGGTTACTGCTTCCCCCCTGGCAGGCTGGGGGGGAGACGGTGTCACACTCTTAAACTCGACTACATTTGGAGTTCTACTGGTGATCTCTGTGAGTAGGGGGATGTGGTTGTGGTGGGCTGTGGTGCAGCAGGGGTGTGTCGCAGGCAGCTCAGCTGGCTTTGGTGTGTGTGTGTGTGTGTGTGTGTGTGTGTGTGTGTGTGTGTGTGTGTGCGTGCCCAGCTCTAGGCAGTTCTGCACACTCCAGTGGCGCAGACACAGCTGCACCACTGCTCTAATATGGAGTCATTACGCGCGTCCTTGATGTGCCTGCAGTTAATTCACAAATTAGAGCACAACAAGGCCAGTTCTTCCCTTTCTAAAGGGTGAGATCAGACCAAGAGGCCCGTTGGTTATGCTGTTTTGCTTAAAGGTTAGATGAACCTTACAACACGGATGTTGATTTGCCCTTTTTGGCCAACTAAACATACACATGTAATAGGCGTATGTATGGTACAGGTGTTCCTGGCAAAATGATAATATAATTAAGACTGGTCCCTGTCGATAGAGCATTTGTACAGGACAGTATGCCTGTATATTTGTCTTTGTTGTAGTAATTGGTGGCATGTGAGTAATTATATGTTAAATGACCTCCTTGCTGTATTCAGCTGTTTGTTGAATCTAGTGAGTCACTCAGATCAGTGTAGAGACTCAAACAAAGCAGGTAACACAGTAACAATGTATATTTCCAGACGCTATAGGTTTGGCCTCCCCTCCCAACTCCCCTCAGTGTTAGGAATAGGTGAACAGATGCTAGAAGACACTTAGCCTGCAAAATGCAATCTGTGGACCACATTCATCTTGTTTAAAAAAGCACCACAACCGTTGGACCCAGAAGCACCTGCAGGTCCGGCTTCGCTGGAACATTTTAATTGGTGAAGTAATACACTATCCCCACATAGTTAAAACAAACAACTTTTTCCCGAAACCTAACGGTAGTCCATTCGTAACAAGTGAGTTCGGAACTGTCAGTTTACCTCCACAATGCTGTGGGTCCCTCCGTCCAAATTAGACATCATGTAGGAAGGCACCAGAGAGACCTGTCAAAACAAGATAGTAGCAGGCATCAGCACAAAGTTGTAGTTTCACTCTTCTCCCAACCATTCACCTCCTTTGAGCTTAGCACAAATGATGTCTCTAGACTATGCAGCCAAGGAAGACACAGACACACACACAGACACACACACACACACACACACACACACACACACACCACACACACACAGTTGTGTGTAAACAGTTCTAAAACAATAACACTAACACTGTTTTCCCTGATTAACAGATTTAAGGAGAGAACCAGAGAAAAATTGTCGGAAGAACTAAACCCCCTTATCTGTCATTTATTTTGAAAGTAATCAGAACTCATTCGGACACGGTAAGGTAAGAAATATTTATTTTGCTGTTTGAAATTGTGAACTCCATAAATTGTTCCCAACCCACACTTTGAGAGCAGTTGTCCTTGATGATAATGATATAATTTGTACGGTCTCTCTCTTTCTCGCTGCCTCTACCTCCCTCTCTTCTTCCAAACGTAAATGTTAACAAATGTTGACTATCTATTCCAGGTAGACTGCACTACAGAATGTCGAGGTGAGAGGCCAAAGGGATGCATGTCCACCAGACACTGTCAGAGCTCATGCTGGCTCAGACACTAACAATAATCATGGGATTTGATTGCCAGTTCCCTCAACCTCCATAATTGATGAGTCCAATATTTACTCTATTACCTGTGTGTTGTAAACATTCATTATGTGGATTCTTTCTCGATCGCTGAGCAGCGGGGAGCAGAGAGAGTACAGAGCCTAGAGGGACCACCTGTCAGTTTGACTAATGATGGAAATGAATAAAATCTCATAATTACTTTAGAAAAGGTACAGTCTCATCCTTATCTCAGGCAATATGCATTTTAAAAGTTTCGGCGGGTTTATTAAATTCAGCCTCCTAGCTCGTAATACATTACAGTCAGAGCAAGTCTCAAATTTCAAATTAAATTTTCAACTCGCCATACACAGAGTAAGTAATCAGATTTTGACATTATTGTATTTCTATTGACATTAGCATTGTTATTATTTGTACTGTGTAAATATTAGTAACTGGAGCTTGCCTGGTTTCTCTTCCAGGAAGAGATTCTGTACAGTATATTCTAATGGTCTCAAAGAAAAAATCTCTTTCAAATGATACCAATCTAATGTATTCCATTATCAAGAGATGCTGTCTGAGTACAAATGTGTTATTAGTTTAAAGCAGTCAGAGCTGAAGATGGGACATGTCTAGTCCTCTCTTGTCTGTCCTGTTCCATTGTGACATTGTGAGAAGAGAAAACAAATGTAAAGTATGCAACAGATACACAGTTCAATGACGTAACAACATCAAGGACTCGTGAAATGTTTAGTTTTAAGCAATTACAGGTCATAAACGGCTTTTAAAGTGTCTGAAGCAAATAATTTTTTGCTAAATTGTGTAAAGATCAAAATGTGGGATGTGGGATTCACTGTATACTACTGTAGGGTGTTCCCTGTGTTAGGAATAGTTAGGATAGAGGTATAACGTTAAATATCTCTCAGATAAATCAGGTAAGCATTCCCGGATGGATTGAAAAGAGGTGATTATGTAGACCCTACTTAGACTGGGAGACTCCTCCATGCCATTAGGGCTAACGGAGAGCAGGCAGTGGGAACGCATGGGCTCTCAATAGGGGAGTAGAAGAGGAGCCTCCTATTAAATAAAGCAGAACATCTGCCTCACTGTGCTCTAAACACACACACACACACACACACACACACACACACACACACACACACACACACAAACGGACACAGAGGGGGAGAAAAGCAGCCTTTGAATATCTCTAAACATCTCAACTTGATTTCATTTGAGTGGCTATCCTTTAATGTCTTTTTGCAGAAAGGAATCTCACTTATAAACATACAATACAGCATATTTGTATTTTATGGAACGAGACAGTTTATCATGTCCATTTTTCATGCTGTCAAGTTAATTACCAGATTGCAATGGGGAATGAGATTACCCCCCTCCCCCACCTGCACACACACTCACTTCTATGCACACACACACACACACACACACACACACACACACACACGCATACACACCGACACACACACACACACACACACACACACACACACACTCAAGTGTCACAATGAAAGTACCAAACGTGCCATTGTAACAAGATGGAGAGAGTGAACAACATCAGACACACTGAGAGGAAGAAAACTTACAAGGTCAGGCAAATATCTCTAAATAATCATTGTTTTGCAGTGAATTAATCAACATTCTGGCCTTGCGTATCATACTCTTGATTCCATATAGAAAAAAGAGTGGTGTTTTAGTTATTGTTGTGATGTTTTCTGATTTTCTCTGCCTGTGTGTCTATTGAGGGAGTGGAGCCCTGTGTCAAGTGTGATGTAGTGGGCTTTACGTGTTTCTGTCCATGTGGAGGTTACCTTTGTCTGAAGAAGACTGGGTCAACTGCAGCTGTTGTAAAAGGCTACCGCAACCGACATAATATTGTATATTGTAGTGTGACTTTAAATGGACAACATACTATTAGAATGAGCATAAGTCCTATAAGCAGTGGGGACGGTTCCCTCTCTGTGGTGTGGGATAAACAACAGCATCATGGAATGGAAATCAGACTCTCCCCCCTTAGAAAACCTTTCTAATCCACTGACTTGCCTGTGTGTTTGAAGTCAAGCAAAGCTTCAACTGAGCAGGGGTAAAATAATTAACACCGTGGCACCATTCTTCTATGTCTCTTTAAGACTTGATTGTTCTCTTGTGTAAGACTCCCTACCGCAGATCTGAGCTGCCTTCGCTGAGATCTGTGAAGAGTGCACCTACAAAGCACACAGCCCTAACAATAATACAGGAATGAAACATTTCTCCTTTGGTCACTGACAAATACGTCATACACAGCATCATAGGATAGAATGTGCCTTTGAAGTGCAAGTTGCGTTGAATAAATCATAAAACAGGACAAGAGAGAAACTTAGCTCTACCAATACCCCTGGGAACTGTAATAAGAATCTGTGCGGAAATCAAACAAGTGACGAAAGATGAAGTATCAGTGAAACAGAGCTTGGTTTTTCATTGGAACACTGACATACCAACTATTCAACTTCTTCAAAATAATGAATCAATCCAATCTTTAGAATTGATAATAATAGTATAGTATAGCATAGTATCTAAAGTCTCTACAGCATTTACATCTATCTAGCTATTTATCTACTGTATCTATCTGTATTACTGAGCTGCAACGTTTGCATGAAAAGCTCCTTACAAATAAAGTTATTATTATTATTATTATTATTATTATTATTATTATTATTATTATCTACAGTATCTCTCTCTCTATATATATATATATATATAAAATCAATCATACAGTATACAGTTTACAAAAAAATATGATTTTAATGTTGTTGTTGATATGAATATCCCCCCATGGGGTTTTAGAAAGTCAGAGACTGCTTTGTTGAAACCAGATAAAGAGGTCTGACAGCACCCAGCTGGCGCTGGGTCTGTGCATGTGGCCTTTGTGACATCATCCCAAGTAGCGCATGACAAATGTCCTGTGCTCCAATCATATCCCAGCCAATAATCTTCGACAGATGAGGAGCCAGGGGCCAGGTTGCCTTACTGTTCCCCCCATCATACAATGATCTTCAGGCCGAGCCTTCGAACATTGTCAAATGTGCAGCGCGTGGCTCTTCACTGTGTCTCTCCTGTCTGGAGAAGCTGTTTCTTGTCAACTAATGACAGCAGAGAAAAAAAGATAAAGACAGCGCCATCAATTTTGTTTTTCAGCTTTTCCTATGCTAACTGTCAATTAGCCTCAATCAATCCAGTCATTTCTGTTTAGTGTTGTTATGACATCTCTGCCCTGTCTTCCCATCCATGCATGAAAATAAGATCTACATGTAGCTCCCTCACTCACGTTTGTCCGCACTTTGTCTATTGGCTGTCCTGATTTTCATTAATTATTGCAATTGTAAAATTGAGCCTCTTGGGTTTGGTTTGGCTTGGCTTTGGGGAAAATAATCAAACTCGTTTGAGACTTGTTTGAGGTTTTTAAGACATGCTTATCCTTTTCAGAGACGTAAAGTGAAGTGAAACTTTATTTATATAGCGCCTTTCGTACATGAATGCAACTCAAAGCGCTCCATTGTCAGCGTGTAATCTTCGGCACTGACAGGACGAACGCCAGTAGGTTCCAGATGGTTAAATGTGATCGTTCTCTTGTGGTATTTCACTAAATTAAGAGTCCAAACCACACTTATCAATAATGCTGCTATGTTTTATTAACAGGCAACGCATAGCTTTGCTTCAGTAAAAAGGACTTTACTGATGTTGGGCCAACACTGTCAATCTCCAGCTTCCTCAGAGAATCAATTACAGTAGCAGATAAACAGGTCAACATGTCTTTGGCAGGGAGAGAAGTGATAGTCCGTCGCCTGGATTTCCTGGGGCAAGGTAAACTGACAGTACAGCTTTGTCCATTGGGGACATAGAGAGTGTGTGTGTGTGTGTGTGTGTGTGTGTGTGTGTGTGTGTGTGTGTGTGTGTGTGTGTGTGTGTGTGTGTGTGTGTGTGTGTGTGTGTGAGTGTGTGTGAGAGTGCTTTTGTGCGCTCCTGCCACATGTTAAGCAGTGTGTATGGACTATGGCATAACGAGTGTGTGTACCACAGTGTATCACAATGTGAAGGTTGAGGGTTGATGAAATAATGAGGATGATGATGATGATGATGTTGATGATGATGATGATGATGATGATGATACTACTATCTGTAGTATTCAGTGAACCTGACGTGTACCTGGAGTGTACACAGTATCTCACGAGGATCTAAATGTACTTGAGGGGATCTGAAGAGAAGAATTGACCAGGGTGGAGTGAAACGGCACGATAGAAACAGCCTTTCTATCGCTTATAGTGTATTTAGTAGCATCTATTGTTAGTAATCATTCTGAGTATATCAATATTTTCTCATACTCCTTTCCTACTGTACACTCTGAAACTGCCCCACTTGGTACTGTACAGTACAGTATATGTACACTAGGATGAGATAATGTGTTCAGGTTTTCACTTTCTATTGGTTGCTCTCCACTTTTAATAAGGTAAAAAAATGAAAAAATCTCCAGATTAGTTTTAATGGGCACTGGCCTATTATTACACTTGTTATTTTCTAATTCGCAAACTGTACACTGCATTAATGGCACAAAGAACCGACCTACTGTACTTAACCATGAATACATACAGTATCTTATCTTTAAATAACTAGACATTCAACACCAGGCAATGGCAGACTGAATATGGGTTGGATCATAAAGAGTGGGCTGTTTGAAAAACAATTCCAGCTAGGAAATGGGTAATGCACTAAAGCTAATAAATGATTTCCAAGCCCAAGTAGAGGGCCATCAAAGGTTTAGCTGAGGGATTGAAAATGAAAAGCAAGACCTGAAAAGAAAAACTAATTCTGGGTCTTAAAAGAATAAGGGGATGGAAATATCAGCAACAGGAAACTGACCCTGCACGTTATTGTATCCTTATCTCTGTGGTGGAAGGTTAGCCCTGTCAAAGTGAATTAGCAGAGGAATGCATCTGTGGTAAACTAGGTAAAGATCTCAGAGATGCAGCACAATGGACACAATCTGGCTCTTAAGCCAGGAACGCAGCTTCCTGGCTAAAGAGGAAGACGATACATTGTTCTGTAATATAATGGAAAGGTGCTTGACTGGCCTGCAAACAAGATATTTTAATACAAAATTGAACACCATTGAATAACAAATAGAAAATGTAATTTATTTGTTGTGTCTACTCCAATGAGTTTGGTATGTGTGGTTCATATTGATTTGAACAATAGTACAATGTGATCTAACCATCCGAGAATTAACCATTTAGCACCTTTTGTGGTCCACAGGAATTGAGCTAAATAAAGCTTGAGATAAGTGTTTAACACTTCATTTGCGATGTCAAGACTGAGCTATAAAGTAAGAGCGACACCTGTCTTTGCTCAAAACATACTCCCAAGCGAATGCAGATCAGGGCAGACATTTTGGATACAGAGGCATACAACAATGTTTGACATATATTCATTCATTGGCCACACATGTTAACAAAATAAGAATAATCAAATTCTACAGTATCTGATTCACCCCACATATTGTCTATGCTAAAGAGCATTCCTCAGGGAGAGTCTTCAGTGTGAAATGGGAATGGCGGACGAGAGACAATGTCAGTTTGTTTTCCCCAACTTGTCTGTTGGTTCGAAGTGCTAGGCTAAACCAGACAGGCAGAGGTTGAGGGTCATTGTCTGTGTCGAGATGCGCCGGGTGAATAATCCTCCTCTCTAACAACTGTCAGACTCACCAGACCAGGCCACCAGAGCCACGGAGGGAAGGGTGGAGGGGGGGGGCAGGGATGCCCCCGCAAGAGGGGGCTTTGGGGATTTGATGGGTGGCCACACCGAGGGCCTTGACGTGGTCTCAACACCCAGATCGCTTATTGTGAACATGCTTGCTCATCTCCTTTATCCCCCCCAATGCAGATTCCACGCACAGCGGTGCGAAGCACGCCGACCCAACAGCGGCCCAGGACGCGGTCTTTGTTGAGGTGTCATTTGCTGACGCTGTGTCTCAGCATGGTCCGCCAGCAGTCATGACAGGGGATGCAGACCCCATGACGGGGGATTACTCCCACAGCCATTGTCTGGGGCAGCGAGCGCTTTAAGATTTGGGTGCACGGCTATTCAACCACTGTATTTCTTTTCTTGTGGCGGTTGACAGGGACGCTTAGGGCCCGGTTAGGACCCAGGCTGGTGTTCTGAGCTGTATCAGGATGTACAGTCGTACCCCCAGAAGAGATTGTTATTATTGGTAGCGACATGGTGAGGAAATGTTCACGTGTGAGATGTGATCTTATTGCTTTATTTCCTGACCTTTCTGTCAGATTGTTTCAAACCGGCTTGGTTGAGGAAAGCTTGGTCCTAATGTATAATTTAGTGTTTATTCTGTTATTGCTGAAAGAGAGCGTGTTGGCCTGTATGTAACCTACTGTATAGGGCTTGGCCTGATTTGACATTATGAATACAAGACCAACTAAAGGGTTTTATCATTTCCATTTTGGTTTATTATTATTCAAATCACACGACATCCACCTACATAAAGCCTGAATGTTTTTGAAACTGAAAGACAGTTAGTTTGTATGTTATGAATAGATTCATCTTTTGCAATTGTAATTGTGCCTCCATATAGGCTTTTGCTGGATCTTGTTTCAGATATATGCAGGTGTCTGTGTATCACAGAGGTTGTTGAAGGATATGTGTGACTTTATCGTCATTAACTAACTAATAACTTGCACCTATAAATTCCCTTTCATTGTGCCTCATTTCTTTTTAATTGAGAAGTGATAATCATGTCCCTTTTTATATACCTTCACTGTGTTTTTATTTGTTCATTTATTTTTCCAAAATGATTGTTAAATGTGAAGTAAACTAGCTGAATAGTTTTAATTTTCTTTTCACCAAAACTCTGGAGACAAAATCCCCCACAAAAATACAAACAAGGATGGGTCTTTAGGTGTCGTTTGTATTGTATGTTCGCTCAGAGGCCAAAGCCTCTGCCAAGCCCCATAGTACTCATTATGAGGACAGGGGAGAGAGCAGTTTAGGCGGTAAAGCACTGTGGAAAATGGTGATGGATAGCTCCTTGGTTTCCCATCGAATAGGGAAGGGCCAGCAGATATTTGGAAATCTGTTAAGGTTTAGAGACTGCAGCTTGAGGATATACAGTTTTACTGCAAATGTATTTACCACTCCAGCCTGCTCTGTAAGACCTGGTGCTATGGATCCAGTACCACTGGCCCCTGGTCATAGCATAGATTTATTTTTCTTATGATGACTAATGCATCGATTATTCCCTTACTTAGACCAAATTAGTTGTAAGTCGTTTTGGATAAAGGCATCTGCTAAATGCCCAAAATGTAATGTATGTATACAAAATGTAATTCACACATTCCGGAATGCTTAGCATTTTAGGATTGTAATGCAAGCCCTATTACCTTTAACCACAACATGTCTACTCCATTTGACTGAACTATCTTTAAAATACATTAAGTTGCCTAAAATCCCTTTCAGCTATCGCTTTAATCTTTTAGCCGATAAACAATGAGTAATTTGGAAACATTTCCCTCTTTTGTCTTTGTTCAGATAATATGCAAACTAATTACCTAACTGCTCTGCAATAGTGTGCATGCTGCCAAAACACTCAAATACTGATGATACAGTTAACAAAACTTCTCAGTGGCTTCATCGAGACATAACAGTGAATTGCAGAGATACAGTATGCTTTGCTGTTATTTTCTTCCAACTGTGTGAAGGATTTTAAATCACATATCCAAGAGATATTGAAATAGAGGCATAAAGAGTGCAGACAAAGCTAGAGGATCCCAGTAGACCCAGTAGTCCCAGTAGACAGAGACAGTAGCACTTCAGTACAACAAGGAAAGAGATTTGTATTATCATTATATATAAACAACACTCGCCCTACTGTACATTTGGCTCTCATTTCTGAGCAAAACAAGGGAATGTCCGTGATGGAACGGTGTGTTGTTTTGTTCTTCTCTAGGAGTAGATGTCACTGCAAGGTGAGCCGGGTGGTCATGGTTAGTTCACAGGTCAGGGAGGTTTACCGTCCTTGATCCCCATCGAGTAGGCATGATGATGAGGTTCCTTTTCCCATCAACCGGGAGTAATGGTAGTCATAAAGGGCCTGATTGCGGGGCTGAAAAACACTCCAACGAGGCTAGTGCTGCACTTGAACCCCCCGCTCCATCTGTCTGGGTCGTACGTAACCAGCCATCTCAGACCGTTTCATCAAAGTATCGGTTGCAGTTACACAACTCCTTAAACATGCTAAGTTTGTAAGCGTTTGAGAAATGTAATAGTTTTTCCCACGGGGGCCTGTGTGTCGTTGCAGATGGTAATAGATTTATTTGTTGTCGCAATAATGTACAATCATCTCTACAAGCTGTGTTTTCTCTTCAAGGAAAAAATAGGTAAATATTGTTTAGAATGTGATGCTTAGATTTTAATGAGAAATCAATGTACCGTAGATATGTATTAATTAATGTGCTTAGTTTAATTGTTTGTGATTTAGCTAATATTTCATTGTTCCTTTAGTTGAGAATGTGGTTTGCTTTGGAGTGGAAAATATGTCTGCAAACAAAATCTATATTTTAATTACAGAAATGAGAGCTTTCAATTTTTTTTACCACAAGCTAATGCCTCATAGACTTCTGGTTGTGCCAGTGGCTTTGGGGCCAACATAGTACTCACAACATTAATCTTGTAATAAAAAGACAGAGCACTAGTATCACTATCTGTCATCTCCCCGGGTATACGTCATGTCTTCTTGTTAAAAGCATTTTACAAGTGTTGTGACTGAACACATGTGGGGGAAAACATCTCGACACCGTTCATCTAAGCAGCCACAACACAAACAGAGCTGTGACCAACCATGCCAGCAAACTGGAACAGACATGCATTTTGTGTAGCCCACTTCAATTCGGTCTGCCGCCATGTTCTTTTACAATCAGCCCCGTAATTAAGGGGAACCAACCCAGAAATTATCAATCAGTTAATTACTGAGCCACTGCTAACCAAATCCAGATCCAAACTCCGGCCCAGTGGCCTTTTTTGCGACACACCACTGACGCCCAGATGGAACATAGAGAGATGGGAGATCTGAGGATTGACCAATAGAATTGGACGTCGAAATAAATACATTTGGGATGAATATACTCATCTCTGTGATTCTACTTTCTCTGCATGTCAATGCTATTGACTCATGGAACAATTAGGGAAATTATTAACTAAAGAAACACAACTCTGTCTCAATTGATTATTTATTTGTCATTTTCCACTGTGTCATGTTTGGAATTCCATTGACTTGCAATTGTTTTGTTTGTTAAGAAAATTAAATGTTAGTTAATTAGCTGTCCAGCTGTGAACCAAAGTCTCGATTGAAGTCTGCCCTTGTCCATAGATCCCCCTTCGGGGTAAGGAACCAAATATGTCATTTTGGCAGTGGCGGGCGGTGCATTTCACACCTAGGCCTTCAGTGATGTCCGACACATTCCTACCTGAATTATTCTACCTCTTAATACCATCGTTATGACGCCATGGCTCTAGAAACTAGACAGAAACACAGTATAACCGGGCGTTGCATCACCTTAACATAGTCAGACAAGTACAACAGAGTTATATTAATATTTCCGAAGCATTTTTAATCAATAAATCCGCATTTACAATGAAGAGTGTTAAACTAACATCTTTAAGATCGCTACATTACCCACGTCTGTCGTCTCGTCCACCATAATAGCGACAAAGGGTGCCTTTTTAATCTCCATTTTGATCTCTTCTCCCATCACTTTAGCAATAGCAAAAATCAGGTCGTTTTGTATTTTGCCTGACGTCCCAGTAAACACTTTGTTTGTGGACAGGTGGTAATGTTTTCAGCCAGAAAAGAAAGAAGCTCAACGTAGTTTCCTCTGTTTGTGGACTCGGCGCTTTTATCGTGTCCCCTAAATGAAAGTTATTGTTTACCCAAAAACAGGACACAATCGATCAGTATTATCGATCAGTCAACGAAAGCTTTCGTTGTTGAGCTCCGTTTCCCTGCGCACTTTCAAAAGTTTCACATCTACCGGCATAGTTACGCATCTCAATAGTGAATATCAATAGTGCGTATCAATAGTGCGTATCAATAGTGCGTATCCAATCAAAAGACGTGCTGGGTGCTGACATCATTGAGCCTTACAGCAGGCGCCGTTGTTGCTTTTGCTCGCATCTACGTAGGTTTACTAGGTACGCCACAGGTTTTCTCGTTCCAACGTTAAGTTACAGGTCGTATCCGCGGCACCGTTTAGCGTGCAGGCGGGCAGATTTTGGAGCCCCCTAGCAACACATTTTGATTGGATAAAAGCTCTAACATAAAGGCCAGCCCTCCAAATCTCAATCGGAGACTGGAAGCAGCGCAACCAAGAGGAAAGCTATGAAATGAAGAGAATAGACTATGGGGAATCATTAATACATATTTGTGGGAAAAATATATTAAAATAAAATGTATATTCTGATGATGTTTAGGCCAGCAGAGAAGGCCTTGCTGGCCCTGACGGCACACCACTGCATTTTGGAATTTCGGTCTATGCCTTTAATTTCGGGAATAATATAAATAGGTATACTTCTCTCTTTTATACATAGTTTGATGTGTTTGATCGTAATTCTATAGTACAGGTAAGCAATTAGTTTCAGTAGCAGGACAAATTGATTATGTGGTCAAGACATTTCCCCTAAATGAGAGCCAGAATGGAGGGAACAAGCTATGAAGAGCTGCCGTAGCTGTGGAACCCTGAAGGAGCTTGTTGCCATTTTAACTAACAAACAATATTTGTATGTTTGAAACCTGGATTTCCAAGTTGCTTGGCTCCAGGGTTCTATGTCCTCACCATACAAATCATATACACCCCTTTGAGTTCCAGTTCCAGTATAAAAGAATGCATCAAAATACCAAGATAGTGTCATCAGCCGAATTACTCTCTAAAGTAAATGCTAGCCAAATGGAATTAGAGGGCGATCCAGCGTTATTTATACAGGAACTGTGTGCAGGATTTTTCTGTTAGATGTCATAGAATGAGACAAGAATACAACTGGACGGTAGAATAGATGACTGCCCGTCAAATGCCTCCATGAAAATAACAAGAGTCTGTTTTTTTTGCAGATAGGACCTGTCCCTAAATAGATCTTGTTGAAGAGCCAAGCCCCCTCTAGCTTGCATCTACCTGTGCACATACAACCTGTCATTACAAAAATACAATCTTCCTTTGACCCATCTCTGTATCCAATGCCGCTTTGAATATATATACATTTTACAGGCAATGCAATGGGTTCCCCAGTATAATACAGATTTCAGATTGCCTGTGATCTGAGTTTGTGTTGATTTGTTTGAAGGCTCTAAAATGACCCATAGCTGGTGACTTCAAGTTGTTTCTCAGGCTGCGTCCGAACAGGGATGGGGGTCCTCACATGGGGAGGGATGTGAGACTAGACGAGTGCAGATCACAAAATCTGGGCCCAGGTTTTTTTGGCAGGCAGCTGAGTGTGAAATTTACAGAACTTGTCATGTTAGTACTGCAGCTGCCTCTGTGTCTGTGCCGTTGCATTGTCAGATACTAGGGAGGAGGGAGAGAAGGGGAAAGGGGAAGGTTCCAGATGTGATGCATTGCCAGTTCTTTTTTTTACAATCCAGATGTAATGGCTAGCAGGGTAGGCTCCATTGATACTGCCCGCTCAATACTTTTTTTTCTTTCTCTCTCACATACAAATGTGGGTGTATCTAGATTAGCGGTATGAGAATGTGACTTGTATGGCCAGTGAATGTTGGGGCCTTTGCCGAGTAGGAAGAAATTCAGACAGGGAGGAAAAGCGAAAAAGATAAATTGACACCCAGAGATTTTGGGAAGTATGCCCTGAGAGCCTGCTCTTTCACTTCCACATCAAACCCAGACCCACTCTTATTTACATGAGAGTGTTATGGAAGCAGCACGCCTAATTTGCAGCAGGCCCAATGTTTTCCTTACAAATTGCAGTCACATATCATTTAGTTTCCCTTTATTATTTAAAAGAAAAACAATCAGAAAACCTCAAACAGGACCCGCTGCAGTCCGCTGTGCGCCGACGATATCCTTCCCCGCCTGTTCATCACATTGACTGTCTCTGCCCCTTCCAGCACAGTGGAACAGAGGCCATCTTATTTTGACTGCCCGCTGCTAGGCTCGGTCGGCCGGGCGGCTGGTCACACACACACACACACACACACACACACACACACACACACACACACACACACACACATGCCTTGATGGCTGTGAGGCATGTATGTTTAACTCCCTGGTTGTTTAAGTAAGCTGAGAAGAATCCCCTCAGGTGATTAGTTCATTAGCGAGTCAGCGGTGGAAGAGGCTAGCCTGGGCCCCGCTGCCTCTCTTTCTATCAGACTGTGAGGCAACGACCACATTCACAACTCTGATTGGTCACTCTCTCTCTCTCTCTCTCTCTCTCTCTCTGCTGTTTGTTTGTGTTCCCCGGGACTCTGCGGAGGAAGAAAAAAAGAGGTTGAAAATGTTAAGCCGGCCAGAGTAATAGCGCTGTTCTTTGTCCTGCGCTCGTTATTTTCGCTTTGATTACAATCTGGACCAGCTCAAGTTTCCTTAATTCAGCCGACTGAGGTCTCTGGCTGAAATTGTGCCGTGCTGAGTGATGGTTGAATGTAAGCAGCGAGGGGGTCACTGTTTATTGAGGTACAAAAAACCCAACATGGTTACAACTGTAGTGTGATAAAAAAAATATATATCAAGCAGTCCAACGATATTGTGTACAGTATTATAATAAATACATCTTCAACGTGGATTCATCCAGATAGAGAGACTCAAAAATGAGGAAACCAACCATGTAATTCTTTGGGAACGTGCTTCTGCTGTGCCACTTACATATAATGTCGATGGGGTGCCTCTGCTTATGCCAGAATGAGGTTCAGAAATGGTCATGGCACACAAACACACTCCGTCAGTCGATATTGCAGCCCTGCTGGGAATCCCTTCCTGGTGACAGGCGTGCCATGGGAGTCACAGTGAGCTCCCCAGGCTGGCCACCGCTAGACACCACCACCGAGGCTGGGGCCCTGAGCAGCTCTAATCATAACCCTTTTACTCTCTCCATCTGTTCTCCATCAGTGTCGTAACTCCACCCGCAAAACACCACCGGATTCTTCCCCTTTCTGGCTAGACTCCATCCCTAGATCTCTTACTTACTGCCTCTCTCCCTCTGCCTGTCTGTCTGTGTGTCTGTGTGTCTGTCTGTCTGTCTGTCTATCTATAATAATAATAATAATAATAATAATAATATAATAATATCTTAGATTTATATAGCGCCTTTCTCAAACCCAAGGACGCTACTATCTGTCTGTGTGTCTGTGTGTCTGTCTGTCTCTGTCTCTGTCTCTCTCCCTCTCTCTCACACACACACACACACACACACACACACATACTCCACATTGTTGTGAAGGCATTCATCTCTCTCATACAGTACCCTACATAATGTTGTTGTGGAGGCAGCAAGTTTTATCCTACAGATGTGGGTTTCACTCAATGCTGTTGATGTCACTTTAATTATAACCAGAGAGTGTGGAGTTATAGCTACAGTGATTGTGCAGGTCCTAATGATCAAATTAGTGTTCGTAATTAAAAAAGGATATTGCCAGCCATCCCAATGCTTCTCTAGGTGGTGATGAGTGAGTCAAAAGTTATTATGCTTTTGGACTCCTGCCGTGAAGGGGGCAAAATGTGGACGTTAAAAAGCAGCATGACGTGTTGTTTTTTTTTTCTCTGGTACATATTTAATTCCTTGCCAGAGATTTATGGGTTGATAACCTCCCTAAACGTTTTTGTTGTTGTTGAAAGAAGTAATTTAAATATATACCTCTAAGGCAAGATACTGTCTCTCTGCCTTTCTTTTCTCCCTTGCTTTCTTTATTGCTTTCCTCTCTGTTTTAGTCAGGAGTTTGCTGTGGGTGCTATCCACACCATAGTGGGTCTTGTATGTTTTTCACATTGGTTTTACTACTCTCTGTGTGTCTGAATAGGATTAAACCATGAGGTTCAAATCATCCTGTCAGTATTCTTGAAAGACTGCACCTCTATCATGAAAAATACTTCACTGTTGTTAACCAAGAAAAAAAGTGAGACATGATTGAGACCCTTTTTTCTCAGACGTTAAGATGATGTATTGCAGCTTTAAAGCCGAGCACTTAACCTAAAGTACAGTATTCTCATTCATGAAACGTCTGACCATGACTTTTATGGTACAATATTGCAAAAGCACACAAGATACAAGTTATGAGTAGAGTAAATACAACTACTCATAGGCCCAGACATGGTATAGAGACACTGCAGACATCTACACTGTAGACATCACATATTCAAAGATTTTACAGTTTTTGTGCTGATTTCAGCCCATTAATACATGTATTACACATACACATACAGTACACACATACAGTATTATAATTGATTTCACATCCTGAGCTTCGGATTTCGGTGACTCTATAAAACTTTTGAACATGCTTTTTAACTGAGCTAAAAAAAAAAATCCCGTGGATGTAGGTCACAGATTTGGACTGAATTTGTTTCCCATGGTTTTCCTGTCATCTTGCCTGTGCCACCTTTGCCTGAGAGCCGTCTGTGGTCCTGCACACAGAGATATATAGCTGGACCACTCTCCCCTGTTCACGATTACGTCATCTATTTCTGTTTCCTGCCGAGCGTGACAGCTCGACAGCCCATCAGTATAATTGAAATGACCTTTAAATTATTTGCTGGGGAGTTTTTAATATTTTTGGCTAGTTGTCATTCCTGCTGCACAGACACAGCATGTCATGAACACTCCAACATGACAGAGTAGACCATGACAGCAACCCTCTGCAATTGTTCATATGCAAAAATATTTGGATTTATGATGGAGTTATTGGCCAATTTATTTGTCTGAGTGTCAGTTACTTAGACACATGTATGTACATGTAAGTCCTGACCTGAATTATTGAATACATACACAACTGGCAACCATGCCTGTGCATGGTAATTAATCCGTATACATTTGATCAAAATGTGCTGAACTAGTACTGGTTCCCTTTGATGTGAAGACAATGGAGGGCAATGTCAGATCTTGTTCAGTAAATTGGGTTACCTCATATAATGGCCATTGAGATCCGGATAACAGGGAAACAGGAGCCATGTAGTATGTGAAGTGGTGTGACATTAGATAAGACAATCCATACAACACCTTCATTCAACTGGAAACATGTAAATAGTTCCACCTATGCTGCAAAAAGGGGATAAATAGTAGTAGTAGATCCCTATAAGATGTTGATTAAAAGGCATACAAAACATTGCCAACAATGCCAGGCAGTATATGGGAGCTGCTATTTCTGGTCACTTAGCTAAAAATAATAATAATAATAATAATAATAATAATAATAATAACTATTAGTAGTAGTAGTAGTAGTAGTAGTAGTAGTAGTAGTAGTAGTAGTAGTAGTAGTAGTAGTAGTAGTAGTAGTAGTAGTAGTAGTAGTAGTAGTAGTAGTAGTAGTAGTAGTAGTAGTAGTAGTAGTAGTAGTAGTAGTAGTAGTAGTAGTAGTAGTAGTAGTAGTAGTAGTAGTAGTAGTAGTAGTAGTAGTAGTAGTAGTAGTAGTAGTAGTAGTAGTAGTAGTAGTAGTAGTAGTAGTAGTAGTAGTAGTAGTAGTAGTAGTAGTAGTAGTAGTAGTAGTAGTAGTAGTAGTAGTAGTAGTAGTAGTAGTAGTAGTAGTAGTAGTAGTAGTAGTAGTAGTAGTAGTAGTAGTAGTAGTAGTAGTAGTAGTAGTAGTAGTAGTAGTAGTAGTAGTAGTAGTAGTAGTAGTAGTAGTAGTAGTAGTAGTAGTAGTAGTAGTAGTAGTAGTAGTAGTAGTAGTAGTAGTAGTAGTAGTAGTAGTAGTAGTAGTAGTAGTAGTAGTAGTAGTAGTAGCTATCCTTTGGGTGGGGACAGTGTGACTTGATTCGTTTTTCAGTAACTACCAAAGCCAAACTCACTGTAGAGGTATGACGGATTTTTTATCAAATATGCCAGAAAAGAAAGACAGCCATTGAGTCATAATTTGGACAAATGCTTTGAGAAATCACATCCTCACCCCATCCTCCTAACAGATTATTCTCTCCATCCCTTGCTGTTTCAATTCAGTGTTTCTGAAAGCCTTTTTTTTTTTTTACTCCTTTGAACAACAGTACTGGGCTGTAGGAATTGAGCTGGGAATTAAAATTACAATACCTGCATGCACAGCTGCCCACCTCAAATTGCTCAGCTGTTATGCCTCACTGTGCAATATCCTACCATTGAGCTCCATTAATAAACCTGTCTCTGCTATGGATTTCCTAGTGTGGTAGGTCATGAAAATGCGAATGAAGGGAACAGATCAGCGACTGTACAGCCTAAATGGTTAGGGCCAGGAGTATTTCCTCTGAACCCACTTTTGTTTGGTGTGACCAGAGAAATGACTGCATGCTTGCTGTGAATCAATGGGAGCCTACAACTCATGAAAGGCTTCAAACTTGAATTACCCTGGTAATATCAGTGCATGTCTACATGGCCATTGAAGCAAAAATCAAAACAAAGGTTGCGCCTGTTGCTTGAGTGTAGCTCTGGGTGCAGTTTTTGTTTGCCTGCCAAAGCATTTTTTTCTGCCCCTGTTATTTCCTCCAAATGAGAAAGAGATGTAGTTCCTCCCCTGCTGTGAGAGAGAGGCTGTGGAGATGAGGAACAGGCCAACTGCCTTATGGACGGTCGGTAACACGACAGGCCACATGACATCACTTAGCCAAAATGCATTGCCACTTCAAAAAACAGAACAATTCGCCGTTTCTGTGGGTCTGGCTGAATGGAAATAATTGTTACAAAATCTTTTGGATATTGTTTCATCTGTTTTAGCTCTCTCATATATCTCTTTTATCTGTGGGTGGTGATATTTTGTTGTTGTTGTTGTTGTTGTTGTTGTTGTTGTTGTTGTTGTTGTTGGTGGTGGTGGTGGTGGTGGTGGTGGTGTTGTTGTTGTTGTTTTCAGTGTTCATAAGGGTTTGACTTGGTGAATGTGTTTATTAATTAGAGCTCTGTCTGTTTCCTTTCCTTTAACAATAACATGCATTTGTAACATAAATAGGTCGATTAATCAATATTAATTTGATATAGGCATGGACTGTACAATATGCACAGATTAAGTAAAGATTTTGCTATGGTGTTTTTCATAATAATAATAATAATAATAATAATAATAATAATAATAATAATAATAATAGCAAACACAAAAAATAGCAAAAACAAAAAAACTAGATTGTGGATCACTCCCAACATTGTTCTATATCAGTTATCCTCTACTCCCTCGTTCTGAGCTGCTCACTGTGACCTGTGCACCAGTCGGGCCCTGGGGCCTCAGACGCACACCCTCCTCCGCTGCTCCAGAGCACTTTCAATTTCACCCCCCTTCCTTCTCTCACATCTGGTCTCCAGGACTGCTCCCATGAATGCAGACCTTTTAGCTCTGTAGCGGATAGGGTCGGCCATTGGTGTTAATGATGGGGGCATTCCTCCGCTCCTTAAATGAAAATGCAGGCTGATGTTGAGAGGATGCAAAAAGGAGGCTGGAGTCAGTGTTGGGGGGGTAACCCGATCTTAGCCAGCAGCACTGCTGCTTGTGTATGTACAAAGGGCTGGAGGGGTGCCTGGGGTCCTGGGGGTCAGAGCTGGCTGCCCCCACGCCACTCGGTATGTGCCAGGTCGCTTCCTCCCAAAAGCGCCACAGGGTCAGAGCAATTTCCCCCAAGTCAGTGTCCCCACTTCCCTTTCATATCAGTCACTGAAGGCTGGAGAGCATGCCCTGGTCACTGCAGAACAACTGGCCCAAGTCCCCCGAGTGGTAAGTTAGGAAAAAGTATACGCCTGTTGTCTTGGGGAAGGGTGGCTTTATACACACACACACACACACACACACACACACACAGAGAGAAGAAGAGAGAGCGAAGAAACGAGAGAGAAGAAAATCATATCACAATTATGGTTATTAGTAGATTGGTTGAGATTTTATTGCAGGTGTCATTATCACATTTCTAACTTCAGCCTATAGCTGAAGGAATTGAGGAATGAGTATTTGCTCCATCCAGCTGAGTCAAAAAACGTACTTTTGGAAAAGAGCTCATTATGATTTAAGTAGCTTGTAGTGGAGAGAATTATTTGACTGAATATTTTTTGGAGTGGTTTGCCTTGACCTAAATAACTGTAGCAGCCTCCCTGCTCTCTTTTTGAATCCCCAAACAAAGGCACACGTCCAAACACATTCATTGTACTGTCGTAATTTAGTCAAATGCTTTGGAGAGGTCTTTCAACAGGTTCTGTGAAGTCGATCAACTGACAGCGCTCACCTAAAACCTGCTACGGGCGACAGCTGGGGACTTCATTTGGAGTGTAATACCGCTGATAAGCACCTTGACACCTGAGTTCCTCTCTGTCTCCCCAATGCAACATTTTCTTTGGGGCTCTGCACAGACTTCAGACGGTTTTGGGTATAATTAACAGATTATGAGGGGCTAAATCCACCCCCCCAACCCCGGAGCACTCACTCTCTGCTTCAGGGCATCCGCATGAAGATGATTGCTTCATCAAAACGTGACTGTAAATTGGGCCCCCTAACTTGTTGGCTTTGTGAACTGGGAAAAAACCCTGGACAATGGTATCTGCAAGGTTGGTCTATAGTGGTTGGTCTACAAGTCTACATAGTGAGCCTTTCATACAGGGAGCTTTTCATCAGTGGCCTGATGAAAGCCTACAGCCTACCCTTGACTGACATTTACTGCATGTGTACTAGTCACATCTCATCACATTGTATCACAATGGCACAGCACAGATATTCGACCATTTCCACCGGCCATTCATCCATGTTTCAAAGAACACAGGACATAAATAATGTCGCATCGAAGAGAAGCTAACTACCCCAGATGCTCCTGAAAGGGCCACGGCTGGGTAGTTTGACCAGATAACAACAGCCATCGCATCCTACACCACTAAGCAGTTACCACATGATTTTATGTGAGCAACACTCATTTATGAGAGCAATCAGTGTAAGCCAATACCCCATAGGAGGTTTCTGTTAGCACCTCTCTTTGTCCTATGATGATATACTGTCTATATAATGCTTTTATTGTAGCTGTGAGTGGAGCCCTGGGAGTAATACATTGATAACAATATCAGTTCATGAAGGCAGGCTGTTTCAGTAAAAGGTCACACTCTCTCCTCCGCGAGGGCTCTCTCTTTACCTTTCTCCTTCTCTCTCTCTCTCTCTCTCTCTCTCTCTCTCTCTCTCTCTCTCTCTCTCTCTCTCTCTCTCTCTCTCTCTCTCTCTCTCCTTTTCCCTGGCACCAGCCCACTGCCTACCACCCATCCCTCGCTTACCCTCTCTCTCTCTTTTGGTGATGATGAGTTCCCCTCGGTGTCAGGAAACTGGAATGTCATGTTTTAACTCTACTCGAGGTGCGCTGACAGGCGAGACAGAGGCAGCAGATGGCAGGATGACATGCCCAAGGTCATCTGGCACGGCGCTGTCGAAGCGCTGGATTCGAAACTCGACACTTTTGCCTGCCTGCCTCTATCTCTCTCTCTCTCTCTCCCTCCCTCGCTCTCTCTTTCTCTCTCTCTCTCTCTGTCTCTCTCTCTCTCAATCACTTTCTCTCTCTCTCTCTCCCTCCCTCGCTCTCTCTTTCTCTCTCTCTCTCTCTCTCAATCACTCTCTCTCTCTCAATCTCTCTCTCACCTTCTCTGCTCAATCTCGGTCATAAAGCCTGCCATACAGGCCACCAATCTCCACTTAACACACTCCCCTTAGACTCTCCTGAAAGACATACACACACACACACACACACACACACACACACACACACACACACACACCACACATGCCAAGAGGAATAAGGAACCCAAATGAGTTTTAATTACCTTTACAGCCGATGCCTGGGCGGTCTAGCACCGGAAATCCCAACCACACCAGTACAGTTGGTGTGCCATGTCGCAACACGTCATCTTTTGCCTCCCGGCTCATTTCCAACAGTAGAGAATAGTAGTCGAGCAGAGAGAAAGAGAGAGGGGGAGGGAGAGAAATATAGAGAGAGAGGTAGGGGGAGAGAAGTAAGAGAGAGAGAGATAGAGAGAGGGAGGGAGATAAAGGCAGAGAGAGTTGCTGTTATCCAATGCTGGTCCATATTGAACAGTTTCTCTAGTGTGTGTTTCAGGGGGCAGAGTTGTAAACCAGAGAAGAGGACCAGCTCAGCTCGTACACAGCCAGAACCGTCTGATTCAGTCATGAAACACATTCTAGCTGTTGTTCTGACAAAACCTGGACAACAGCTGTCTTCCCTAGATAATGCCTAAATGGTGAAATGCATCAAATAAACGGTACAGTTCAAAGATAAAGAAAAGAAAAGAAAAGTCATATTGATTTAATTTGTATATTTATTTAGATTTATTTATTTAGTTGCAAAGCTTATTTTCAGATTTAAGTAGCCTACCTTGCCTACCTTGCCTCTCCCTAAAAGCAGAACATTCAGAAAGTCAATTATTTTGTGACAGGAGCCTCCGCTGTGTTGTGTAGTGTGTGTCCATAAAATGACAGCTGCCCCTCCAGAAAACAGGAATGTCAGTATATTTTCAGAGTGTACCCCTATGAGAGTTTCCTTGGTGCTTAATTGTATTTGCGGCTTGCACAAACCCCTTCTCAAACACACAAACAATGGCCCGTAAGGACACTAACGAGGTGAGACTGATACCCTGACAACAGCAGTCTCCCAACCTGACATGTCCTCGACAGGAGCCTTGCCTCAAATAAATATACAAACATTCTCACAGAGCCAAACCTAGCTAGCTATGACTCTCTGTCTCTCTATATATGTCTCTCTGTCTCTCTGTCTCTCTCTCTCTCTCTCTCTCTCTCTCTCTCTCTCTCTCTCTCTCTCTCTCTCTCTCTCTCTCTCTCTCTCTCTCTCTCTCAGATCACTGCCCCAACTACTCTAGCCTATACCACTATTATGCTTATTAGCATGTGTTTATCTATTTATGTTTATGCCGACTGGGTCGCT